>NC_134477.1:35093778-35400474 GCF_964194025.1 Convolutriloba macropyga | reverse complement strand
TATTTGTGTAAATATATATATATATATATGCATATTTATATATATATATATATATATATATATATATATATAGATATATATATATATATATATATATATATATATAAATATATCAATTCAAATTATACATAAACATATCAATGCACATGCATGTAAATTTCTTCAAAAAGTGTTTCGCGTTTTTAATTGAAATGACTGTTGTCGTTTCTCTTTCGATATACACAAACATAACACACTTTCTTGTGAGCTACCAAAAATTTTAGGATCAAGAAACATTTAATATACCTATGGCATAAAAAATGTGGTTTGATTTAGTGTTGTGAAGACCACCAAAAGCTTTCAAAGGCTCTTTTCCAGGATGAGGAAAAAGTGCGTCAAATGGGATTGGTTCTAGAGGACATGGGCAACGAGTATGCATCAAAAATTATGGAAATGAAGCAAAAGATCTCCAGTATTGTAAGTTTAACCCCTTGTTCAGGATATTGCTAGCGACATTTTATAACTCCGCAACTACGCCGGAGTTTTTTACTTGAAAATTTTGCAAACTTCTCGTGTTTATTTTTTGAGGGAATTTTTTTCCAGTAAAACGCTAACATTTTTGTCACTGATTTGGATCAGTACTAAAGGTTCTTTTGTGTTGAGTTTTTCAATGCTCTTACCAACACGTTTTCGTCATTGCTCAAGACTTTTTTAATTAATAGGTGAGCAAGACAATTAGGGATTTGGAACCAGAAAGACTCGCCCTGTCCGAGGATACAATTCTTGAGGACAATGTCGAAAATTTCCAGGAGGTTGAAGAGACACCAGAAGTGCAATATGGTCTTGATAACAAGAATTTAGATCATATTTATAAAGGACATAATCCTGCCCACTATGGTTGCTTTTGAGAAGGTGGATTTTTGGAGAAAAGGGGATGTCAACTGACATGATTTCTCCTCAACGCACAATGCAATCGGGACGAGCCGCAGCAGACTCCGAACTCGTTCTGAAGTTCTTTAGTAATTTTTAGTCACTTTAATTTTAGCCATATGCCAAATAAAAGTAAAAGGTTTAATCGAAATTCTTGTTTTTAAGAAAAAATTTTGAGGGCTTTTTTGAGATTAAGTTTTCGCAAAAAAGTAAAGATTCTTATTTTTGGTGCTCAACCGTATTTATGTCCCTTTTTGCTTTAGGATCAGTTCAAAGAAAATTTCCCAGAAGATAGCACCCCTTGGCTGCGAAAAAGGCTAGAGAAGCTGCAAATAAGGCGGGACTAAACGTCAAAGACCGATTGGCAGGAACAGGGAAATACAGTGCTGGAGCGAAGGAAATGAGAAAAGCTCAACTTAAGAAAAAGCATGAGTCAATTCAATCAGAATAGTTTGTTCTGCTATTTGTTCAATTGTCGAATTCGTTGTCTTAAAGTTTGCATTCTTAAAAGTTTACTTAAATTTTCCAGTCAGATATAATTAGTTTTGCAAAAGAAAAGTTCGCCCAAGGCTTTTTTGAGTCTTGTTTTGCTTGATAATTTCTCGCTAGATTTTGTTAGTTCTACTGACTTTATTCTATAAGATGTGTTGTTTGTAGAGAATTAAATTTTTTTCGAGTGTCCAGGTTTTTCTTTGCAGATTTATCAAGAGAATAAGAAGAGATTTAAATTTCTTGTCTTTGTTGCCGTAGGTTTGAGCATCAGCAATTTTTTTTTATAAAAGAAGAGTGAGACACATAATAGGGAAAACAAAAACTTAGCAAGAGCACAAAGCCTTTACTGAATTCTAAAGTAATAATTTAAAGAAATGATAACAATGCTAAATATGTGATTTGCCTTCCAAAAGAATTCGTAAATTTTATAATATTAAGTGCTTTTCTTCATAAATATCTTTTTGGCTTGGGTAAGTGTAAAGCTGAGTTTCTAAATTCCGAAATGGTTAGGAGGGCGTGTTGCCTTCCGATTTATTAGAAGAGAGTGAGGCACATAATAGGGAATGCAAAAGCTTAGCAAGAGCCCAAAGTCCTTATTGAATTCCAAAGCTTTATTTAAAATCTTAACAATGCTAAATATGTGATTTGCCTTCCAAACGAAATCGTAATTTTTATAATATTAATTCCTTTTCTACATAAATATCTTTTTGGCTCGGGTAAGTGTAAAGCTATGTTTCTAAATTCTGAAATGGTTAGGAGGGCGTGTTGCCTTCTGACTGATATAAATTTTCAATTTCTTGTTAGAATTAATTCGAGGGTTGATCGGAATTTTTTTGATGGTGCTATTTGGGTGTGTTGCCTTCTAGCACTTTGCGTTGATTTCAATCTATTTCTCGCTTCTGTTGCTACAACGTGGGCGTAATTCTTGAAAACGGCTGCGAGTGATATGAACAGTTTTTGTAAAATAAACTCTGCTCTTCAGTGATTGAAAAATGGCAACTCGAACGTCTAGTAAGGGCAGGAAGATAGTGAAGCCCACAAACTTCAGCACTGACAGTGAAGTTGAGTTGCAGCAAACAGCCCTTAGTCAAATGCGAGACAGCAGATTTTTGTTTTATTATGGCAAAAATGCGTTCTCAACTGCCCTGAACTCATCGAGCTGGCCACAGGGGACTTCCTGGAAACATAAATTAAGTCTGGAGCTAGGTCAAGCATATCCAATGATTCACAATGAGCCTCAACCAGAACGCATCTATCTCGGAAAAGGTTCACGAACTGAAATATCACGTCATAAACTCGTTGTTTTGGCTCAATTGAAAAAAGGAGAACCTCCAAGCTTCGTTCCGGAGACACTTCTTCGTGACAACAGAGATGAGGAGGTCAATTCAGAAGATTGCGAAACTCCTCTTCATTCCCCTCTTACGCAGCATGTGTCCCAGGCTGCGGGGTCAACATCTCTGATAGTTAACTATAACGCAACGAAGACTGCCGAAATAGAGAGCGCCAAAAATAAAAGTTCGTCATGTGAGCAGTTTCAACTCTTTTTTGCGGAACATCAATCAAGGATGGCACGAGCCGAATCCAGTTTCCATAAAATTAAGAAGCAATCAGATCGCCGCAAGAGGAAGCTGGTGAACGAGTTCAATGATTCGGTAGTATTTGTGTGCAGTTTTTTGAAATTAAGGTCTAGACAAAATAAAAATCTAAGGCAGTCGCTGCTTCGTTGCTCGAAAAATTGAATAAGAGAAAAAGGCCGGCAAAATTGCACAAATATTTTCATGTTTCAACTTCTGCAGCTAGGTTTCTGCTGAAAATTGTATTGAAATATTTTGGTTACAAAGTTCTACAATTTTGCTTCTTTTTTGACTCTACGTCTTTTTTAGACATTACGTATTTATAACACTAAAGACATCTGTAAATTCAGTAAAAAAGACTATTTTCTTGGTTGTTTTCTAGCGCTCTGAATTTCAGATCCAAATGATGCTAACGTTTAAAAGCGTTTTGTTTAGCTGGAGGAGTTAGAGGAGTGCGTGAGAATCCAAAAGTTTGGGTTTGAGAGTGTCGATCAAAATCCGCATCTTCTTGAAACTTTCCCCGTTGTCAGTGTTATGAAAGGAGATGTTGATTTGATGCAAATTGAAGCCAATGAATTTCCTAGCAGGCTAGGACGAGCCCTTCGCAAGGAAATTTTTGGACAAAATGGACTCGTTGAAACGATGATTGGCGCTGAGCATTCAACTAGAAAAGAGGCAGAGGGCTCTGATGTTAAGCTGTTTTTTGGTTAGATTTTTTAAGAGCAACAATTGTAACCAACATTAGGGTTTTGTTAATGGGTTTTGTTTTTTAAATATAACGTTTGTTTTTTAAATATAATTCTCGATGAATTAGATAATGGAAAGAAAGATGAGTGACAATCAACATATGCTCTAAAATTCTCCTGCCGCTACCGGAGGAAAAGTTAAATGTTTATTGTTCTGCTTAGGGTAACAAACGTTTCATAAACTAACCAACTTTGTCAGGTTTATCTTTTGTAAGGTTCTTCAAAGTCTTAGATTAGAGCAAATATAGTAATTGTTTAAATAGGCGCTGTGCTGATAAAGGGATAGAGTTGTCGACATTCTTTAAAATGCTTTAGAAGTTATCAACGGTAAGTATCCGCTTACTCCCCGATTGGCATTCAAACTGGCAAAGGATGCAGCCAATCAAGCTGGAAGAGAAGTGAAAAGCTATCGATCACAACTGGTTCATGAAGAGAGAGAGACAACAGCACTGAAATTGAAATAGACAACAGCGGAGAACCTATCAATTGAAAAAGTGCCTTACTACTGAGTTAGCAAACAGAAAAAAAACAAACAGGTGCTCATGTCAAGCAGCAATGACTCTAAATAGTTTTAGAATTTTATAGAGAATTCTTTTTTACCCCCCCTTCTTATTAAAGCTATGCTAGTATTGATTACAACCCGTTTTGGTTTTGTAGCGATTGTTAACTGATTGTTAAACAATAGTTTGAAAAATCAGTTCATCTTAAATAGCCACTGCATCTCTTGTGCAGCTAAATTTAATCGATACTTTTGAATCGAACTGAACACAATGTTTGATAACGCTCAAAAATAAAGTTTTGAAACAACTTTTTCCTCTTGCAATGTGATTTTTTGTAAAATTAGTGCACTGTTATGAAGGTGTAATTCTCCCTGATACCAATGAGATATGTTACTGCTTTGCTCTGACAGTTATGTTGCTAAGAAATGTGAAATTGATATTCGGTTGTGTTGCCATCAAGAACAAATCAATGAAAAAGGTCTAGGTGAAGATATAATAGCAATATTTTTTACGTGGAGTTTGCGCAGTGCTCCGAGGGTGTGTTGCTCTCTGGTACTAATGAGATAATTTAAAGGTGACCGCTTACAAGCAGCATAGGTTTTGTTTAAAATAGCGAGAAGGCTATGAGGGCGTGTTGCCTCGAGCAGAAATAAACGAGAAACTGTTAGGTGAAGATTTAAAGGTGGGTGATTTAGTGTGATTTTTTTCCTGTGCTACGAGGGCGTGTTGCCTTCTGGTACTAAGGAGAAAAGTCGCAGATTTGTGCATAGAGACAGTGTGTAATATTGAAAAATTCGGGATGCTATGAGGATGTTGCCTTCTAGAGAAAGTAAATGAAAACTTCTATCTGAAGAACTAATAGCAAGGTGGTTTTGTAAAATTTGTGCAGTGCTACGAGTATCTGTTTGCCTCTTGCACCAATGCAATTTTTTACTGATTTTGCGCTAACAGTCAGAGTTTGTTGTGTTTGAGTGCCATGAGGGTGTGTTGCTCTCTGGTACTAAAGAGAGAATTTAAATGTGACCGCTTAAAGGGAGCATAAGTCTTGTTTAGAATAGTGAGAAGGCTGTGAGGGCGTGTTGCCTCGCAGAAATAAACGAGAAACTATTAGGCGAAGATTTAAAGTCGCGTGATTTATTGTGATTTTATCTTTTGCTACGAGGGCGTGTTGTCTTCTGGTACTAAGGAGAAATATCGCAGGTTTGTGCAAAGAGACAGTGTTATTTTGAAAAATTTGAGTTGCTCTGAGGATGTTGCCTTCTAGAGAATGTAATTAAATTTTTCTAGGTGAAGAGTTAATAGCGATGTGCTTTGGTAAAATTTGTGCAGTGCTACGAATATCTGTTCCCCTCTTGTACCAATGAGAGTTTTTTTTACTGCTTTTGCGCTTCACCAAAAGTTTAGGTTCCAGTTAGCAATGAGTGAGTGCGAAAACCTAGCGCAAATCGAAGGACAACTGTCTGAAAAATTGTTGAAAGATTTCCCGAATTCACCAAAACTTTTGACTGTGCTATGGAATAAGGATGATTTTGAATTAAAACTGCGCAATGACCGAAAGCTGAAAAAACTGTTTATGGATATGAGCGAATCATACAAAGCTGCTATGGATTTCGGACTGAGTATTGAACCAGACAAATACGGAGGATTTTGCTTGGTGAATCGGTCGATGAGCGCCATCAAGCCTGGTGAAATTGAGGTAGCCGTTGGATTGTTAGCTAACCTGTCAAAAGAAAACTCGTATAAAGACTGGTCAGTTATGGAAGGAGGAAAACTCCTGGTTGGAGTGGCTAGGTGGGCTAATCATTCCTGTAGAGCTAATTGCGACTACTGCATGAAATGTGGTTATCGTGGACGACAATGTGTTAGGTTGCGAGCGCTGAGGCAAATAGAACCCAATGAAGAGCTGACAACCTTCTACAACGAAGACGCTTTTGGAGAAGAGAATGTCGATTGTCTTTGCAGTCATACAGAAGAGAATGGAAGGAGTGCAAATTTAATGCAATCAACTTCACAAACTGTAGTGAGAGCTGTAAAACGAAAACGTCTACCAAAAGCAGAAATTCGATTTGCACAACATGCAACAGAGTTTGATTCTTTCTTTGCTTATTACGAAGATTCATCGTATTTTAGCCTGTCCTCATTAAATGAGGCGCCCTCTTTTCCTATAGAAACGTCCCCAAACAATACTGCGGTTCCTGAAATCATCACATCAGATTCTATTGACGACGAAATGTGCAGCAGTAATGAAACAACTGACGAGTCATTGAACAACGCTCAATTTCAATTTTTCCCCGAGTATCAAAGCGATGAAAGTTCAGAGTCTGACACCGAAGCTGTAAGGGAACTTGCCTCATTCAATCAATCTTCTCTATGTGATTTTGTGAGTGACTGCAGACCAGTCTCTGTGTCAAATCTGGCTTTGTCCATCATGTCGATAGTAATAAAGCATAATTGTTCTGACCAAATGATGTACGAACTTCTAAAACGCGATCAAATTGTTTTCAATGGTGAAAGTTTAGCACCATGGACAATAAAAAAGAAGTTGGGTGAATTTGCCGCTCAGTATCAATGTAGAAAAGAACTTTTGTCGAACGGTGAACAAATTTATATCAATTTCAATCCGCTTCTCCTGAAAATTGTTCAAAATTCGATCAACGACATGTTGAGATACGCAGAGTTGAGAAAAACAACAAACGATATAATTATGCCTAAACTGGAAGTTATTGAACGGCAAGTGACAATTAGGTTAATTTTGAACTTGGACGGAGCCCTGGTCTCAAAATCTCCTCCTAAAACAGCCTGGCCGCTCCTGATAGCGATTGCCGATCTACCTCCGAAGAAACGACAGATGTTTCGAAACATCACTTTAGGATCTGTTGGAAACGGGACACCGAATTTTGACGACATTTTTGATCACTTCGAGCGACTGATATCTACGCATGAGGAGGTAACACTGGATGGTGATCGAGGTAAGGTTAAGTTCGAGCCAATCTTTTTTGTAGCAGATTTAATTGGCAAAGCAAAAATATTGAATTTCAAACAATGCAACGGATATTATGGCTGCTCTCTCTGCACTCAGCGTGGCTTCCACATAGATGGAGCGCATCACTATCCACACGACTTTGATGTTCATAAAAATATGCGGTCTCCTGAAAGTTATCTGGAGAACTTGAAGAACCTAGATGAGGGATCTCAACAAAAACTCAAAACCCTCAACGGTAAAAAGAGTGATTTCGAAAAATTCACTCAAGGAGTAAAGGGCAGGAGCAAAATTTTTTCTGTTATCGCTAATCGGCCGCTCTCTTCGCCGGTTGATACAATGCATCAACTTTTTCTTGGCGTATCGAGAGACCTCCTAACGTATTTTTACGACCGCATGAAAGCAGACAGTAAAAGAAAATTGAATAAAATACTTTCGGGTATTCAAACTCCAAGAGAAATAAAACGATCAGTGCGATCTTTCGATCATCTCGCAAATATGAAAGCCAGCGAGCTAAAAGTTCATTTGCTATATCTGGCGCCCATCGTCTTACCCATTTTTTTGTTTGAAGAAGACCGGAGGTCCGATAAAACGGATCTTTTTAAAATAGTTTTTTCTTTGCGCAGTTTATATGATGACAATCGAAACTCTAAATTTTGCAGACTTTTCAGAAAAAAATCTCAAGAAGTTCGAGTCGATCAATTTCCATATATTGAGACATCTTGCTTGGCAAGCTGCTGAGATTGGTCCTCTCTTCGTTACTTCAGCATCAATGTTTGAATCGGCTCTTCACCATCTGATTGCTCCGTTAACTGGAACAAACCACTGTAAACTAATGGTAGAGAGGTTCATCAGAGGCAAAGTGGTTTCTGAGATAGAATATAGTGAAGATGATTTGGCGCAGTTTCTAAGGTTTTCTGACAATCCGTCGGATGTGAACGAAGAATTTGGCCTCGTAGAATCAGAAGAATTAAGAGAATTCAGGTTCAACAATCAGTCAGCTCGAGTGTTCTGTCGATTCAGGAAGAATTTTTATTTTGGCTCTTTAGCGTACGGGCGTGCAGATATTTTTGCATGTGTAGAAGCGTCAACAATGGCTATTGGGAAAATTCTTTTCTTCTATGAGCTGGATGGTAAATTTTGTGTGCTTCGTGAACAAAGAATTGTTTCAACATTTAAACTTGTTCAACAACCAGAAGGTCCGGTTCCTAATTTTGCATACGTCGTTGAAGACAAGAATAGCACAATTCATGTTGCAGTAGATGCATTAGAAATAATATTTTTTCCTGTAAAAATTGAGGACAATTTGTATCTTGTTCCACTACTAAGTAACTTCGAGCATGATTAATTTTTAGCTTTCAGTTTTAATTTTGATTATAGCTTCGCTGCTTGATTCATTAACGTATGATATCTGTTATTGTCATTGTATATAATGAAAACAATCAATTTGCCAAACTTAGTTGAAAACAAAGTCATCTTGCAGAAGGCAGGCAAATTCCAATCTCTCTACATTATTTTTCTTTTGCTTGTTCTAAAAATTTGCATCCTTCCAGACGTAATGAGGCAAACAATTTTGAGTTTTGAGAACAACCGTTTGATTTATCGAATACAACCTGCTGACATAGCTGGTAATGTCGAATCAAATGAAGTTGACTTGCTCAGGAGTGAGATCTTTGCTTTGAAGGAAAGGGTTGCTCTCCTTACGAAAAGAGTAGAAGAACTGGAACGTCTTCGACCTGTGGAGATAATCGATTTAACACAAGATGAAAATTTCACAACAACTGTTTCGGTGTCGTCAAACCAAAGCGATGATATAGAGATGAATGGAGTTTTTTGAGCCGGGAAAGATCTTAAGCTTTTAAATAGCACGATAGTTTCTTGTTTTCTCTAGTAAATTGTTCGAGCTGGTTCTTTTAGATTTTTGAATTGTTCAAATGTAGTTTGTTTTCTACTTAATTGTGTTAAAGATTTGATACCTCTGCTTTTTTGATGCTGAATTGAACTTGCTTTTTTGCTTTTCCAACTGGCTAACAAAATATACATATTATAAATCGAGGACAAGCTTGTGTTTTACAAATTTTTCGAGGAGGGTCGGAGGGTGTGTTGCCGTTTGCCGCAATAGTATTACTTTTATTCCATAATGTTCTATTTTGCTTCAGGCGTTTTTCGTACCTTGACATAGACAGTAGGGTGTGTTGCCTTCCGGCTAATGTTATGACATTGCTCATAAGTTTTACTTTTTTTCTAATGGTCACGAAGGTGTTTAGTTTCTCGAAATGGGTTCCCAGCTACTGATCAGCGTACCGGGGACATTAGTGATGGGATCTTTTGTAGTACTCAGATTTGTGGTAATTTTCGAGACCGCAGTTTTGACAACGTGGCAGCCAATACAAATGGTTCAAATGATCCTTTTGAATGACGGAGTTGAGCATACATTATCTTTGACCCCAAATACACCAGAATTTGAGTCCTTTATGGCATGGGTTACTGAAGTTGAAATGAGCGACGAGCAAGAGCAAGCTTTATATCCTCTGATTTCGGTACTTGGAGACTACTACGGTTCCTCTGATAGCGAACACTGACTACTATTCCAATCAGATCTACAGTGCTAAATTTTAATTGTTTGCTCATGATAACAAACTTTCTTAGGCTCTGCGTATTTCAAACATTTTAAATGAATTGTGCTAATTTTCAACTCTCTGCTCATGATAACAAACTTTCTTAGGCTGTGCTTATTTCGAACATTTTCTTAAGTTTTTACTCTGTTTTACTCTGTTTTATGTTTGTGATAAAGGAACTAATTTCTCTCAATTAATGCGCAATTAAAAACTTCTTTGATGTTTTATGTTTATTATAAAGAAACCAATTGAAAGCTTGTCTTCTTTTTTTGTTTTTCATGCATTTAGTGAGGGTGGTTAATATGGGTGTCAGTATTATCCAATAAAACTTTTATGCTGATGCGAAATATAGGCTGAAGGAATATTAACTCTAGTTATTAACTCTAGAATTTTAGGCTGAACGAATATTAACTCCAGTTACTTTTGATTGGATCAAGAAGTTGTCCAAATTGAACCAAACTTGATATGGGGTATCCACTGTGTAGGTAGAGTTTAGGAGAAAATGAATCGCTATAGGTTGCCTAGTAAAAAAGTTAGTATTTCATATGGAACTTTTTGAGTTTCGCGAAAAAGGAATTTTAAAAAGTTCTTTTTCATCAGGTCAAAGAATTGTGCAAATCAAATCGACTCGGTAGGAGTACCACCAGTGCAGTTAGAGTGTAACACAAAAAGATTTTTTTCTATAGCTTGCCTCGGAAAAAAGTTAGCTTTTCATACGGAAATTTGCTAATTTCACCATTTGCGAATTTTAAAAAAAGTTTTGTTTCATCGGACCAAAACTTTGTTCAATTGGGATCAAACTTGGCACAGAGTGTTTCAATGTTACCCAGGTATCATGGAAATACTCTGTGCCAAGTTTGATCCGATTTGAACAACTCTTTGACACAATGAAAAAGACCTATTTTTAAAATTCAATAATTGCAAGTTATTCGAAATAATTGGAAATTTCCGTATAAAAGGCTAACTTTTTTCCTAGACAATTTATAGCAAAAAATTTTTTTGCTTCAGACTCTAGGTGCTCATGGGACACTCCATGCCGACTTTGGTCCAATTTGAAGAAGTTTTCAACCATACGGAAAAGACCTATTTTTAAAAATACTTATTCGAAATAATCGCAACTTTTCGTTCGAAAATGTAACTTTTTCCAGGGGCAGGCAAAAATTTTTTTTTATATTAGACTCCAGCTGGAGTCTAATACAAAAAGAATTTTTCTTTTGCTTGCCCCTGGAAAAAGTTACATTTTCGAACGAAAAGTTGCGATTATTTCGAAAAAGTATTTTTAAAAAAAGGTCTTTTCCGTATGGTCAAAAACTTCTTCAAATTGGACCAAACTCGGCATGGAGTGTCCCATGAGTACCTAGAGTCTAAAGCGAAAAGATTTTTTGGTATAACCTACCTAGGAAAAAAGTTAGTTTTTCATACGGAAATTTGCGAATTTCGCGAGTAACGAGTTTTAAAAATAGGTCTTTTTCATGGGGTCAAGGAGTTGTCCAAATCAAAACAAACTCGGCATGGAGTGTCCCATGAGTACCTAGAGTCTACGGCAAAAATAGTTTTTGGTATATCTTGCCTAGGAAAAAAGTTGGGTTTTCATACGGAAATTTGCGATTATTTCTAATAAGTAATTTTAAATGATTTTTAAAAATAGGTCTTCTTGATTAGGTCTTAGAGTTGTCCAAAGTGAACCAAACTCGGCATGGAGTCTCCTATGAGTACCTAGAGTCTAAAGCGAAAAGATTCTTTGCTATAGCTTGTCTAGGAAAAAAGTTAGTTTTCCATACGGAAATTTGCGAATTTCGCGAGTAACGAATTTTAAAAATAGGTCTTTTTCATGGGGTCAAGGAGTTGTCCAAATCAAACCAAACTCGGCATGGAGTGTCCCATGAGTACCTAGAGCCTCAAGCAAAAAATGTTTTTGGTATAGCTTGCCTAGGAAAAAAGTTGGGTTTTCATACGGAAATTTGCAATTATTTCTAATAAGTAATTTTAAATAATTTTTAAAAATAGGTCTTTTTGATCAGGTCTTAGAGTTGTCCAAAGTGAACCAAACTCGGCATGGAGTCTTCTAAGAGTACCTAGAGTCTAACGCGAAAAGAATTTTTGCTATAGCTTGTCTAGGAAAAAAATTAGCTTTTCATACGGAAATTTGCGAATTTCGCGAATAACGAATTTTAAAAATAGGTCTTTTTCATGGTGTCAAGGAGTTGTCCAAATCAAACCAAACTCGGCATGGAGTGTCCCATGAGTACCTAGAGTCTAAAGCAAAAAAATTTTTTGGTATAGTTTGCCTAGGAAAAAAGTTGGGTTTTCATACGGAAATTTGCGATTATTTCTAATAAGTAATTTTAAATAATTTTTAAAAATAGTCTTTTTGATTAGGTCTTAGAGTTGTTCAAAGTGAACCAAACTCGGCATGGAGTCTTCTAAGAGTACCTAGAGTCTAAAGCGAAAAGATTTTTTGCTATAGCTTGTCTAGGAAAAAAATTAGTTTTTCATACGGAAATTTGCGAATTTCGCGAATAACGAATTTTAAAAATAGGTCTTTTCCATGGGGTCAAGGAGTTGTCCAAATCAAACCAAACTTGGCATGGAGTGTCCAATGAGTACCTAGAGTCTAAAGCGAAAAAATTTTTTGGTATAGCTTGCCTAGGAAAAAAGTTGGGTTTTCATACGGAAATTTGCGATTATTTCTAATAAGTAATTTTAAATAATTTTTAAAAATAGTCTTTTTGATTAGGTCTTAGAGTTGTCCAAAGTGAACCAAACTCGGCATGGAGTCTTCTACGAGTACCTAGAGTCTAAAGCGAAAAGATTCTTTGCTATAGCTTGTCTAGGAAAAAAGTTAGTTTTCCATACGGAAATTTGCGAATTTCGCGAGTAACGAATTTTAAAAATAGGTCTTTTTCATGGGGTCAAGGAGTTGTCCAAATCAAACCAAACTCGGCATGGAGTGTCCCATGAGTACCTAGAGCCTCAAGCAAAAATTGTTTTTGGTATAGCTTGCCTAGGAAAAAAGTTGGGTTTTCATACGGAAATTTGCGATTATTTCTAATAAGTAATTTTAAATAATTTTTAAAAATAGGTCTTTTTGATCAGGTCTTAGAGTTGTCCAAAGTGAACCAAACTCGGCATGGAGTCTTCTACGAGTACCTAGAGTCTAACGCGAAAAGAATTTTTGCTATAGCTTGTCTAGGAAAAAAATTAGCTTTTCATACGGAAATTTGCGAATTTCGCGAATAACGAATTTTAAAAATAGGTCTTTTTCATGGTGTCAAGGAGTTGTCCAAATCAAACCAAACTCGGCATGGAGTGTCCCATGAGTACCTAGAGTCTAAAGCAAAAAAGTTTTTTGGTATAGTTTGCCTAGGAAAAAAGTTGGGTTTTCATACGGAAATTTGCGATTATTTCTAATAAGTAATTTTAAATAATTTTTAAAAATAGTCTTTTTGATTAGGTCTTAGAGTTGTTCAAAGTGAACCAAACTCGGCATGGAGTCTTCTACAAGTACCTAGAGTCTAAAGCGAAAAGATTTTTTGCTATAGCTTGTCTAGGAAAAAAATTAGTTTTTCATACGGAAATTTGCGAATTTCGCGAATAACGAATTTTAAAAATAGGTCTTTTCCATGGGGTCAAGGAGTTGTCCAAATCAAACCAAACTTGGCATGGAGTGTCCAATGAGTACCTAAAGTCTAAAGCAAAAAAGTTTTTTGGTATAGCTTGCCTAGGAAAAAAGTTGGGTTTTCATACGGAAATTTGCGATTATTTCTAATAAGTAATTTTAAATAATTTTTAAAAATAGTCTTTTTGATTAGGTCTTAGAGTTGTCCAAAGTGAACCAAACTCGGCATGGAGTCTTCTACGAGTACCTAGAGTCCAAAGCGAAAAGATTTTTGGCTATAGCTTTTCTAGGAAAAAAATTACTTTTTCATACGGAAATTTGCGAATTTCGCGAATAACGAATTTTAAAAATAGGTCTTTTTCATGGGGTCAAGGAGTTGTCCAAATCAAACCAAACTCGGCATGGAGTGTCCCATGAGTACCTAGAGTCTAAAGCAAAAATAGTGTTTGGTATATCTTGCCAAGGAAAAAAGTTGGGTTTTCAAACGGAAATTTGCGATTATTTCTAATAAGTAATTTTATATAATTTTTAAAAATAGGTCCTTTTTGGTTAGGTCTTAGAGTTGTCCAAAGTGAACCAAACTCGGTATGGAGTCTCCTATGAGTACCTAGAGTCTAAAGCGAAAAGATTTTTTGCTATAGCTTGTCTAGGAAAAAAGTTAGTTTTTCATACGGAAATTTGCGAATTTCGCGAATAACGAATTTTAAAAATAGGTCTTTTTCATGGGGTCAAGGAGTTGTCCAAATCAAACCAAACTTGGCATGGAGTGTCCAATGAGTACCTAGAGTCTAAAGCGAAAAAATCTTTTGGTATAGCTTGCCTAGGAAAAAAGTTGGGTTTTCATACGGAAATTTGCGATTATTTCTAATAAGTAATTTTATATAATTTTTAAAAATAGGTCCTCTTTGATTAGGTCTTAGAGTTGTCCAAAGTGAACCAAACTCGGCATGGAGTCTCCTATGAGTACCTAGAGTCTAAAGCGAAAAGATTTTTTGCTATAGCTTGTCTAGGAAAAAAGTTAGTTTTTCATACGGAAATTTGCGATTTTCGCGAATAACGAATTTTAAAAATAGGTCTTTTTCATGGGGTCAAGGAGTTGTCCAAATCAAACGAAACTCGGCATGGAGTGTCCCATGAGTACCTAGAGTCTTAGGCGAAAAAAAAATTTTGGTATAGCTTGCCTAGGAAAAAAGTTGGGTTCTCATACCGAAATTTGCGATTATTTCTAATAAGTAATTTTAAATAATTTTTAAAAATAGGTCTTTTTGATTAGGTCTTAGAGTTGTCCAAAGTGAACCAAACTCGGCATGGAGTCTTCTATGAGTACCTAGAGTCTAAAGCGAAAAGGTTTTTTGCTATAGCTTGTCTAGGAAAAAAGTTAGTTTTTCAACGGAAATTTGCGAATTTCGCGAGTAACGAATTTTAAAAATAGGTCTTTTTCATGGGGTCAAGGATTTGTCCAAATCAAACCAAACTCGGCATGGAGTGTCCCATGAGTACCTAGAGTCTCAAGCAAAAATAGTTTTTGGTATAGCTTGCCTAGGAAAAAAGTTGGGTTTTCATACGGAAATTTGCAATTATTTCTAAAAAGTAAATTTAAATAATTTTTAAAAATAGGTCTTTTTGATTAGGTCTTAGAGTTGTCCAAAGTGAACCAAACTCGGCATGGAGGCTTCTACGAGTACCTAGAGTCTAAAACTAAAAGATTTTTTGCTATAGCTTGTCTAGGAAAAAAATTAGTTTTTCATACGGAAATTTGCGAATTTCGCGAATAACGAATTTTAAAAATATGTCTTTTTCATGGGGTCAAGGAATTGTCCAAATCAAACCAAACTCGGCATGGAGTGTCCCATGAGTACCTAGAGTCTAAAGCGAAAAAATTTTTGGTATAGCTTGCCTAGGAAAAAAGTTGGGTTTTCATACGGAAATTTGCGGTTATTTCTAATAAGTAATTTTAAATAATTTTTAAAAATAGTCTTTTTGATTAAGTCTTAGAGTTGTCCAAAGTGAACCAAACTCGGCATGGAGTCTTCTACGAGTACCTAGAGTCTTAAGCGAAAAGATTTTTTGCTATAGCTGGTCTAGGAAAAAAATTAGTTTTTCATACGGAAATTTGCGAATTTCGCGAATAACGAATTTTAAAAATAGGTCTTTTTCATGGGGTCAAGGAGTTGTCCAAATCAAACCAAACTCGGCATGGAGTGTCCAATGAGTACCTAGAGTCTAAAGCGAAAAAATTTTTTGGTATAGTTTGCCTAGGAAAAAAGTTGGGTTTTCATACGGAAATTTGCGATTATTTCTAATAAGTAATTTTAAATAATTTTTAAAAATAGTCTTTTTGATTAGGTCTTAGAGTTGTCCAAAGTGAACCAAACTCGGCATGGAGTCTTCTACGAGTACCTAGAGTCTAAAGCGAAAAGATTTTTTGCTATAGCTTGTCTAGGAAAAAAATTAGTTTTTCATACGGAAATTTGCGAATTTCGCGAATAACGAATTTTAAAAATAGGTCTTTTCCATGGGGTCAAGGAGTTGTCCAAATCAAACCAAACTTGGCATGGAGTGTCCAATGAGTACCTAGAGTCTAAAGCGAAAAAATTTTTTGGTATAGCTTGCCTAGGAAAAAAGTTGGGTTTTCAAACGGAAATTTGCGATTATTTCTAATAAGTAATTTTAAATAATTTTTAAAAATAGTCTTTTTGATTAGGTCTTAGAGTTGTCCAAAGTGAACCAAACTTGGCATGGAGTCTTCTACGAGTACCTAGAGTCTAAAGCGAAAAAATTTTTTGCTATAGCTGGTCTAGGAAAAAAATTACTTTTTCATACGGAAATTTGCGAATTTAGCGAATAACGAATTTTAAAAATAGGTCTTTTTCATGGGGTCAAGGAGTTGTCCAAATCAAACTAAACTCGGCATGGAGTGTCCCATGAGTACCTAGAGTCTAAAGCGAAAATATTTTTTGGTATAGCTTGCCTAGGAAAAAAGTTGGGTTTTCATACGGAAATTTGCGATTATTTCTAATAAGTAATTTTAATAATTTTTAAAAATAGTCTTTTTAATTAGGTCTTAGAGTTGTCCAAAGTGAACCAAACTTGGCATGGAGTCTTCTACGAGTACCTAGAGTCTAAAGCGAAAAAATTTTTTGCTATAGCTTGTCTAGGAAAAAAATCACTTTTTCATACGGAAATTTGCGAATTTAGCGAATAACGAATTTTAAAAATAGGTCTTTTTCATGGGGTCAAGGAGTTGTCCAAATCAAACTAAACTCGGCATGGAGTGTCCCATGAGTACCTAGAGTCTAAAGCGAAAATATTTTTTGGTATAACCTACCTAGTTTTTCATACGGAAATTTGCGAATTTCGCGAGTAACGAGTTTTAAAAATAGGTCTTTTTCATGGGGTCAAGGAGTTGTCCAAATCAAACCAAACTCGGCATGGAGTGTCCCATGAGTACCTAGAGTCTAAAGCAAAAATAGTTTTTGGTATATCTTGCCTAGGAAAAAAGTTGGGTTTTCAAACGGAAATTTGCGATTATTTCTAATAAGTAATTTTATATAATTTTTAAAAATAGGTCCTTTTTGATTAGGTCTTAGAGTTGTCCAAAGTGAACCAAACCCGGCATGGAGTCTCCTATGAGTTACTAAAGTCTAAAGCGAAAAGATTTTTTGCTATAGCTTGTCTAGGAAAAAAGTTAGTTTTTCATACGGAAATTTGCGAATTTCGCGAATAACGAATTTTAAAAATAGGTCTTTTTCATGGGGTCAAGGAGTTGTCCAAATCAAACCAAACTCGGCATGGAGTGTCCCATGAGTACCTAGAGTCTTAGGCGAAAAAAATTTTTTGGTATAGCTTGCCTAGGAAAAAAGTTGGATTCTCATACGGAAATTTGCGATTATTTCTAATAGGTAATTTTAAATAATTTTTAAAAATAGGTCTTTTTGATTAGGTCTTAGAGTTGTCCAAAGTGAACCAAACTCGGCATGGAGTCTTCTATGAGTACCTAGAGTCTAAAGCGAAAATATTTTTTGGTAAACCTACCTAGTTTTTCATACGGAAATTTGCGAATTTCGCGAGTAACGAGTTTTAAAAATAGGTCTTTTTCATGGGGTCAAGGAGTTGTCCAAATCAAACCAAACTCGGCATGGAGTGTCCCATGAGTACCTAGAGTCTAAAGCAAAAATAGTTTTTGGTATATCTTGCCTAGGAAAAAAGTTGGGTTTTCAAACGGAAATTTGCGATTATTTCTAATAAGTAATTTTATATAATTTTTAAAAATAGGTCCTTTTTGATTAGGTCTTAGAGTTGTCCAAAGTGAACCAAACTCGGCATGGAGTCTCCTATGAGTACCTAAAGTCTAAAGCGAAAAGATTTTTTGCTATAGCTTGTCTAGGAAAAAAGTTAGTTTTTCATACGGAAATTTGCGAATTTCGCGAAAAACGAATTTTAAAAATAGGTCTTTTTCATGGGGTCAAGGAGTTGTCCAAATCAAACCAAACTCGGCATGGAGTGTCCCATGAGTACCTAGAGTCTTAGGCGAAAAAAATTTTTTGGTATAGCTTGCCTAGGAAAAAAGTTGGGTTCTCATACGGAAATTTGCGATTATTTCTAATAAGTAACTTTAAATAATTTTTAAAAATAGGTCTTTTTGATTAGGTCTTAGAGTTGTCCAAAGTGAACCAAACTCGGCATGGAGTCTTCTATGAGTACCTAGAGTCTAAAACGAAAAGATTTTTTGCTATAGCTTGTCTAGGAAAAAAGTTAGTTTTCCATACGGAAATTTGCGAATTTCGCGAGTAACGAATTTTAAAAATAGGTCTTTTTCATGGGGTCAAGGAGTTGTCCAAATCAAACCAAACTCGGCATGGAGTGTCCCATGAATACCTAGAGTCTCAAGCAAAAATAGTCTTTGGTATAGCTTGCCTAGGAAAAAAGTTGGGTTTTCATACGGAAATTTGCGATTATTTCTAATAAGTAATTTTAAATAATTTTTAAAAATAGGTCTTTTTGATTAGGTCTTAGAGTTGTCCAAAGTGAACCAAACTCGGCATGGAGTCTTCTACGAGTACCTAGAGTCTTATGCGAAAAGATTTTTTGCTATAGCTTGTCTAGGAAAAAAATTAGTTTTTCATACGGAAATTTGCGAATTTCGCGAATAACGAATTTTAAAAACATGTCTTTTTCATGGGGTCAAGGAATTGTCCAAATCAAACCAAACTCGGCATGGAGTGTCCCATGAGTATCTAGAGTCTAAAGCGAAAAAATTTTTTTGGTATTGCTTGCCTAGGAAAAAAGTTGGGTTTTCATACGGAAATTTGCGGTTATTTCTAATAAGTAATTTTAAATAATTTTTAAAAATAGTCTTTTTGATTAGGTCTTAGAGTTGTCCAAAGTGAACCAAACTCGGCATGGAGTCTTCTACGAGTACCTAGAGTCTTAAGCGAAAAGATTTTTTGCTATAGCTGGTCTAGGAAAAAAATTAGTTTTTCATACGGAAATTTGCGAATTTCGCAAATAACGAATTTTAAAAATAGGTCTTTTTCATGGGGTCAAGGAGTTGTCCAAATCAAACCAAACTCGGCATGGAGTGTCCAATGAGTACCTAGAGTCTAAAGCGAAAAAAATTTTTGGTATAGCTTGCCTAGGAAGAATGTTGGGTTTTCATACGGAAATTTGCGATTAATTCTAATAAGTAATTTTAAATAATTTTTAAAAATAGTCTTTTTGATTAGGTCTTAGAGTTGTCCAAAGTGAACCAAACTCGGCATGGAGTCTTCTACGAGTACCTAGAGTCTAAAGCGAAAAGATTTTTTGCTATAGCTTGTCTAGGAAAAAAGTTAGTTTTTCATACGGAAATTTGCGAATTTCGCGAATAACGAATTTTAAAAATAGGTCTTTTTCATGGGGTCAAGGAGTTGTCCAAATCAGACCAAACTCGGCATGGAGTGTCCCATGAGTACCTAGAGTCTAAAGCAAAAATAGTTTTTGGTATAGCTTGCCTAGGAAAAAAGTTGGGTTTTCATACGGAAATTTGCAATTATGTCTAATAAGTAATTTTAAATAATTTTTAAAAATAGTCTTTTTAATCTATATTATATTAATTATTATGTTTATGACATTATTATACCTTTATTATTATTTTACTTTGTCTGTTTAGTGTTTCTGTTTTGGAGAGAGCTTTTCGAGCCTAGTTTTTTTTCTAGTGCTCTGCTCAATTCTCCGATAGTTGTTTGTTTGTAATTCCGCCGTAGCCGGTCCCCAGCCCGGTTGAGAGAAGGAGGAGGGAAACACACCCAAAACATACTGGAAAATCTCAAAAAGTTGTTCGTTAGTTCAACTGTAGATTTTTTTCCGACAGTATTTAACCTATTTCAGCTCTCGAAACGTCGCTACGTTGATTTATGATTCGAAACGCTAAGATTATGACTCGACAGACCGGGTCATTGTTCCGAAATACCAGATTTATGAATCGAAAGACCGGGTCATTGTTCCGAAATACCAGATTTATGATTCGAAATACAAGATGCATGACTCGAATTATGTGGATTTATGATTCGAAGTACGGGCCGCATGAATCGAATTACGTTGATTTATGATTCGAAACGCTAAGATTATGACTCGACAGACCGGGTCATTGTTCCGAAATACCAGATTTATGAATAGAAAGACCGGGTCATTGTTCTGAAATACAAGATTTATGAATAGAAAGACCGGGTCATTGTTCCGAAATACCAGATATATGATTCGACTTACCGGGTCATTAACTTCTTCCGGGTCCGTGTATTTAACGACCCGCAATGACACCCCCCAGACGACGTTTTGTCGAGTCATATTTCTACCACCTCGCCCCGGGAACCGGGTAAAATCAGATTTGTTACACCTGCAAAATCAAAACAGAAAGATGTCTCTAACTCATCGTTGCGTTGGTGACTGCTACTGACTTGCCCTGCACTATTTATGGTATTCTTCTTACAGACGGTATTCTGTAGCAGAAACTGTAGACATTGAATGAAAACCTTCACAGGTTGTCAATCATAAACGCGGCCACGACAGACAGCGCACTCTCGAAAACAAACATGACGAAAAGGAAATGCTAATATGCATTAGTCCCGTCCACGGAACAACATGTTCACAATGTGTGCGCAAACTACGTTCTCCAGAAGTGAGCAGAGAACATCAAACAGGATCCCTCAGAGGTCAACACCTTAACCATGAGTGCAGTATTTCTACATGCACAGCTTCATGCCAACGTACCCCTGTGACCCATATTCCATCAAGTCTGCAGTAGAAGTCAAGATTGTTTTAAAGACAGGAGGACTGAAAGTTCTGATCAAAGAGGCTGACACACTGGAAAATCTACCGGACAGCACCCAGGCTGAAATGAAGCCAGAGAAGCCTGGTCTAACTTGGTACACCATTCTGATACTTTAATGTTCGCAAAACACAGACTGATTTTTGAGAAAAAATAACTCTCTCAACAAAAAACCTATCAATGACAGCATCTCCTCTTAACCAAGTTGGTCTATACACGCCATCTACAGCCAGAATTAGATGTTTTTAAGAAGATCGTTAACGCATGCCGCAAGTGGGATGAAGCATTTGATAAAGGTTATCTGAGAGAAACTACAGACCGGATTGGGGAATTTGACAACTTACCCACACTTCAATTTCCAAGATGATCGATCCCTTTCGAACATGGGATATACCAATGCTATACCTTCGCCAATAAATCAAAGATTGTCATTGCTGCCAGTGTACATCAGAACATCTTGCCCAGATGTGACAAGCACTTCACGTTAGATATGCTGCAACAACAAAAGCTGCACCCATCAAATAACTTATTAGCATACCAAAGCTTGAAATGGATGTAGCAACACCTGGCACAGAGCTAGCTTTCAATTCACAACATTTTTGGACAGACAGCACAGTCGGAATTGTAGGGACTTAATCCATAAAGATGTACGTATACAATCGGTTTGCCTGCATTCCGGTTTCCAAATGCATCTATGCAATTTTTTTCAAAAAAAAAACAGGAAAGACGTAGTTGGACCTTTCTATATTGATAGCAGAAAAGATGGGACCCTGATGCTTTACATTTTATTTTTCTTCTACTTGATTACCAGAGAAGCCCACCTCGAAATGTGCAATCTCAATGGATTAACTTTTGATGGCTGTCGGAAGAACTTAATCTGGATGCAGATGATTGGATCTGGCCCCAGGTCGAGGTTATCGTTTGTGCTCGTTTATGACGCAGACCGTTTTTGAACGCACACAGGGGGTATGGTGCGTTCAAACATACACAGGCGAGGAATTTTTTTGAACGAGCAACATAAACGCACCAAGTACTTACGGTCGAGCCAAAGTCTGCCCCATAGACGAGCCAAAAACTGCCCCATAGACGAGCCAACAACTGCCCCATAGACGGCCCCTACTACTACTACTACGGCCGACTTGAATTTGGGGTAAGCGATCCGCGGATTACGGTTTTGCTCGGCGATTTCTCATTTCTGTTCCCAGAGCTCAGATAAAGCTTGTTTTCGTTAGCCAAGATGTTAATCTAGCCAAAACTGAAAATGGCCCTATTTGAAAAGCATTTCTTTGTTTTTTATTAGGTTTTAAAAAATTAATTAATTTTTGAAAAAACTGCACTTTTCTCTCAATTTTACATATAAAAGTTACTTTTTCTTATCGTAGGTTGATAGTCACGCTTGAGAGCTTTCCGGAACAAATTTTTTAATCATTCTAGCTCTCTTATTTGTTGTTTTATTGACCGAGCGGAGTAGGGTGACATCCGCGGCCAAACAGTAAGGGAAATTGAAAACTCTGTTTCTTCATCAAAAATTAAAATTTTGGATTTTTTCTTTCAATTTCGGTGCTGTATGACTAAGTTCTGGCATTTTTGGTCTTGTAGTACAGTTGCGATTAGTGCCTGGAAACAACCTAATTTTTAGGTCATAAAATGAAAGTGACCCAAACGAGTGACCACTGAACTGCAAGAAAAGTGGAATGAGGCAAAAACTCAAAAATGAGTCCTGGAGTCTGAAATTTCGCATGTCGACTAAAAATAGTCATACAAGACAGGTAACATTTTGCTGGATTCTAATATCTATTAAAAACCGAGAAAAAAAGGTTTTTAAAATTCTCGACTTGAATTTGGGTACGAATTTTTTATAATTTTTGGCCGGATGCGAATATCTGGAAGACGGTTAATTTTAATGAGCTCAGCAAAATCTTTATGGAACCTCAATTTCAGAATGCTATCCGGGTTTAAAAGGGCCGATTTTTCGATTCAAATAGCATAAGAAAAAATGAAAAACTATTTCGAACACCAGAAGCAATTTCCGACGAGACTCAGCAAAAATAAGGCCATTCAAAATTTATGCTACTGAGGATTGTGCTTCAAAATGTTTTGAAATAAACATGTTAAGAGTCAGCGATCTCGATATTTTCAGCTCCCAATTCTAAAAATAGAGTTCTGAAATTTATGTCAAACTCTTGTCAAGCAGCAGAAAATTATTAAAGTTGATAGGTCGTTTCTGCAACTTTTTTTTCTTTCTAATGTTTTCAGTTTGCTTGTTGGGTCACAAAGCTTACCGAAAACAATTTTTTAAACACAACTTTTCACTGGAAAAACATTTGTGTTGTTGTTTTCAGTTGATTTTGATTTTTTGTGAAAAACTTGAATTTGGGTACATCGCAGTTTGTTGAAGTCAAACTGAAAAAGATGAGATCCATTCAAAGAGAACAACATAAACAAAAATGATCATTTTCATGCAAAAAAGTTTTTCAGTACCTTTGAGATATAGTTCTTTTCCTCCAGTTTTTGTTTTGAATCAGAAAGAATAATAACTTCGAAAAAAAAGGAAGCAAAAAACTCTGAAAAAAAAAATAAGAGTTCAAGGTACAGAAAAACGAATTTGAGAACGGTTTCTGATGTAATTTCTGAAATACTGTTTATTGTTACAATTCAGTTTTATAGAGAAAAAAATACTTACGTTGATGAAACTGCACATATCTTAATAATACAAGGGGAAAACTTTAAAAACCAAAAAACTAGAATTTGGGTTCGAAAAAAAAATGCCAAAGCGGCCCTATTGGTCTGGTCGCCAGGTTTTTCTAATGAACATAAAAATAATTGTCATACCAATTCCTCGAACTCCTCATGGATATTCGTACGGAAAAATCCAGCCTAAATTATTTAAAGACATTAAAAATTAGCCCAAAATTTTGGTATGTGTATAATGCTTTTGAGTGCTTTCAATTTTTTTCGAAGTCCATTGCCTGATTAGGGATAAATTACAGGGGAAAAAGTGGCCTAAAATAACGGACATACGTTTTGTTTGCTACAGGGGTAAGAAAAAATGATTTCTACGGGGCCAGAGCCTTCAAATCGAGACGATCCCCTATTTTTTTTCAAATTGATCTTTTTTGCTTTAAGTCAAAGTCTTTGGCCGCTCCATTTTTTTAAAAACACCTCTTCATCCTTGCGATAGTTAACAAATCTGCCTGTGAACGGCTTGGAGAAGAATATTATCACAATATAATAAAAATTAAGTGTTTTAGAGTTGCGAAATCCGGAGTGTTTGAAAATTTTTTTGCGGATTTCAATTTTCTCTAAGTCCATCGCCTGTTTTGGGATTAATTACCAGAAACAAACATGGGCTTAAAATAACGGACATAAAGTGGAATTTCACGGGGGCTCAAGAAAATAGGGGATCATCCCGAGTTGAAGGCCAGAGCCCTCAACTCGAGATGACCCCCTATTTTTTTTTTCAAATTGATTTTTTTTGCTTAAAGACAAAGTCTTTGGCCGCTCCATTTTTTTCAAAACACCTCTTCATCCGAGGGATAATTAAGAATTCTGCATGTGAACGGCTTGGAGAAGATTGGTATCACAATATAATAAAAATTAAGTGTTTTAGAGCTGCGAAATCAGGACTTTTTAAAAAAATTTTTGCGGATTTCAATTTTCTCTAAGTCCATCGCCTGTTTAGGGATTAATTACCGGAAACAAACATGGGCTTAAAATAACGGACATAAAATAAGATTTCTTGGGGGGTAAAAAAATAGGGGATCATCCCGAGTTGAAGGCCAGAGCCCTCAACTCGAGATGATCCCCTATTTTTTTTTTTCAAATTGATTTTTTTTGCTTAAAGTCAAAGTATTTGGCCGCTCCATTTTTTTCAAAACACCTCTTCAGCCACGGTATAGTTAACAATTCTGCCTGTGAACGGCTTGGAGAAGATTGGTATCACAATATAATAACAATTAAGTGTTTTAGAGTTGCGACATCCGGAGTTTTTAAAAAAAAATTTGCGGATTTCAATTTTCTCTAAGTCCATCGCCTGTTTAGGGATTAATTACCAGAAACAAACATGGGATTAAATTAACGGACATAAAATATGATTTCTCGGGGGGTCAAAAAAAATAGGGGATCATCCCGAGTTGAAGGCCAGAGCCTTCAACTCGAGATGATCCCCTATTTTTTTTCAATATGATTTTTTTTTGCTTAAAGTCAAAGTCTTTGGCAGCTCCATTTTTTTCAAAACACCTCTTCATCCGAGGGATAATTAAGAATTCTGCATGTGAACGGCTTGGAGAAGATTGGTATCACAATATAATAAAAATTAAGTGTTTTAGAGCTGCGAAATCAGGACTTTTTAAAAAAATTTTTGCGGATTTCAATTTTCTCTAAGTCCATCGCCTGTTTAGGGATTAATTACCGGAAACAAACATGGGCTTAAAATAACGGACATAAAATAAGATTTCTTGGGGGGTAAAAAAAAATAGGGGATCATACCGAGTTGAAGGCCAGAGCCCTCAACTCGAGATGATCCCCTATTTTTTTTTTATCAAATTGATTTTTTCTGCTTAAAGTCAAAGTATTTGGCCGCTCCATTTTTTTCAAAACACCTCTTCAGCCACGGTATAGTTAACAATTCTGCCTGTGAACGGCTTGGAGAAGATTGGTATCACAATATAATAACAATTAAGTGTTTTAGAGTTGCGACATCCGGAGTTTTTTAAAAAAAATTTGCGGATTTCAATTTTCTCTAAGTCCATCGCCTGTTTAGGGATTAATTACCAGAAACAAACATGGGATTAAATTAACGGACATAAAATATGATTTCTCGGGGGGTCAAAAAAATAGGGGATCATCCCGAGTTGAAGGCCAGAGCCTTCAACTCGAGATGATCCCCTATTTTTTTTTTCAATATGATTTTTTTTTGCTTAAAGTCAAAGTCTTTGGCCGCTCCATTTTTTTCAAAACACCTCTTCATCCACGGGATAGTTAAAAATTCTGCCTGTGAATGGCTTGGAGAAGATTGGTATCACAATATAATAAAAATTAAGTGTTTTAGAGTTGCGAAATCCGGAGTTTTTAAAAAATTTTTGCGGATTTCAATTTTCTCTAAGTCCATCGCCTGTTTAGGGATTAATTACCGGAAACAAACATGTGCTTAAAATAACGGACATAAAATAAGATTTCTTGGGGGGGTCAAAAAAATAGGGGATCATCCCGAGTTGAAGGCCAGAGCCCTCAACTCGAGATGATCCCCTATTTTTTTTTTCAAATTGATTTTTTTTGCTTAAAGTCAAAGTCTTTGGCCGCTCCATTTTTTTCAAAACACCTCTTCAGCAACGGGATAGTTAACAATTTTGCCTGTGAACGGCTTGGAGAAGATTGGTATCACAATATAATAACAATTAAGTGTTTTAGAGTTGCGACATCCGGAGTTTTTAAAAAAAAAATTTGCGGATTTCAATTCTCTAAGTCCATCGCCTGTTTAGGGATTAATTACCGGAAACAAACATGGGCTTAAAATAACGGACATAAAATAAGATTTCTTGGGGGGGTCAAAAAAATAGGGGATCATCCCGAGTTGAAGGCCAGAGCCCTCAACTCGAGATGATCCCCTATTTTTTTTTCAAACTGATTTTTTTTGCTTAAAGTCAAAGTCTTTGGCCGCTCCATTTTTTTTCAAAACACCTCTTCAGCAACGGGATAGTTAACAATTCTGCCTTTGAACGGCTTGGAGAAGATTGGTATCACAATATAATAACAATTAAGTGTTTTAGAGTTGCGACATCCGGAGTTTTTTAAAAAAAATTGCGGATTTCAATTCTCTAAGTCCATCGCCTGTTTAGGGATTAATTACCGGAAACAAACATGGGCTTAAATTAACGGACATAAAATATGATTTCTCGGGGGGTCAAAAAAAATAGGGGATCATCCCGAGTTGAAGGCCAGAGCCTTCAACTCGAGATGATCCCCTATTTTTTTTTTCAATATGATTTTTTTTTGCTTAAAGTCAAAGTTTTTGGCCGCTCCATTTTTTTCAAAACACCTCTTCATCCACGGGATAGTTAAGAATTCTGCCTGTGGACGGCTTGGAGAAGATTGGTATCACAATATAATAAAAATCAAGTGTTTTAGAGTTGCGAAATCCCGAGTTTTTAAAAAAATTTTGCGGACTTCAAATTTCTCTAAGTCCATCGCCTGTTTAGGTATTAATTACCGGAAACAAACATGGGCCTAAAATAACGGACATAAAATAAGATTTCTTGGGGGGGTCAAAAAAAATAGGGGATCATCCCGAGTTGAAGGGCAGAATCCTCAACTCGAGATGATCCCCTATTTTTTTTTCAAATTGATTTTTTTTGCTGAAAGTCAAAGTCTTTGGCCGCTCCATTTCTTTCAAAACACCTCTTCGTCCACAGGATAGTTAACAATTCTGCCTGTGAACGGCTTGGAGAAGATTGGTAGCACAATATAATCAAAACTAAGTGTTTTAGAGTTGCGAAATCCGGAGTTTTTAATAAAAAAAATTTGCGGACTTCATTTTTCTCTATGTCCGTCGCCTGTTTAGAGATTAATTACCGGAAACAAACATGGGCTTAAAATAACGGACATAAAATGGGATTTCTCGGGGGTTCCAAAAAAATAGGGAATCATCCCGAGTTGAAGGGCAGAGCCCTCAACTCGAGATGACCCCCTATTTTTTTTTCAAATTGATCTTTTTGCTTAAAGACAAAGTCTTTGGCCGCTCCATTTTTTTCAAAACACCTCTTCATCCGAGGGATAATTAAGAATTCTGCATGTGAACGGCTTGGAGAAGATTGGTAGCACAATATAATCAAAACTAAGTGTTTTAGAGTTGCGAAATCCGGAGTTTTTAATAAAAAAAATTTGCGGACTTCATTTTTCTCTATGTCCGTCGCCTGTTTAGAGATTAATTACCGGAAACAAACATGGGCTTAAAATAACGGACATAAAATGGGATTTCTCGGGGGTTCCAAAAAAATAGGGAATCATCCCGAGTTGAAGGGCAGAGCCCTCAACTCGAGATGATCCCCTATTTTTTTTTCAAATTGATTTTTTTTGCTTAAAGTCAAAGTCTTTGGCCGCTCCATTTTTTTCAAAACACCTCTTCATCCACGGGATAGTTAACAATTCTGCCTGTGAACGGCTTGGAGAAGATTGGTATCACAATATAACAAAAATTAAGTGTTTTAGAGTTGCGAAATCCGGAGTTTTTAATAAAAAAATTTGCGGACTTCAATTTTCTCTATGTCCGTCGCCTGTTTAGAGATTAATTACCGGAAACAAACATGGGCTTAAAATAACGGACATAAAATGGGATTTCTTGGGGGGGTCAAAAAAAATAGGGGATCATCCCGAGTTGAAGGCCAGAGCCCTCAACTCGAGATGACCCCCTATTTTTTTTTTTCAAATTGATTCTTTTGCTTAAAGACAAAGTCTTTGGCCGCTCCATTTTCTTCAAAACACCTCTTCATCCGAGGGATAATAAAGAATTCTGCATGTGAACGGCTTGGAGAAGATTGGTAGCACAATATAATCAAAACTAAGTGTCTTAGAGTTGCGAAATCCGGAGTTTTTAATAAAAAAAATTTGCGGACTTCATTTTTCTCTATGTCCGTCGCCTGTTTAGAGATTAATTACCGGAAACAAACATGGGCTTAAAATAACGGACATAAAATGGGATTTCTCGGGGGTTCCAAAAAATAGGGAATCATCCCGAGTTGAAGGGCAGAGCCCTCAACTCGAGATGATCCCCTATTTTTTTTTCAAATTGATTTTTTTTGCTTAAAGTCAAAGTCTTTGGCCGCTCCATTTTTTTCAAAACACCTCTTCATCCACGGGATAGTTAACAATTCTGCCTGTGAACGGCTTGGAGAAGATTGGTATCACAATATAACAAAAATTAAGTGTTTTAGAGTTGCGAAATCCGGAGTTTTTAATAAAAAAATTTGCGGACTTCAATTTTCTCTATGTCCGTCGCCTGTTTAGAGATTAATTACCGGAAACAAATATGGGCTTAAAATAACGGACATAAAATGGGATTTCTCGGGGGTTCCAAAAAAATAGGGAATCATCCCGAGTTGAAGGGCAGAGGCCTCAACTCGAGATGATCCCCTATTTTTTTTCAAATTGATTTTTTTTGCTTAAAGTCAAAGTCTTTGGCCGCTCCATTTCTTTGAAACAAATTACGTTGAAATAAATATAAATAGGGATCAAATAACGCAAAACACAACGTTCAATGCCATATTGAGCTAGAAATAGCTCACATAAGTGACAGAAGCTAAAACTGTATGTTTTGCGTAACGACAAGTTCAAGCTGAGACTTCAGCTCGAGATGATCGTCTAATTTCTTCAATTTGAGTTTTTTTTGGTTAATTTTAAAGTCGTTTTACACTCATTTTTTTTCAAATCAACTCCTATTCGACTCAATAGGTAACAGTTGCGACTTTGATCGAATTGCAGACAATTGTTAATATAATTTTTAGTTATATCTTCATAAAGTTTAGTAAAACTTACCTTCTGCTAAAAAAAAATAGCAGATATCATTTTCCACATTGTACATCACCTGACTGAATACGTGTGAATTTCAGCAATAAAACATTCGTTTTAAAAAGGCAGAAAAGCTTTTCAGGGGGATCAAAAATTAGGGGATCTTCCCCAGTTGACAGCTCCGCAGAAAATTTGTCCAATAACAAAAGCTTTTTAAAAAACAAGATTTTAGTTTTCAAAAATTTGAGCAGGATTTATGTCTCTAAGTTAAATTTAGGTGTTTTAAGTTAAACTATTGTATTGGCCGCAACAAAAAATCAACCATACCCATTTTTTTGTCGAGTCATACTAGTCATATGAGTAGACATGAAAATGGGGATCGGGCCAAACTGTAATCTGGTCTCATTTTGAAAACTTGAAAATGGGCATCTCAAAACTGGAATTCGGGTACGACGATTTTAACTCGAAAATGGGCGCTTGAAATTGGGTACTGAGATTCTGTAGCCAAACTTGAAAATGGGCCAAAAATGGGCCATTTTCAAGTTAGGCTACAGCTACTACTACTACTACTACTACTACTACTACTACTACTACTACTACTACTACTACTACTACTACTACTACTACTACTACAACTACTACTACTACTACTACTACTACTACTACTACTACTACTACTACTACTACTACTACTACTACTACTACTACTACTACTACTACTACTACGATGATAGGACGATGACTTTATTACAACTGTCAATTTGAAACTGGCAATTTCGATCATCCGACGCTTCTCACAACCAATACGGATTACTTCTACGAAACCGAAAAAACCCTCGCTTCATACAAGCAAAACCGATGAAACCAACAAATAGCGACGTTTCGTACGCCATTTTTGTCGGTATGTCTTAGCTCCTGTGTTTTCATAAACTGAACGAGCCAAAGTCTGGATCATAAACTTTTTCGGTCTTTCTGAGTCTTTTCATAAATCGAACGAGCCAAAGTCTGGATCATATCGCATTTTGGTCTGTACGGGTCTTTTCATAAGAGTTCTTGAACGAGCATATAAACGCACCAAAATTTTGAACGAGGCAAAGTCTGGATCATAGGTATTTTTGGTCTGCCTGGGTATTTTCATAAGCAAAAATAGTCTGGATGGGTACTTTCATAAGGACTTTTGAACGAGGACCTCAACCTGGGGCTGTAAGCAACAATGGAAGCGACTTCATAGCTGCTAACCAGACAAAAAGTAAATTTCAGGTAAAACTTCAAGCAAGGAAATTCTATTGTCAGACTCCCCAGTTGGCTCAACAAAACATACACACTGGATTTTTGAAACAACAATTGAAACAGAATTTGGATGAGGCTGGGAAAGACTGATAGAGAACATAAAAACGAGCCTCCTAAATGCTCTCGAGGGTCGAAAACTAAAATTTTTAATGTGACCGACGTTGGTTGTTGAGGTACAATCTGTCGTGTTGTACCTGAACTCGGGACAACTGATCATCTCGGACGGACGGACAGACGGACGGACACACACACACACACACACACACACACACACACACACACACACACCAACGCACAGACACGCAACATATACATAGCACACACACATAGATACATACACGCACATACATATACAATACTTTTTTTTCTAAAACGGCCAAATGCTTGTTTGCCTGAGCAAATCTTTGGCCAGCTGGAAACAATGGTTCTCCAGTAGGCAGTTCACATTGATGCACACCCGGGTTGACCCCATAATTTGAAAAGTTGTAAAATTACAACTTCAAATTATGGCGTTTATGAAAAGTTGTAGTCATAGAACTTTCATAAAAGGGAGTTCTATTGAATTAGATTTCTATGAAAGTTTATATTACATCATGAAAAGGAGCGACGAAATATGTTTCAAAAAACTAATTTAAAAAAAATTGAAAAATTGAGTTTTAAGCGAACAGAGAACTATGGAAAAGTTGTAGTCATAGAACTTAATAGAAAAAGAAAAAAATTGGGAGAAAAGTGAAAAACATTTTTTCAAATTAAAAAACTCCTTGCAAGCCCCGAATTATTCAATGAAAAGCCGTCGCATCAAGTGAGATTGCAACTAGCAAACAACAATGAGAAAGTTGTAGTCATAGAACTGCATAGAACAGTTTTGGTTCAATTTTTTCCGTAAATGAACTAATTTCTTCCTTAAGAACAGTTTTGTACAAATGTGTTCTTGCCAATCAAATTTTGTGCGGGGAAAGACCACTTTTGAAGCGTATTTCGTTGTTTTTGAACTGATAAAAATAAAAAACTCACATTATAACGAACTAAAAGCAATATATCACTATTTTGTGTTTCGATGTTACTCCTTCTCATATTAACAGTATTTGGCACCATATGAAACGCTTTATCTGTGGTTTGCGTTTGAAGTTCATGTGCACTGGTGTTAAAATAGCATATAGCACAAAAAAAGTACGGGACAATGAAATTTCGATAGAACGTGGTTTCAGTGTTCTTCCAAAAATATTTCGGGGTAAATCGGACACCCAAAATTTTGGTTAAAGTAGCTAATTCCTTTTTGAAAAGACCAATTGCTTTTGCCAATGAGTTGTTTTGAGGAATCAAACTTCTCTGAAGCACATTTTGTGTTTTTCAACTGATATCAAGCAAAGTTTTACCTCATCGAGAATTGAACCACCCCATTTCAATGTTTTGTCTTACAAAACTTATTCATATCACATTGTTTATTTTTTGTCACTATCTATAACGCTTTAATTGTGCTCCTCCACTCATGTTCATCTCCAGGAGTGTAAAACTAGCTTATAGCACAAAAAAATTAGAAAAATTTAAAACTCGATAGAATTTTGTGTAGATCGGACACCCAAAATTTTGGTTAATGTAGCTAATTCCTTTTTGAAATGACCAACTGCTATTGCCAATGAGTTGTTTTGAGGAACCAAACTTCTCTTAAACACAGTTTGTGTTTTTCAGCTGATATTAAGAAAGTTATACCTCATCGAGAATTGAACCACCCCAACTCAATGTTTTGGCTTACAAAATCTACCCGGATAAGATTACTTATTCATTTGTCACTATATAAAACGCTTTAATTGTGTTCCTCCACTCAGTTTCAATTCCAGGAGTATACATCTAGCACATGGCACAAAAAAATTTTGGTAAATTGAAAACTCGATAGAATACAGAATAAGTTATCTCCCAAAAAAATTTTGGGTTATATCGTACACACAAAATTTTGGTTAATGTAGCTAATCCCTTTTTGAAACGACCATTTGCTATTGCCAATGAGTTGTTTCGAGGAACCAAACTTCTTTGAAGCACATTTTGTGTTTTTCAGCTGATATCAACCAAAGTTTTACCTTATCGAGAATTGAGCCACCCCATCTCAATGTTTTGTCTTACAAAATTTATCCATTTAAGATTATTTATTTTGTTACTATCTATAACGCTTTAATTGTGATCATTTACTCGTGTTCATCTCCAAGAGTGTACAACTAGCTCATAGCAGAAAAATATTTTGGGAATTTGAAAACTCGATAGAATATAGAATAAGTTATCTCCCGAAAAAATATTTGGGTTATATCGTACACACAAAATTTTGGTTAATGTAGCTAATCCCTTTTTGAAACGACCATTTGCTATTGCCAATGAGTTGTTTCGAGGAACCGAACTTCTTTGAAGCACATTTTGTGTTTTTCAGCTGATATCAATCAAAGTTTTACCTCATCGAGAATTGAACCACCCCATCTCAATGTTCTGTCTTAAAAAATTTATTCATTTAAGATTATTTATTTTTTGTCACTATCTATAACGCTTTAGTTGTGATCATTTACTCATGTTCATCTCCAAGAGTGTACAACTAGCTCATAACAGAAAAATATTTTGGGAATTTGAAAACTCGATAGAATATAGAATAAGTTATCTCCCAAAAAAATTTTTGGGTTATATCGTACACACAAAATTTTGTTTAATGTAGCTAATCCCTTTTTGAAACGACCATTTGCTATTGCCAATGAGTTGTTTCGAGGAACCAAACTTCATTGAAGCACATTTTGTGTTTTTCAGCTCATATCAAGCAAAGTTTTACCTCATCGAGAATTGAACCACCCCATCTCAATGTTTTGTCTTACTAAATTTATCCATATAAGATTATTTATTTTTTGTCACTATCTATAACGCTTTAATTGTGATCATTTACTCATGTTCATCTCCAAGAGTGTACATCTAGCTCATAGCAGAAAAATATTTTGGGAAATTGAAAACTCGATAGAATATAGAATAAGTTATCTCACAAAAAAAGTTTTTGGGGTAAATCGTACACCCAAAATTTTGGTTAATGTAGCTAACTACATTCTGAAATCACCAATTGCGATTGCCAATGAGTTGTTTCGAGGAACCAAACTTCTTTGAAGCACTTTTTGTGGTTTTCAACTGATATCAAGCGAAGTTTTACCTCATCGAGAATTGAACCACCCCATCTCAATATTTTGTCTTACAAAATTTATCTATATAAGATTGTTTGTTTTTTGTCATTATCTATAACGCTTTAATTGTGATCATTTACTCATGTTCATCTCCAGGAGTGTACAACTAGCTCATAGCAGAAAAATATTTTGGGAATTTGAAAACTCGATAGAATATAGAATAAGTTATCTCCCAAAAAAATTTTTGGGTTATATCGTACACACAAAATTTTGGTTAATGTAGCTAATCCCTTTTTGAAACGACCATTTGCTATTGCCAATGAGTTGTTTCGAGGAACCGAACTTCTTTGAAGCACATTTTGTGTTTTTCAGCTGATATCAATCAAAGTTTTACCTCATCGAGAATTGAACCACCCCATCTCAATGTTTTGTCTTACAAAATTTATCCATTTAAGATTATTTATTTTTTGTCACTATCTATAACGCTTTAATTGTGATCATTTACTCATGTTCATCTCCAAGAGTGTACAACTAGCTCATAGCAGAAAAATATTTTGGGAATTTGAAAACTCGATAGAATATAGAAGAAGTTATCTCCCAAAAAAATTTTTGGGTTATATCGTACACACAAAATTTTGTTTAATGTAGCTAATCCCTTTTTGAAACGACCATTTGCTATTGCCAATGAGTTGTTTCGAGGAACCAAACTTCTTTGAAGCACTTTTTGCGTTTTTCAGCTCATATCAAGCAAAGTTTTACCTCATCGAGAATTGAACCACACCATCTCAATTTTTTGTCTTACAAAATTTATCCATATAAGATTATTTATTTTTTGTCACTATCTATGACGCTTTAATTGTGATCATTTACTCATGTTAATCTCCAGGAGTGTACATCTAGCTCATAGCAGAAAAATATTTTGGGAAATTGAAAACTCGATAGAATATAGAATAAGTTATCTCACAAAAAAAAGTTTTTGGGGTAAATCGTACACCCAAAATTTTGGTTAATGTAGCTAATTACATTCTGAAATCACCAATTGCGGTTGCCAATGAGTTGTTCCGAGGAACCAAACTTCTTTGAAGCACTTTTTGTGTTTTTCAACTGATATCAAGCGAAGTTTTACCTCATCGAGAATTGAACCACCCCATCTCAATATTTTGTCTTACAAAATTTATCTATATAAGATTGTTTGTTTTTTGTCATTATCTATAACGCTTTAATTGTGATCATTTACTAATGTTCATCTCCAGGTTTGTACAACTAGCTCTTAGCAGAAAAATATTTTGGGAACTGAAAACTCGATAGAATATAGAATAAGTTATCTCACAAAAAAATTTTTGGGTTATATCGTACACACAAAATTTTGGTTAATGGAGCTAATCCCTTTTTGAAACGACCATTTGCTATTGCCAATGAGATGTTTCGAGGAACCAAACTTCTTTGAAGCACATTTTGTGTTTTTCAGCTCATATCAAGCAAAGTTTTACCTCATCGAGAATTGAACCACCCCATCTCAATGTTTTGTCTTTCAAAATTTATCCCTATAAGATTATTTATTTTTTGTCACTATCTATAACGCTTTAATTGTGATCATTTACTCATATTCATCTCTAGGAGTGTACAACTAGCTCATAGCAGGAAAATATTTTGGGAAATTGAAAACTCGATAGAATATAGAATAATTTATCTCCCAAAAATAAGTCTTGGGGGTAAATCGTACACCCAAAATTTTGGTTAATGTAGCTAATTACTTTCTGAAATCACCAATTGCTATTGCCAATTAGTTGTTTCGTGGAACCAAACTTCTTTGAAGCACTTTTTGCGTTTTTCAACTGATATCAAGCGAAGTTTTACCTCATCGAGAATTGAACCACCCCATCTCAATGTTTTGTCTTACAAAATTTATCCATATAAGATTATATATTTTTTGTCACTATCTATAACGCTTCAATTGTGATCATTTACTCAGGTTCATCTCCAGGAGTGTACAACTAGCTCATATCAGAAAAATATTTTGGGAAATTGAAAACTCGATATAATATAGAATGAGTTTCCTCCAGAAAAAATTTTTTGGGGTAAATCGGACACCCAAAACTTTTAGTTAATGGAGCTAATTTCTTTTCGAAATGACCAATTGCTATTTCTAATAAAAATTTTTTAGGGAACCAAGCTTCTTTGAAGCACATTTTGTGTTTTTCCGCTGATATCAGGCAAAGTTTTACCTCATCGATCATTGAACCACCCTATCTAAGTGTTTTGGCTTACGAAATTTTTCTATCTGATGTTATCAATTTTTGGCTGCATCCAAAACGCTTCATCGACGATCTGCCTCGCAAGTTTACGTCCGAAGTTGTTAAACAAGGAAATTGCGCGAAAAAATCTATGAAGTAGAGAAATTGGTAGAACATCGAGTCAGTTCTCTTCCACAAAATTAATGACTTCGGTTAATGTAGCAATTTTTTTCCTGAAAAGACCTATTGCTATTAACACTGAGCATTTTTTTGAGAAAAATTCCTTTTTGAGCACATCGTGTGTTTTTTTGCAGTTATCAATTAAAGTTGTGCCGCATCAAGAATCGAAACACCTTATCTCAAGCTGATGTCTTTCAAAATATTTGCATATAAGATTAATTTTTTGTCGTGGTCCTCCTCTCAGGTTCATCTCCAGTAGTTTACAACTAGCTCATAGCACAAAGATATTATCGGAAGTTGAAAACTTGATAGAATATGGAATAAATTTGCTCCCAAGAAAATTTTTTGGGTATATGGGACACACAATTTCGGTTAATGTAGCAAATCATTTCTTGAAAAGACTGATTGTTATAACACTTGGTTTTATCACGGAATGAATCGTTTTTGAAGCTTATTCTGGGTTTTCAGCTGATAACAATTTTGTTCGACTTCACAATTGCAAAGAAAAATATTTCAGGCAAATTTTGTTGAAGTTTTTGTTTTTAATAATTTCTGAGCGTCTCGCACAAATAAACAATCATCAAGGGGTCTGGTACACCAATATACAATGTTCATTTCTGTTCATAAGTGTTTTTTTGGTCAATTTTTGCCACGAAGAACTTTGGAACTTCTTGAACTTGTTTGTTTTTTTTTTGCGTTGGACAGCAAGTGGTCTGACAGTTGTGTCGGGTTAAGAAAAGTATACCCATTTAAATTAAAAACATTGTTGTCTGCTTCGCCTCAAATCACAACCAATTAACGTTCAGAAGTATATCTGAAAGTTTTTTCAGAATCTATTTCAAATGAATTTGTACGAGAACGGGTCCCAAACAATTGAAAAAAGTAGATCTTCTTAATTTCTGTAATGATTTTTTCTCAAATACGGATTCAAAATGGTCGCCACGATCTCCATGTAAAAGAACCTAAGTGCACTAGTTTAGTAAAACTAAGAGAAACGGATTTTTGTCTATTAGGCTGAGGAAAAAACTTTCTTCGACTTCAAAAAGCAAAAAAAATGTTTTGTCTAATTATTGTAGATACTTTTATTTTTCTTTGTTTCCCTAGAGTTTCTAGGAAATAGAAGCTGCTTTATGGAGTTGAGCACACAGCGCTCTAAAAGTTCTATATCTTTGTTCTTTCCTTAATCTGGTTTTTCATCAATTTCTCTCATTTTGAAATTCGGAAAAATCATTTGAATTTTTTTTCTCTTAAAGTCTGACACTTCTGTCGATGTTAAAAGTGGCTACCCAATTCATGTTAAACGATGGGTTGGCTACATCGCCTAACAATGCATCTAATTAACGGTCAAAAACACGCGTGAAGAACTTTACAGAAGCTATTTCACATTAATTGGTTTGACGAAAAAGTTCAGACTAATGAGAAATTTTAGTAGTCTGTTTCTTGTTTTTGATGGTTTCCTCTCAACTTCACGACCAAAATGGTTTTAAAAGGTTGTGCTTTACAACTAGTTAGCTGGGCAATCTTGTCTATTTAGTTTGCTTAACTTATTGCACCGACAAAATGTTTACTTCGACACTTAGCTTTCAAAAAATGTCATCCGAAAGATTTTGAAGTATTTCTAATGTTTTACTAATTCAGGGTGCTACAGATGCATACAAATGCTGCTATTCAGTCTCCTATGGAATCTTCAAAGCTAGCTGAACCAACAGTTTGAGCAATTCTACAAATTTCTTTTTTCGGTCAATTTAAGAGTTTCTTGTGTTGATTTTTTTAATGAAAACACACAAAACACCCTGGTGTTCAGTAACATTTTTGGTGTTCAGTAACTGACGCGTTGACATGATTAGTGTCTAGAAACACATTCCAGCAGCCGTTTTCAATCGTTTTGCGCAGTGTTTCGAGAAAATTGGCTCTCCTTATTGCCTAAAACTAGGGGTACACTATATATTTATGAAGATTTCTCTAAATGCAGTGTACCAAATTAAACGGACATGGTCGTATTTTTTTGATAAGGAACCTTTCTTGTACCTAGCATTTAGTTTTACTCTTGAATCGGCCTGGTCAAAAAATTATCCTTTCCAAATTTGAAAAAAAGTTCAATTATCAAGTCGTTCTGGGTGACCCAAATTTCGTTACAACGAAACGCGCGATTTACCCTACAAATGTTAGTGTTTGAGAATCCTCAGCTAGCGGGGAGTTTTCCTATATATAAATTGTATGCAGTTTTTTGTAGTTCAGATAGCGAATTTTAGCGAAACGTTGCCCGCACTTGTCCAATTTTGTCATTTGGTACGGTACCTTTATGTTGAAACATCTCCTCGTAGAGTGAACCGATCTTTTTGATCTGTCTGTTGATTTGATGTCAGCGTGAGCCGTACTTGGAGCCCTTTAATGGCGTTTTGTTTTTTTTCAGCCGTTTTTGAGAAATTGGCCAGGACACATACCCCCCTTTTGACCAATTCGTGTCCGGTCCATTTGTTATATCTACATGTTAGACCAACAAAACAGACTAATTTAGACCCAATAATTAGTCCGTTATAGTTGGCTGATGATTGGAATTGTCCCCATATATACTTTTTAGGTCGTTTTATGTAGTTCAGAAGGTCAATTTCAGCTCTGAACGTGCTGTATCTCTCCTCGTGGTTCATTTGATACGGTACCTTGTTTTTGCTATAACTAATTGAAGAGTGCACCGATTGGGCTCATTTTTTAATGCGTATCTCAAGCAGTGCTACAAAAGGAATTAAGGGCATTTGGTTTTTTTTCAGCCGTTTTTGAGAAATTGGCCACGAAATTTGACCCCAGATTGACCTCCTGAGGAGAGAAACACTATATTGATGACCATTTTAAATTTCCATATTCAAACATTCGAGAGTTATTTTTAGTGTTTTAGATTCCGCTGTTAGTGGGGTGTATCCCCAAAAATATTTGTTGGATAGTTCAGTTGCACCACAAGTATATATAATAGTATTAGGCAGGCGAACTAGGTCAATTTTGGTCATTGGTACGGTACCTTAATTTTGAAATATCTCCTCGTAAAACGAGCCGATTTTGGATCTGTTTGATGATTAGAGCTCACCTTGAGCCGTATTTTCATCCCTGTAAATTTGACGTTGTATCTTTTCAGCGTAATCGAGAAATAAGTGTGTATTTTAGCGAAACGTCAGACGGCGTAGGTCAATTTTGGACTTTAGTACCGTACTTAATTTTGGTAATAACTTGTCGTAGAGTTAACCAAATTTTGATCTGATTGTTGTTTTGAACTCAGCATGAGCTGTACTTTAATCCATGTAAACGGCGTTTTGTTTTTTTCAGTCGTTGTCGAGAAATTGGCCTCGAAACATACGGTCATTTTGACCTTTTTGTGACCGGCACGTTTCGCGTTTCTACTTTTAAAATGATGAAAATTGCTGATTTTGAGTGCCGTATTAGAAGTGTTGGACTCCTTTCGTAATGGTAAAGCTCTCCATGTATTGTTTTTATAGGGTTTTCAGGGTTTCACGGGGTCTATTTTGGGTCTGTAGATGATCCCCCAACCCCCTGAAAAAAATGGCTGAAATTGGCCCTGGAAATTAAAAATAGTGTTAAAAAAAGGTGTCAGCGTAGACACACTTGGTGTCAGCATAGACATTCTGGGTCCTGTTTATAGTTTAGGCATGTTCGATTATATTCCGTATTATATATATTTGTTGCATTGTTCAGTTGCACCACAAGTATATATAGTAGTATTAGGCAGTCGTACAAGGTCAATTTCGGTCATTGGTATGATACCTTAATTTTGAAATATCTCCTCGTAAAACGAGCCGATTTTGGATCTGTTTGTTGATTAGAGCTCACCCTGAGCCGTACTTTCATCCCTGTAAATTTGGTGTTGTATCTTTTCAGCGTAATCGAGAAATAAGTGTGTATTTTTGCGAAACGTCAGACGGCGTAGGTCAATTTTGGACTTTAGTACCGTACTTAATTTTGGTAATAACTTGTCGTAGAGTTAACCAAATTTTAATTTGATTGTTGAGTTGAACTCAGCATGAAGGGTAATCTAATCCATGTAAACAAAGTTTTGTTTCCTTCAGTCGCTTTCGAGAAATTGGCTTCAAAACATACGGTCATTTTGACCTTTTTGTGACCGGCACGTTTAGCGTTTCTACTGGTAAAATGATGAAAATTGCTGATTTTTAGTGCCTTATTAGAAGTGCTTGACTCCTTCCGTAATGGTAAAGCTCTCCATATATTGTTCTCATAGGGTTTTCAGGGTTTCACGGGGTCTATTTTGGGTCTGTAGATGATCCCCCAACCCCCTGAAAAAGACTGAAATTGGCCTTGGAAATTAAAAATAGTGTTAAATTTGGTGTCAGCGTAGACACACTTGGTGTCAGCATAGACACCCTGGGTCCTGTTTATAGTTTAGGCATGTTCGATTATTAAATGGATGTGTTTTTCTATCGGACATATGTGAAAACTGGCGACGAGTCGTGAGTCTGTAGCCACATTAATCATGTTGATGTATGTTTTATCTGTAAATTTTTAGAGCTTAGCAAGGTCCCAGCCACATGGGTCGTAGTGGCGCCTTCGGGCTCTAAATTAGGTAGGCTAGAACTTCTCAAGATAAAACTTTTTGTTTAAGATGTCGAAAGTGACTTTTATTGGAGATTGGGCACCTAAGGCGAACGGAGGATGTTTTCGTATTTCCCCCAAACTTCACTACTTTGGCGCATGATGGCGCTTGTGCGATTGCGGACTGAAAGAAGGGAGGAGCTCAAAAACCACAACATCTGCTTGGTAACGTTGGGGGGAACAATCTGTTGCCCAAGCCTGTTGACACCATTGCGTACAAGGAGAAGATCACAAATGTCTTAGGCCAGCTTACACAGTTGAGGAATTTCTGTAACCAGCATTCCATAAGCCTAATTATATGGCAAGCCAATAACCGTGTTGCCTCAATAGATGCTGGTTTTGATGTTATCCTAGCTCTAAACAACCGTCTTGCTGACAATAAACTCAAACAGCATTTTCGAACGTTCTCTTATAGTGAAGATTTCTTAGTGACGGTGTGCATATGAAAGAATGGTGGTACCAAGAAGCTTCAAACGAACTTGTAGATAATTACGATACTGCTCAAGTTGCCAGACCCCATCTGGTTAAATTTGATTTGCAAATTGTTATTTAATTTTACTCCTTTGATTGAAATTAATTCAATTTGAGTAATTTCTTCTTTTGTGACCACTTTTCTGTATACTGTTTTCAATCAAGATGTTTCCTTTAACAAGTAGTTCTACACAGTCAACTAACGGTCTCATTCAGCATTTGATGAGTAGTGTGTGCAAAAAAATCCTGTTTCGCTGCGTTCATTGATAAAATTGTGACTGGCTTTTAGAAATGGCTCTCTAAATTAAAATTATCCTAAGGTTAAAATTAATTCTTTATTTCTTCCATTCGATAGTTGCGGGTAAAATCAGAAGAAATATTGTTTCATCTGATAGCCGGAGAGCCGTATGTAAAAAGCTTGTATCGCTCCATTCATAGGTATTTTTCCGACAGAATTTTAGAAATGACAATTCGATTTAAAATTCTACAAAGGTTAAGCTTAACACTCTATTTCTTCCATCCCATAGTTGGAGGTTCAAATTGTCTCATCCAATGGCTGGAGAAAAATATAAACAAACAAAAACTTGTATCGCTCCGTCCATAGACAATATTGCGGCTAACTTTAGAAATGACACCAATTTAAAATTATCCGAAAGTTAAGTTTAATTCTTTATTCGTTCCATGCGGTAGTTGGGTTTTTGCTAACTAGTTTGACTCACGAGTTAGGCAAAATACTAGTTTGACTCTATAATCCGTAGCAGTGTTTTCTAATTAATTGCAAGCAATTTCAAATTGAATCTTCGGGGAAACATTATCCGATTGTCATTCAACCGACTTACAACTTTGGCTAAACGGTTGTTGGCTATTTCGTTTGATTCCTCGGGTCAGTCTCATCTAATCGATATTCAACGTAATGAAAGTTATTTTATAAACTGTTGTTGGTCTGAGAATTGAGAAATAAAAATAAAAAGTGTTGTACTTCAAGGGTTAATCGTTCGTCAAAGTGACAGTATATATGTGTTTTTGTGGTTGGCATCTGTCTCTACTGACTGCTAAAACTAGCATGAAAAAGTATCATGTAACACTAGACAATTTTTAGATAGTCTCGATAGTCAGATTTTGAGTCAGATACTCCACTGGCTTCATCAAGTTTCTTTTTTTAGAGGAATTAACGCCGGTCTTAGGTTTTTAAGACCAACGCCGATCTAATTGTTGAGGGACCGCGCTCCACAAAGTAATGCAGGCCCATCAGAAAATTCATAGAGCCGCCAAATTCTTTAAAGAAAGCGCAGGGTCTGCGGTGGATCTTCTATCACAAATATTACCCAAATCCCTTCGTGCTTGCTCATAATTGTTCATCTTATCCTTAGAGAGAGATTTCTATTGCCGACAAGCTGTCTATGAACAAAGAACATAAAGGAATTTCAAATCGACTGACACAGGACTGTTCAGGGCTTCCTTCGTCAGGATGATGCCCGCAGCAGAAGTTCAACAGTTTGTGGCAGAAATCTCTTTGAAAATTGCCAATTCAAACAAGAGCCTGTCAGACATTGGCTCAATAGCGTTAGTCCGAATTTTCCACCAAATTGATCTGTAGCATTAGAGAAGAACTTATTGTCTGATTGCCTGTTTTTACCTTTAATTTGTTTCCAATTTATCTATTTTGAAGCAAAATATGAGCCGTAGCATCATAAGTACTGAACTTTTCAACTGATTGCCTGTTTGTAACCCTAATTTGCTTCCCAGTGGAAGCTAACTAATCATTATGTAAAGTCAATCTTATGGAGGGCTTCAAATGTTTAACGGTTTCAAACTGAATTGCAGCAGATTTGTTTTCTCTCTAGTGAAACAAGCTCTAACAACGTGGAACTCGGAAACGTTCAACATGCGCCCAAACTGGAATCCAAATCTTCTGTGTGAGTTGTGTAAATTATATATTTTTTAAAAATTGTTAAACGCAGGTTTTTAAATTGTTCAGAGCCCTTTTGAAGACAATTTTTGCACCTTTGTAATCTGTGTTTGTTTGCTAAAAATACAAATGAACCGACAAAATTGCATTGGTTTTGATGGCGATTTTTTTCTCATGGACAAAGAGAACGAGGACCCAACTGCCCAAACCAAACAACGTGTAGGTCGAAAAGCTGCGAAGAGTAAGATCCACTTTGGCAATGACATCGAGGTGGCCATGGATTACTATCAAAGCCGGCATATCGACCTCGGAAAGACAATTATATTCGGAAAACATTAAAAAAATACGATGTTGAGAAGAAGGCTGCTGGAGTTTCTGCGCGACGGTGATAAGGCGGAATCATTGAAAAAGTTGAAGAAAGCCATCAAGGCGAATTGCGCGGACCCCGAACTACTTATATTTATTATGAAGGAATTGATGCGTTCCATACCGACGGATAAAGGACCATCTGTTTTCAGAAGGACCATAGCTGCAGAGGTTATCGGCAATGAAAAGGAATGCAAACTTATCAACGAACGTCTTGCTCCAAAAGTTTATAGAGAAAACACTCGGGGTGCATGCGACAGCGAACTTGAAAAAATATTCATACAGTGCGTGAATAGAAATTATATCAAAGACCCAGACGAAGCTTTGAGTCGATCGATAGCTGCGACCAACCAGTTTGGCATTGAATTGAAACAAGAACCTTTTGCTGACGCTGTTTGAACTTGCTGTTCTCCAAATGCTGTCTCATTTAGTGTCAAACCCAAGCCATAAGGGAAAGAGTTGCTTGAACCCTTTGAAAAAGGTTATTAGGAATGCTTGCTGAAAATAAGTCATGCCTGAAGAAGTTAAGACAAGAGGAGAGAGCGAACAACGCGGAATTCTTTGCTCTGGTTACTTATAAGAAGACAGGGTAGCTGCCTTCTGCTGACATCACCACAGTTTATCTGCCCGTTATTCACGAGGGAATCAATCTGATGCAGATACCTGCAGGACACAGTGCGGCCAAATTTGGGCGACATCTTGGTTGCGCTATGTTTGGGAAATATGACCAGTGCATGCTGCAAAGTTTGATGATTGACTCGCATCGTCGGCGTGAGGATACCCAGACTCCAGTGCCCAAAGAGGAGAGAGCTAAATCTGAGTTGGTAGTTCGGCGGAAGTATCCAAAACTCCGGGAAGCTGCGTAAAAAGATGCACAGCATGCTGCGAATCAGATGAGCCGTGATATAAAGTTGAAGGTTTTGAAGGTAAATGCGATACAGTGGTATTGATTGGTTGGTACGCCCTCAATATTTTTGTTAGCTATTGCTTAGAGTTGTTCACTTTGTTGGATAAATTTGGATTTGATTTTATCTGAGCAACGGCGACTCTGTTTCAATGCAATTCAGTTGTATGCCGATTTTTGTTTCCAAATAATGATGCGTCATAGTGATGGAAGGTGTCCGTTTTGGTTAACAATGTTCATTGATTTCAAGTGTTGTCAAATTTGTTTACGGTTTATGGTTGTATTCGTGATGTTTGAAAATGTGTAGTGTTTTGCCGTAGTCGGTGGGAGAAATGAATGGATATTTTGGTTTTGGAGCAGTTGCTTTAATCATATCGTTCTGTTTAGAAATGTTGAAATTCTTTAGTCTGGCCCCAGCCGATGCAAAAGTTACAAAGGAAATTATTGAGTTTGATGGCTCTCCTGTTGAGCCCGTGGTGGAAATGTTATCCTCTGCTGAATAACGGGATGCAATGTCGACTGACTCTTGTCTTATGGAGTTTGATTCTCTGTTACGGGAATCATATCGTGTTGCCATTGAAAACAAATTTGGGTTCAAACACGATTACGTGGGAGAAGATCAAGTTAATCCTCGGAGGTGTCATCCAATAAAAATTCTGCCATCAGTGGTTGGATTTGTCAAAACAATACCACCTGATGCATTGTCAAGCTTCGAAGATATCTCAATATCTAAGAAAACGGAGGCTTGCAAGTTTGAAAGTGTTATGCTGGGCCCGACTCGCTTCGCAAATCATTCCTGTCGTCCTAAGTATCGATATTCTGTGAAAGAAAATTAATTCACGACGTTGCATTCCGTTGGAAATAGTAGAATCTATCAACAAAAACGATGAGAAAACTGTCTGCTATGGGCCTTACTTCTTCGGTACTTTAATCCATGTAAACGAAGTTTTGTTTCCTTCAGTCGTTTTCGAGAAATTGGCCTCGAAACATACGGTCATTTTGACCTTTTTGTGACCGGCACGTTTCGCGTTTCTTCTTGTAAAATGATGAAAATTGCTGATTTTTAGTGCCTTATTAGAAGTGCCGGACTCATTCCGTAATGGTAAAGCTCTCCATGTATTGTTTTCATAGGGTTTTCAGGGTTTCATGGGGTCTCTAAATTTATCCAAAGGTTAAGCTTAACACTCTACTTCTTCCATCCGATAGTTGGAGGTTCAAATTGATTGTATCATCCAATGACTGGAGAAAAATATAACCAAACAAAAACTTGTATCGCTCCGTCCATAGACAAGATTGCGGCTAACTTTAGAAATGACACCAATTTAAAATTATCCGTAGGTTAAGTTTAATTCTTTATTTGTCCCATGCGGTAGTTGGGTTTTTGCTAACTAGTTTGACTCACTAGTTAGGCAAAATACTAGTTTGACTCTATAATCCATAGCAGTGTTTTCTAATTAATTGCAAGCAATTTCAATTTGAATCTTCGGGAAAACATTATCCGATTGTCATTCAACCGACTTACAACTTTGGTTAAACGCTTGTTGGCTATTTCGTTTGATTCCTCGGGTCAGTCTCATCTGATCGATATTCAACGTGTTGAAAGTTCTTTTATAAATTGTTGTTGGTCTGAGAATCGAAAAATAAATATAAAAAGTGTTGTACTTCAAGGGTTAATCGTTCGTCAAAGTGACACTATATATGTGTTTTTTTGGTTGGCATCTGTCTCTACTGACTGCTAAAACTAGCGTGAAAAAGTATCATGTAACACTAGAAAATTTTTAGATAGTCTCGATACTCAGATTTTGAAACAGATATTCCTCTGGCTTCATCAAGTTTCTTTTTTAAAGGACTTAACGCCAGTCTTAGGTTTCTATGACCAACGCCGATCTAATTGTTGAGGGACCGCGCTCCACAAAGTGCTGCAGGCCCATCAGAAAATTCATAGAGCCGCCAAGTGCTTCAAAGATAGCGCAGGGTCTGCGGTGGATCTTCTATCACAAATACGACCCAAATCCCTTCGTGCTTGCACATAATTGTTCATAATATCCTTGGAGAGAGATTTCTATTGCCGACAAGTTGTCTATGATCGAAGGCCATAAATCAATTTCAAATCGACTGACACAGGACTGTTCAGGGCTTCCTTCGTCAGGATGATGCCCGCAGCAGAAGTTCAACAGTTTGTGGCGGAAGTTTCTTTGAAAATAGCCAATTCAAACAAGAGCCTGTCAGACATTGGCTCAATAGCGTTAGTCCAAATTTTCCACCAAATGGATCTGTCGCATTAGAGATGAACTTATTGTCTGATTGCCTGTTTTGACCTTTAATTTGCTTCCATTTTATCTATTTTGAAGCAAAAAATGAGCCGTAGCATCAAAAGTACTGAACTTATTAACTGATTGCCTGTTTGTAACCCTAATTTGCTTCCCAGTGGAAGCCAACTAATCATTATGTAAAGTCAATCTTATGGAGGGCTTCAGTTGTTTAACGGTCTCAAACTGAATTGCAGCAGATTTGCTTTCTCTTTAGAGAAACAAGCTCTAACAACGTGGAACTCGAAAACGTTCAACATGCGCGCAAACTGGAATCCAAATCTGTTGTGTGAGTTGTGTTAAATATATATATTTTAAAAATGCTAAATGCAGGTTTTTAAATTGTTCGGAGCCCTTATGAAGACAATTTTTTTGCACCTGTGTAATCTGAGTTTTTTTGCTAAAAATACAAATGAACCGACAAAATTGCATTGGTTTTGATGGCGATTTTTTTCTCAGGGACAAAGAGAACGAGGACCCAACTGCCCAAACCAAACAACGTGTAGGTCGAAAAGCTGCGAAGAGTAAGATCCACTTTGGCAATGACATCGAGGTGGCCATGGATTACTATCAAAGCCGGCATATCGACCTCGGAAAGTCAAGATGCTCAACAACGCGCAATGTTATCAGAACAGCCAATGAGAACAAAAACTTGAGACGTACACGATAACGGACTATGGGCCTGGTAACCAGCAAGTTCAACGATGCGTTGAACGCTCAAGACAATAATATTCGGAAACAATAAAAAAAACGAGGATGAGAAGAAGGCTGCTGGAGGTTCTGCGCGACGGTGATAAGCAGGAATCATTGAAAAAGTTGAAGAAAGCCATAGAGGCGAAATGCGCGGACCCCGAACTACTTATATTTATAATGAAGGAATGGATGCGTTCCATACCGACGGATAAAGGACCACCTGTTTTCAGAAGGACCATAGATGCAGAGGTTATCGGCAATGAAAAGGAATGCAAACTTATCAATGAACGTCTTGCTCCAAAAGTTTACAGAGAAAACACTCGGGGTGCATGCGACAGCGAACTTGAAAAAATATTCATACAGTGCGTGAATAGAAATTATATCAAAGACCCAGACGAAGCTTTGAGTCGAGCGATAGCTGCGACCAACCAGTTTGGCATTGAATTGAAACAAGAACATTTTGCTGACGGTGTTTGAACTTGCTGTTCTCCATATGCTGTCTCATTTAGTGTTAAATCTTTTCCTTCTCAGACACTTGAAGTTGCTATTTTAATGTTGCGTTCACTTATTTTGTTTCCTCTTATGCCATTGTTCAATTTCGTTTTCTTACAATACAGATTTCTCCAATCTGTGCTTCAGCTACTAAATTTTGTGCTTCTTGTCCTATTTCATCTCTTTGTGTTCTAATAATTACTTCTGCGTTTCTTCCTTGAGCGTCTTCATGTCTTAAGTTGAATACCAATTGTGTCTAGTGCTCAAATTGATCTTCTTTGAGAATTTAGCGCGCACGAGTTTGAGCAGCAAGACCTTAGTTTGAGATTTGTTTTCTCAACATATTATTTCTATTCTTATTTGACTTTTTTTGTAAGGAATGTCTGCTAATACCAGTCTTTATTCCTCCGATAGTGACAAAGATTTTGTCTGCAACATAGGTGGGTCCCAAAAATTTAACAATGGGCCCTCCGACAGTGAGACAGAATCGGAAATTGAATCAGATTCAAGCTAAGAAACTGAATGCTTTCTTGTGACTTCTTCATCAAGTTCGTATTTTCAGACGGCAAGCCATATGGGAAAGAGTTGCTTTGAAACCTTTGAAAAAAGTTATTAGGAATGCTTGCTGAAAATAAGTCATGCCTGAAGAAGTTAAGACAAGAGGAGAGAGCGAACAACGCGGAATTCTTTGCTCTGGTTACTTATCAGAAGACAGGGTAGCTGCCTTCTGCTGACATCACCACAGTTTATCTGCCCGTTATTCACGAGGGAATCAATCTGATGCAGATACCTGCAGGACACAGTGCGGCCAAATTTGGGCGACATCTTGGTTGCGCTACGTTTGGAAAGGTGACCAGTGCATGCCGCAAAGTTTGATGATTGACTCGCATCGTCGGCGTAAGGATACCCAGACTCCAGTGCCCAAAGAGGAGAGAGCTAAATCTGAGTTGGTAGTTCAACGGAAGTATCCGAAACTCCCGGAAGCTGCGTACAAAGATGCACGGCATGCTGCGAATCAGATTAGCCTTGATATAAAGTTGAAGGTTTTGAAGGGAAATGCGATACAGTGACAGCGATGGTATTGATTGGTTGATACGCCCTCAACATTTTTGTTAACTATCGCTTAGAGTTGTACATTTTGTTGAATAAATTTGGATTTGAATTTATCTCAGCAATGGCGACTCTGTTTTAACGCAATTCAGGTGTATGCCGATTTTTGTTTCCAAATAATGATGCGTCATAGTGATGGAAGGTGTCCGTTTTGGTTATTAATGTTTATTGGTTTCAAGTGTTGTCATATTTGTTTACGGTTTATGATTGTATTCGTGATGTTTGAAAATGTGTAGTGCTTTGCCGTAGTCGGTGGGGCAAATCAATGGATATTTTGATTTTGGAGCAGTTGCTTTAATCATATCATTTTTTAAGAAATGTTGAAATGCTTTAGTTTGATGGCTCTCCTGTTGAGCCCGTGGTGGAAATGTTATCCTCTGCTGAATAACGGGATGCAATGTCGACTGACTCTGGTCTTATGGAGTTTGATTCTCTGTTTCGGGAATCATATCGTGTTGCCATTGAAAACAAATTTGGGTTCAAACACGATTTATACGGTGGTTATGGTCTTTTTACGTGGGAGAATTTCAAGTTAATTCTCGGAGGTGTCATCCAATAAAAATCTGCCGTCAGTGGTTGGATTTGTCCAAAAAATACCACCTGATGCATCGTCAAGCTTCAAAGATATCTCAATATCTAAGAAAACGGACGCTTGCAAGTTTGAAAGTGTTATGCTGGGCCCGACTCGCTTCGCAAATCATTCCTGTCGTCCTAAGTATCGATATTCTGTGAAAAAAAATTAATTCACGACGTTGCCGTCCGTTGGAAATAGTAGAATCTATCAACAAAAACGATGAGAAAATTGTCAGCTATGTGCCTTACTTCTTCGGAGAAGGTAACCAGGGTTGCCTTCAAAATCCTGTAGATAGTCATTAAGTTAAAGTTTGCTCATCGTGTCCAACTGACGTTTTCAGACAACAAATTTTTCTGATTTCTCCAAGTTTCCGCCGAAGGCGGCAATCGTTTCTCCGAGTAAAGCGAAGAAAGATTTCATCAAAGCGCAACATTGAGATGTGTAGTTTTTCTGTCAATAGCAGCTCTGGAGATAATACCTCAGATGATGCCAGTAGTTCAGAAGAAACAATTTTTTGGAAGATGTGCAAGAGCCAAATCTGGTGTCTTCTCCCGTTCGGGAGCTGAATCACGTATCTCCGTGTTTCTCTCCCAGCACCATTCCTGATCGTGTTGATGATTCTTCGTCTGATGCTCCTGCTGCAGCAAGCTCGGATGCTCCTGCTGCAGCAAGCTGCACTTTGTGACAGGAGAACTTTTTAATCTGCGTCAATGAAATAGCTGCTTAACATGGCGAGTCAGATGCAGTTTTTGCTGACTGGCTTAAATTTTTGCAAAAAACGTTTCCAGGATACAACTGTTTTGGCAGTGCCTTCTATTGATAAGGATTGTAAGGAACGGGGTTTTTGGTTCGACGTCTTCGTTGAACTTTTTTTGGGGGAAAATGCTTTTTTGGGGGTAAAATACAGCACCTCTCCCATGTGCTGTATTTTAATTATGTTTTGTTTCTTTATTCTACGACGTGCTATAATATTCCTGGCCTGTCCGGCTCCGGGATTTTAGATTTTAGCTATATATAGCTTGTTTTGGAAAAAAAGAGCCTCCGTTTCTGCTTATTCTCCAAAAAAACGGTCAAAACTGTTTTCGCTTCTAGTTTAAGAAGCTCATCAGGACTCACGAAAAAACCAAGACTCTTTAAATGCGTCCTTTCTGTTGTTTTTGAGAAGTAGTATTACAAAAACTTCCATATTATGGAGAAACTGTAGCCATGAAGCTTCCATTTATTGAAAAGTTTTAGTCGTTGAACTTTAATTTATGGGAAAGTTATAGTTTTACCAATCTTTCAAAACTTTTTTGATTTATGCAGTCAATGGTCCATAATCTGAAAGTTCTATTGTTAAAACTAATTGTCAACCCGGGCACACTTATGGACAGCTATCAAAGCAGACTGTTGAAAATCTATTTACCTGACCCCCACTGATTATTAAATTGACACAAATGCTATAAAAGAGTAATGATTTGGGTGTTTTGATGGACTTTACAATTCAAGAAATCTAGCCTCTTTGAACGCGAATTTATATATGAAAGTGGAAAACAGAGCTAGGAAATCTGAATTGTGGAGTGGGCCACAAACGAGTGGGCGGTTTGAGTCGGGTGCTTCGAAACATTCAATCTTATGATCTAAAAGATCCCGGAATTCGCTAATGTAATTGCACGAAACTTGACTGTGTTGAGACTCATTGAGTGTCTATCGCAAAACTCTAAATATTGAATTGTTCGAAATCATTCGCCATCGTAGACAAGTCAAAGGACAAACACTATTAGGGAATTCACATAAAAAACGGAGAACATACATAATTTTGAGTTAGGTGAAAAAAATTTCTCGAAATCTAAATTTACGTTATAAAAAATGTGAAAAAATATATGTGCTTAAGGTACTCAAAATTTAGCTCGTATATGTAAATGGGAGTGACAGAGGAAACAAAAATTAGTTTTACTTATGTCTGACATATACAACAAAAACTGTTTGAAAAAGTTTGCAATGTAAGCAACTTCATAACTGCTAACCAGACAAAAAAAGTAATTTTGAGGAATTTCTATTCGTATTTTGCAGCTTACATCTGAAGCACCTTTCTTTCTTAATTTCACTTAGGAAGTCGCTAAATTAATCTTGTGATGCCTAGCCATGCTTGACTATATTACTCCTGTGACTTCTATGTTCTAATTTTCCCGTTCAAATCACAATTTTTTTTGTAAATTTCGAGAATGTTTAACAACAATCAACACAATCTTGTCGCACAATTGTACCCGAAAAACGGCTACTGTAATAGCACGAACCTTGACTGTGTTGAGACTCGATGAGTTTGTTTTGCGAAAATCTGAAAATTGAACTGTCCAATATCATTCGTATCTTTAGGCAATTCAAAGGAAGAACACTAATAGAGAACTCACATAAAATAAAACGGAGAACATACATAATTTTGATGCATGAGAAAGAATTCTCTCGAAAACTAAATTTTCGGTATAAACAAAATGAAAATTTTTATGTGCATAAACTACTCAACTTTTCGCTCGTTTAAGTACATGGGAGTGACAGAGGAAACGAAAACTACTTTAACTTCTGATTGACATATTCAACGGAAACTGTTTAAAAAGTTTTAGAATTTAGAATGCGAAATGTTGAAAACTTTTTATAACTCAAAATTTGATATCTGCTGTTGGAAGTCATTTTTAACATTGAATGGAAAAGTTTTTGTAGCAATAACGAACTTTTTAGCAAACAATTTGAGTAGCGATAAATAACTATCTTCCAAAAATTTTGTACCGCCTTTTGACCAACAAAAACAGAAAAGCTCAACACGTTATATTTTTAAGCAAAAAACTATATAAAAATTTTCCACTGCATTCATTCAATATACACAAGCGAAGAGTCTCAAACACGGTTCAAATTGATTTGACTTAATCATGGTACTTTCTGAGTCGAGCTACATTTGAAATTGTGATTGGACAAAAATGACAGTTGGAGAATTCAATTCAGATGAGACAGGTTTCCAGAGCAATTTTCCCGGATTGAATTTGAAGTTTGCGCAAAAAAACGTCCACGGGTTATTAGCCGAAGAAAACATAATATTGGCTCAATTTAATTTCAAAGAGAAAAAAACTTTTTCTGCTGAATCAGACAAAATTACACTGAAAACGCAGACATAAAAAAGTTTTTCTTCAACAGCTCCTGAACTCGATGAAAACACCTGACTTTTATTTTTCTCTTCGCATATTAAAACTAAAAAAAATCGTTTTGTTTCGAAAATTCGCAGCCCTCTTATATTGACCATTTTTGAGAATTGTGCTTCGCGGAGGTTAACTTTTGTGAAAATAACCTGGAGGAATCTTAATTCACAGTCTGCAAACAAACAAAACTTTAAATGTCTTTTTTAAATAAACTCAAGTTTTAATTTATTAACACTAAACAATTGGCTACATTGAACCGCAAAATCTCCTAGATTGCAACTATCAAGTCCTGAGTGTTTGCAAGATCAATGCAAAGTTAAACAAAATCTTCTGTAAAAAGAACACATAAGTTTAAGTGTTGAATTCATTCAAGCTCAACGCCAAAACAAATGCTAAAAACTATACGATCACCGCTAAAATTTAAGCGTTGAAATTATGTATGATCTGAGCTGAGAAACGTCAAATTTCGATTACAGCTTAGAAACGCCGCCATTATGTAAGTAAGATCTACGTTTAGAAACGCTAAATGTAATGTCTACGCTTAGAACTGAAAAATTAAGAACGATCTACGTATTGAAATGGTGATATTTTCCTTTTCATCGCCTCAGCTTATATCCTATATAAATTCAATGCATTCACGGCCAATCTTCCATATTATTCCTATTTTGTAAGGATGACACCTCGGCCCGGGTATACAACAAAACATGCTCTCCTGTAACTCGGTTAAAAACAGATCTTAGGGTGCTGAAACTGAACAGCTTCTCTCTTGCCTCATCTCTGCCGACTTATTAAAAATTTTAACGGCGACACAAATGACATGCAGTTAACCTAACCGGGTTAAAGAAGATAACAGGAAATGCATGCGTGACCAGACACTCTTCCCACCCTTTAAATAAAGTGAGAGGCCCCTTTGATATATTCACCAATGAATAGCAAAACCGATTTGTTAAAGTGTCGGGAACTGACTCATATGCAGCGGGACACCCACACATGGACAGTTCAACGTAGGTCACAATCAACAGCAATTGGAGAACAATTCGACACATCATTTTCTGAAACAAACTTTGATTTTATAATAACTATTGATGTTGGTCGGTAGTTAAAGTAACCCGAAATTTAATAAAAAAGACTATATAGAGAAATGGTCTCCCTAAAGAGGGGGACTAACAAAATTTAATTTTTAAACCTAAGTTTAACAGGGTCGAACAATTGAATTGAATCAAAGCTTAATGTATCTTTAGATCTTCCCAAAGTTCTACGCTAAAATTGCTAAAATTTGTGTGAATTTGAAACACCAGCCTTGAGCTGAAGTTTCTCAACCGATGATCTGGTTGTTTGTGATACTTTAATTGGATGCGCACAAAATAGAATTGCCCCCTGAGTAGTGTTATTCTATTATAAAATAATTTTCGTATTTTACCTGAATGACTTGGATGAAAAATGATGCTCTCAGGAAGATCTTTGCTGTTGTGAGTAAAAATGAGCAATTCGTTGAAAACGATAATTTGGGGAACAGGGTGTTAATTTAAGCTGTTGGCTGAACACCCCTAGTCTATTACCGACGGCTATCTTGCAAGATCTTGCAAGAATCTTGTAAGATTTGTAAGATTACGCACCATCTTGCAAGATCTTGCAAGATTCTTGCAAGATCTTGCAAGATAGCCGTCGGATATGCAAGAATCTTGCAAGATAAGCGTCGATCTTGTAAGATTCTTGCAAGATAGGCGTCGAATTCTTGCAAGATTCTTGCAAGATAAGCGTCGAAGTCTTGCAAGAATCTTGCAAGATAAGCGTCTGATTTTTGCAAGGGTCTTGCAAGATAAGCGACGAATTCTTGCACGACCCTTGCAAAATGGGCGTTCGGAAGTTTAGTCTTAGCTTGAGCGCGGGCCTTTTTGGCTTCTTTGATGACTAGAGTCGGTGCATTACTGAGCTCCAGAGGGAGCGCACCTGACCTAGCTAGCCACCAAAGAAAAAAAAGACCCTAAAGAGCTAACACTAATGCGCAAAGGGGTCACAAACAAGGGCGGGGTGTTATGGGGCTGCGCAAAAGGGGTCACAAACAAGGGCGGAAAAGTAGCCTTAGCTTGAGCGTGGGCCTTTTTGGTTTCTTTGATGTCTAGGGTCGGTGCATTACTATGCTCCAGAAGGAGCGCACCTGACCTAGCTAGCCACCAAAGAAAAAAAAGACCCGAAAGAGCTAAGACTAATGCGCGAAGGGGTCACAAACAAGGGCTGGGGGTTATCGCGCTGCGCGAAGGGTCACAAACAAGGGCGGGGGGTTATCGCGCTGAAGAAAGAAACAGACAAACATATAAATGAACATCTAAATGCACAAGAAAGGGGGCACAGAGAGGGGTGGGGTTATAGCACCGAAAGAAAGAAACATAAATGAACATCTAAATGCACAAGAAAGGGGGCACAGAGAAGGGTGGGGTTCAAGCGAACGGAAAACGACCGAGTGAGACAGAAGCGAACGAGCGGGGAAAGCGAGCGAACGAAAAACGACCGAGCACAGAGCGAGCGAAACAGAAACGAGCGCATGGCGAGCGAAACAGAAACGAACGGGCGGGAAAGAGAACGAACGAAAAACGGGCGGGCGCAAGGCGGGCGAAACAGAAACGAACGAACGGGAGAGTGAGCAAACGAAAAACGAGCGAGCGCAAGGCGAACGAAACGAACGAACGAGCGGGAAGGCGAGCGAACGAAAAACGAACAAGCGCAAAGCGAGCGAAACAGAAACGAACGAGCGGGAAAGCGAGCGAGCGAAAACTGAATCTGCCCAAAAGGCACCCCTAGAAAGAAAAGCCTTTGCCATAAGGCAAGATAGGGAGAGAGAAAAAGGAAAGGAGCAAATGCCCAGAAGGCAGCAGACGGACAGACAGAGTATGGGAGCGAGCGAACCAAAAACAAAAGAGCGAGTGAGAGAGAGAGAGGGAGAAGCGAAAGAAAAGAGAAACAGAACAAAGCAAGGAGTGAGAAAGAGAGTGAGAGAGACGTGACAGAGGGAGAGAGTGTGGAACAGAAGCCACTGGAAACAAACCATCTGAAGGATTAGAAACCACAAATCAAAAAATTGATTTCACTTCATCAATGTAAGCGCTCAGGAAATTTTGTTCTCATCATAGCGCATCATTGGAATAAAATAGAAATAAGACCCAAAAAAAAGAAGAAACAAAAAATAAGAAACAAAATAAGAAACAAAAAAAGTCAAAACAAAAAAGAGGGAGAGAAATGACTGATAGCAAACTATCAGAAAGTCTATAATCACAAATCAAAATGCCGATTTCATTTCATTCTTGTCATTGCTCAGAAAACTTGTGTGAAAACAGCACATCAATTGCTCACAAAATGAGAAAACAAACGAAACATCAGAAAATAACAATGAACGACAAAAACGAACCTCGAGTTAGCGCTCAGAAAACTGTGTTCCCATCACTGCACATGAACGGAAAATAGAAGAAAAAAGATGTCAGTGACCAAAAGCGAGAATGAACGATAGAATCGATGGACCATAATAGAAAATGCCAATGAAATGGTACAATGAACCAAAGAGCGCTCAGAAACTTTTCAGTTTTCATCACAACATCTAAGGCATTATGAAGACAATGGTAAATTATCAACAATGAAATGACGCGCTCAGAAGTTGAATGAGAAAAAACATCAAAGCAAACAGCAACGCAAGAGCAAAAGCAAAAACGGACATGGATTTTGAGCATGAGCAGACAGGAGCCGCTCCCGAAAAAAACAGCGGACCAGAAAAGGAACAGAGACATAAAAAAAACAAATTTTTGAACCAAATATCGAAGCAAGAAAAAAACAAACCCAAGCACAAAACGAGTGAACAACAAAATGAGCACCAATTTGAATAGTCACAGAAAACGAAAGGGAAGGAACGCGCTCAGAAATTGTCTGTGAATTAAAACCCGGGTAAAATCCAACAAGAAACGAGTAAAGTACAAAATTGAATCGAAAGAAAAACCAATAGAACAGCGCAAATGAGAACCAACGGAAACGAAGACAAAAAAACGCTTTCAAATGAGCAGTTAAAATCACCGCTGCCCAATGACTAAAGCAGGAGACAAACAAAATCAACAAGGAACACATCTAAATAGCAATATCGAATCTCAACAAGACAAAAAACAGACCAGAAAAAACTAGATTATAAAAAAACAAACAAAATTAAATGCCTCTATATGCAGTGCAGGCCCAAGGTAATCATAGGAAGCAACCAGCAGCTCCAACAAACTCATCACAGCGCGTCATAAACAGTCGAAAAAACTTATCAAAAATTAGTTAAAACAACAGATTTTGGAGATGAAATAAGATTCAAACAAAAAAGCACAAGGGATTGAAAATCACAACAATAAAAAGGAACGCCAAAAAACGTAACGATATAACGAGAAAAATAACCATATTGAATAGGCGCAAAGAAAGAAAGAAATGAAAGTGAAAGGACGCGTGCAGAAATTATCTGTGAATCCAAAATGAAAACAGGACAAGCACAAAAACGAGAAACGAGTAAAGAAAAACACAAACTTGAATTGAAAGAACGAATCAAAAGCGACACAATGAAAAGTAAAACGAACTAAATATACGACCACAACAAACAAGTCAAAGCAATAACATAACAAAACAAAACAGAACCAATGGACTCAAGGACCAAGAACACGCTTCCAAATGAGCAGCTAAAATTCACCACTGCCCAATTTCGAAAGCAGGAAGTCAACAAAATCAAAGAAAACAATCTATATAGCAATATCGAATCTTCACAAGACAAAAAACAGACCAGAGAATACTAGATTCTAAAACAGCAATAACCAAATAAATGCCTCTAAAGGCAGTGCAGGCGCAGGTTAATCTTAGGAAGCAACAATCAGCTCCAACAAACTCATCACAGCGCGTCATAAACAATCAACATCAACCAACAAAAAACAAAAAGCACAAAAGACTTGAATTGAAAATTAAAACAATAAAAACGAACACTGAAAAACATAACCATTTTACGAAAAATATATGACCACCACAAACAAAAAAGCAAAGAACTACAATACCAACACAAAACAGAATCAATGGAATCAAGGACCAAGAAACAGCTTCCGAATGAGCAGTTCAAAATCACCACTGCCCAATTTGAAAAGCAGGAAACCAAAAAAACTCAACAAGGACCACAAAATTAACAGCAAAATTAAGACAGAAAGACCAGAAACAAAGTGATTGTGAAAAAGCAACCATCAACTAAATGGCGTTATATTCGGAACAGGGCCAAAACAAAGAAAGCTAAAAGCTGCTCTAATAAACTCATCACAGCGCGTCATAAACAGTAGAAAAAAATTATGATTTAGCAAACTAAACAAGAGACTCAAGAGAATGAAATAAGACATCAAAAGCTCGCAAACATGCCAGAGGATTTATCACAGCATATCTGATCAACATCTAGATCAAACTAAATCGAGGCTAAAGATCAAGTTTTTTCATCACAGCGCGTCATATATACTGATTCGGTTAAACAGCTATATTTTAACAACACACAAATCTGGAATTTATGCAAGTTACAAAGAAATGAGAATTCAAAAATCATTTTCAATTAAGGAATCAAAACAAACTCTTCAATAAAAACGCGAAGGCAGGAGACAGTTAAATCAAACAATATCACTTTGCAGATTAGCAACTTATCACCATTAATTTAGAGGCACAAAAACCAAGTTTATAAAAAAGAAAAAGACCAATTCTACAATTAACCTTAACGAAAACAATAAATCTTAAGGAATATGGTTAATTCTACAATTAGTCTTGCATCCGAAAACAGAAATACAGGGAGCTAAAAATAAATTAACTCGACCAGGAACTCATTGACACAGAAGCACTTATTTAAAGACTCTAGTACAAATAAAACGATTCAACAAAGCAAGAAAGTCTAGTTTTCCATCATTAGTGAGGTGGCACGGGTCACTTAGTTTAAAATGCTTGGGTTTTAGTTTTTGAGCAACGTAATTTTTTCCCAGAATATCATGCAACATAGTATTAACGGTCTCTACGGCAACAGGGCACATTTTTCTGCGTTTCCACAATCCTATCACGAAAACTTGCGTACCGTCCCGCGCGGTACAGTTCGCAAAACTAGCAAGATTGAGCGCAACTTCTTTGGGGGGTTTCGCAGGAATGTTAAAGAAATCAGCTAAATCATTGTTTCCAAAAGCCACCACAACTTTATTATTTTGCCTTGCAGCTAGGCTAACGCAAGGGCCAAGCTCGTTGGATCTCATGCCGCTCATTGCCAGAACGTCGATTTGGAATTTCGATAGCAACGAGTCGTAATATATGTCTTCTTTCAAATGTCTGGTATTTGAATCTCCGATGACCAGAATTGAACTAAACAAAATTGTAACAATAGAGAACAAGAAACACAAAGCAGATAAACAGAAAGAGATAGCTTAGACAGTCACTTGCCAATAATATTCAAACTTTCAAAGAACCTTTCAATTGATTAGAAGCTGTTCCAAAATTCGATGGAAAAATTTTGTTTGAGAAGATCACTTTCTATTTAACTCGCCATTGTTGAGTTCGCCTTGTAGGAGCCCCTAAACAGTCTATGCAGTATCTTGAGTTCGTTGATATATAAGATTAGCGAGAAAACAAATAAAAGAACGCCAAAAACACCGTCAAAAAGATAACTTAAAACTTGAATGCTATTGATTCTACAATCAATAGATCAAAAAAGGCATATTGATTTTAGGCTAATTATGTTCGAATCCCTCCTTCATCACGCTGATTTTTAAACCCTCACAAACGGGAAGAGCAACCACTTTATAGCATAAGTTAGCAACAGATCACAACTCTAGGGGTCCCAAGTTCTTTACTTCGTAGCAAAATTCACAAAAAGAGGTCACACTTTCCTGGGGAATATTGAGTTTTGAAATATTTGTATAATACCTTACGACCGCATATATATCGTCTTCAATTTTCGCAAAACATTGAATCTGAACAAATTTTTTGTCTTTCAATTGAACAACACTTTCACTAACATTGTCGTTTAGTCTAGTATAAGAGAGCGAACAAAATTTTTTTTTCAACATCATTCACGTACCGAGCAAAAGTTTTTGTAGCATTTTTTTCCTCACAGTAAATTTTTATTTCGCCAGCTAATTTCGTAAAACTTTCAATGCACGAAACTTTTACACTAGTTATTATATCTAACTCATCTAATGAATTTTGGTGCTTTAAAAACCGATCGAACATTTTTTCTGGGTTCTTCATTGTTCCGGAGAGGGCAGATAGTAAATGATGGTTTGCTGATTCAAAACAAAAAGCGGAAAAAAAAGCCAAAGGGGACCATTTCGGCGGACCTGCTCAACTAAGAGACGCATTGTGTGAAAATTGAAGGATTGGGATTCGAGTCCATACAAGTCAAGGTAATTTTCATAGACGGAATTAATCAAAGCATCGGCAGACTGAAGATATTCAACATCAAAACTTCCATCAGACAACAGCCTAATTGCAAAACTCAACTTTCAAAAGCTCTCAAAATAAATGTTTGAGACGTTTAAATTATCAAACACTAAAGGGCCAATATGGAAAAAGAAGAGCTTAAAGTCGAATGCCTTCCAAAATGTAAGACCTTTCAACTTTTTGGTGCGGTGCAATAAATCAAAAGGAATTTTACAATTAGAGACAAGATTTTCCAGCTCTTTTAGAGTACCTCCTTTTGCTAGGGAAATCAGAAACTTAGATAAAACTTTTGCAGTACCTAAACAAACTTGATGCATAGGATCTATAACACAATCCCATGGTAAATTTAAAAACTTACTCAGTGGAGTGATCGTTTTTACACCGTTGACAGCAATTCGTCTTTTTTCAGCAAGCTCGCCACAAGCTCGAAACGTGTTTTTTTCTCGAAGAATGAATGGCTTAGACATTTTGAGAAGCAATCTATTATTTTTATGAAAACCTTTTATGAAACAGTGAGCACAACTATCATATCCCATATGTTGCTTCATGCATAAAACGTACGCTCTTGCTGGTGTGTCACAAACAATACTCCGATATCTTAAAAAACACGACCAATGGACTCAAATAAAACACCATTCGAAAAACTTTCTGATTCAAGACATACTCTTTGTAGCGTTTCATCAAAATCTGGCTTCGACTCGCCATACCAAAGCGCCAAAAGACAGATATTCGAGCAAGAAGATCGTAAAACAGGAGGCAAATTGAAAATCTGAACCCAAATAGGCCACACAGAAAGTTTAATTGACTTGAAAATCGGAGCTCCATCTATTGAAAACTAGCTGCAGTTCAGACTTGCAAAATGCGTCAGTAGGGGTTTCCCAGTTACACAGATTCGACCAAGACTGCTGGATATAAGAAATATTTTTCTTGACAATACGATTAAGTTGCGGAATGAGATCAATCATAAGCAACTTTGACGAACCAAAAGATGTACTTGTTACCAACGGAAGGTTTACGGCGGGAACATCAGCAAAGATCTTATTGGGGTAGGGCAAAATGCTTGCAAAATCTTAAGAAAATCGCTTTTTACAACATCCGAGAGCTTATGCTTATTTGAAAGGCTAGAAAACTTTTGAATGAACTCATCGTGCGTAACGTTGGCTCCTTCGTATAAGTTAAAATCTAAGGAAATGGGGGCGGGTAGATTTTCATCAATTTTATCACAAATATTTCCTTTTTCAAAGTTTTGGAGGTTAACAGGCGATGAACAACGGAAAGCTTCCACTTGATTTTGGATCAGAAACGAGGTTCCAAACCTCTACTGTCGTCAGACGAAGCAAACAATGACTCATAAGTTATTAAATTCAGATTTTTACCTACTCTTTCCTCGGGAAAAAACACATTTAGGCGAGAAGGAAAACCTTGCCGAGAAAAACGATTTATCGGATTTGCTTCCAAATCATTTCCTTTATTCTTTTTAACTTTTCTGCGCTTTACAGCTAATTCCGGAAAAGGGTTTCCATGTAAACTTTTGTAGGGACATATACAAAATTCGTTGTTCTGCCCAAAAAAATGGTTTTGATAGGATATGGTAAGCTCTTCGCCTGCTTTTATTTCGCGCAATGGTACACAAACCATCAAATTTTTCACATTCACGTAAGCTACATTAGGACGGCATGATGCATTTACGAATGAAATTGGACCAAGCATCAACCATTGAACGCCCACTCTTGAACTTTCAATTACTGAAAAATCATTAAAACCTGGAATTATTTCATCCTCTTTTATATCAACAAGATACCCTATCAAGCCTGGAATCTCCAATTTAGATTTTACATCGCATTTCGCAAACACGCCTAATTGAGAGAAACATACATCTTTTAAGTAGTTAACACAGCTGTACCTGATCAACTTCAGAATTTTGCCATACTCTGAATCCAGGAAAGCCTCAACATCTTTACGGTAGTCTGGCATGTATTCGAGAGTCAAACAAACGTTGTGAGCCTCAATTTCACCAAAGTTCACCCATTTCTTTGTTAATTTAGCATCTATGAAAGCTAGCTCACTCCAGGTAATAGGAAGTTTGACTAGTTGCTGAGCTACTGGAAGGTATAGCTTATACTTTTTGAAATCGAGAATAGACAATTCATCTGGAAACAAGACCTATGTTAGTAGACCGCAACCCAAAATGCAAAAGCAAAGACAGTATAGAGTGCAAGGAAAACCAGGAATTTTACAGAAAAAAAAATTCAGCAAAGATTTTGTTTATTTATTTCAGCATTTTCATGACGCCCTAGAGAATTTGCAGCGTCTTTTGCTCGTCGAAGAGCGTAGAGACTGTCTCCGCAGATTAGCTTGACAGCTTCTGAAACAAAAAAAACAGTAAAAAAAGAAACCATAGCTCCAAAAAAGCTTCAAGAAAACCTTTGAAACATTTTTCATCGTCGGCGGATGCTAACTTTCTTGCACAGTGCTTCAAGTTGTTTCTTTGGACGAACCAACAAACCTTCAAACGTTCCTCTATTGAATGAATTGAGCGTGCGAGAAACTTTCCAACTGCAGCATAGTCATGATGACAGCCATCATAACTCAACAAATCGACTCCTTTATACACCAGTTTCTGATCAACTGCAGCCCTCTGAGCTCTCACACCTCTATCGTTCTATTCAAAAGTCAAGACTTAAAAAATGTTGGTTGCTACCAACCAATTAAAATTGTAGAAAAGCCAGTAAATCAAAACTTGAGCAAAACTTACAAAATCTTTCAGTCCCTTCCAGACTTCGAGCATTCGGTTACGTGCTTCAACTTCCAGAGCATTGCTTTGACGCAAGGAACCTTCAATAGTTTCTATGCCACTTAGAACACTTCTCAAATCTTCAAAGTGGTAGCTCATTTCAAGTAACTGAAAATATGCTTAGCTTAGCAACAAGGAATTCCCAAATAAAAATTGAGTCACTTAAGCCAAAAAGGAACAATGAAGACTCGGAGGGATTTATCAGGAAGGCTGAATTTAATTTTGGAAAGGAAAGAAAATTTCAACATCCGCGCAAAACTTTAGGACAACTTTTGTAACATTTCATAATCAAAAGCAATATTCATAGGAGTCAATCAAACCTAACATCGTATTTTTTCAAAAAATTTATACTATCATCAACCAGAAGCATCCTATATAAATATACACAAAGTGCGCGAATATTACAAAAAGTAATGCAGCTCGAAAAAATTTTCCACATCCAAGAATAGATCCCTCCAACCAGAACTACTTCTGGCTATCAGAACCGAGAACACCAGATGATCTTTTTTCACGTAGTCGCTGATTAACCAATTTCAGTGTATCGCGATATAGTTTATTAGTATACTGGTTTCCGAAAACAAATTGGATGGCTCTTTGGTAGAGCTCAGTCCTCTCCTGGTCAGACGCAACACGACCGTTCTTGGGATCTAAAACTTTTTTGGGGTCAATACAGAGTGTTCGTCGCTCATCGTCATTCCACAAAACCTTAACAATGTTGAAGGCTTTTTCGACGAGAGAAACGCCACCATGATTGTAAAGATTCAGACCGTTCAACATCAATTCTGCCTGGTCGGTCTCCTCTTCCGTCCCATTATCTTTATCAACGATGTTCCGTGAAAGCGCAACGGGGGTTTCTGAGATCCGATATATCTCGTCCAAAGCTCGCCTCGAAAATTTTGTCAGATCATCTAAGAGACGGTCACTTCTTTCCATTCGGGACTCTAGTCTGCTAATAACTCGATCAAATCGTTTCACTAAATCGCCCTAAAAACAATTATTCAATCTGGTTGCTACCAACCATTTTTGCCCCCTTTACTCTTACCCCAAATTTTGTTCTGAATTATAATCAAACTTTTGCCTACTTTTTGATGTTGGATCTAATTAAAGGTATCAAGCTCCAATTTTGAGAATAAACACTAAGCAGAATTGATGATTAAGGTTAGCCGCCCAAAATTTCAAAAAAAAAAACTTAAATGAAAAAAGAGTTAGAAGTCTAGTTTTAACTTTTCCTTCGTCTATCAAAACATCCTATCATATTTACCACTTGTTCTGCAGTTACACTCTGCACAGTGCCAATGTTCTTAACACATTTGGCCTTTTGAACTTCTAGGTCAGGCATGTCTGGCTCGTCAGCATCATCAGTCGAATCATCGCTATCACAACTTTCAAAAGGTTCCTCGATAACTTCATCACTTCTGACCTGACTTGATGTCTTCTTTTCACTTTCGATATCATCGTATGCCTGTTTAAACACCTGAGTAACATTCATGTCCCTAGGTTCTACACCTTCCGATAGCAAAAAATTCATTTTGTTCCCAACGCGAGTCAGAATCTCCTCGGGACCATTCGTTACGACAAGACCGTTCACAAAAATTTTTGGATTCTTATCCGATTTGAAAGGCATGTCCTCGTATCTCATCGACAACTTAACTGAGCTGCTCATATGTTTTGGCCAACTGGTATGATTTGGCTTTACGATATCGAACTTTCCATCACATTCGAAATAGACAAGAAAGCGGTGATCGGGTGGAAAAGCAAAACCACTCTCTTTGTTTCTCGAAGACTTTGCACGCAAGGGGACCTTGTTGCTATTTCCCTTTGAGGTATTGGGTTTGTTTGACCGCTGCAGGCTCATTTTCTTACTAAAAAAACGCCTAAAGCAATACCTGTATAAGCAAATAGAAAACAAAAGTATTTAGAGAGTAAAAATATCGGGAAGTGAAAACAGTTGTGCCCTGGAGAGAATCGACTTGGCAGATAGGAGCCTATAGAGTTCTAGCGCAGCCCTTAGATATAGTATAACGCTCAGAAAGATTATCTGCAATGATTTCGGCTAGCAGCAGAATTTAAAAAAAGTTTCGAAGAATTTAACTGACTGGTAGAAACTGTATGCTTTCACGTATGCATCATTATCCTTTTTTTGGAAAACAGGAGAAAAACCTCGTTCCCGTTAGCTGTTAGAGAGATCAGTACTGATATCAGTCGCGCAAAAGGTGGGCCAAAAAAACAATTGCAAAAATTTCGTAATAGCTGTCCTAGAAAAAAAAAATTTTAGAACTGATGTCAGAGCAAGTTCAAAAGTAATTATGCATTATTATAATGACTCGACAAGAGACATCCCCAGCGTACAGAACGGCAGGGCCCCGCATTTGAAAATACAGTCCAAATTAGGCGTTGATAAAAAACAGTCAAAAGTGACAAAAATTTTAGAGGATTCCGACCAAAACATACATTTTTTGCGCAGTTATAGTTATAAAACCATTCTTTTCTTTTCTCGAAAACTTTTCACGCAAGAGGCCCTTGTTGCTATTTCCTTTTGAGGTATTGGGATTATTTGACCGCTGGAGGCTCATTTTCTTACTAAACAAAAACGCCTAGAGCAATACCTGTATAAGCAAATAGAAAAAAAATATATAGAGAGTAAAAATTTCGGGAAGTGAAAACAGGTGTGCCCTGGAGAGAATCGACTTGGCAGATAGGAGCCTATACAGTTCTGGCGCAGCCCTTAGATTTGGGATAACGCTCAGAAAGATTATCTGCAATGATTTGGGTTAGCAGCAGAATTCAAAAAAGTTTCGAAGAATTTAAATGACTGGTAGAAACTGAATGCTTTCACGTATGCATTCTTATCCTATTGTTTTGGAAAATAGGAGAAAGAAATCGTTACTGTTAGGGAGATCAGTATAAATATCAGTCACGCAAAAGGGTGGGCCAAAAAAACAATTGCAAAAAAATTTCGTAATAGCTATCCTAGAAAAATAAATTTTGAGAACTGATGACAGAGCAAGTTCAAAAGTAATTATGCCTTACTACATTGACCCGACAAGAAAAACCCTAGCGTACAGAACAGCAGGGGCCCGCATTCAAAAATACAGTCCAAAATTTGGCGTTGATAGAAAACAGCTGAAAAAAAATGACAAAAATTATAGAGGATTCTCACAAAAATATTTCTTTTTTGCGCAGTTATAGTGGCATTGTCTGTCTAAGCTACCCTAAGGAGTCATTTTGAAAAAAATAAAGCAGAGAAATATACCTCATGGTGGTCGGGCTAAAAGCAAAAACAACTTATATTACAAATGTCAGCATTAAACCCTATGGAGGCAACCACTCCAAGCACATACACACCCAGACAAACTTTTCTACAACAATACCGATGCTACCCCCGGTTGATTCCTTTCGAATAGACTATTATATAATACTGTCTAGTATTTCTAATTAATGTTCAGATAACACACAGATTGTAATTTGTTTCTAAGATTGCTACACCAAGCAAAATTACAGCTGCACAACTGTGGTCTCAATTCTACAACTGAACCACTAACACATTTTTTGAAACACCTACGACACGGCTAGCATGAAAATGACAGTACTGCAACTTACTGTATTGGTTGTGAAGATAATGTTGATCTGTGTAGTCGATAATGCAAAATGCAGATGCCAAAGTTCAAGAATTCCAAGATTCAAAATCTGAAATAGGGCATTTCTATAACAAAACTACCGTTATAAAGTAATGCTGACACCAGCAACGACATTGAGAGACCTGTATGCATCACAGTTCACTAATATCAACCTAAAGGTGGCCATTAGATGCCATTTCGATGAAAATTCAATGAATAACTATCAATTTTCGGGTCAAAAAATGGGTCAAAATGGGCAAAATGGGAGGGTGTTTCGGTACCAATTTCTCAAAGACGGCTGAATCAAATTAGACGAGCCTTATACCAAAAGAAACGTCAGTTTATTGTCCGTTGAACGCACCAAACAAAAATAAAAATGAACAACTACACTAGGAGTTATTAAGGGTTATAGGTACTGTACCAAAGCCCATTTTTGAGGGGCTAAATGAAGGGTATGTCTAGGCCAATAACTCCAAGATGCCTGGACCAAAATAAACGAAACTTATATCAAATTAAACCTCAGTTCAAGCCCTCTTAAATGCACAAAACAGAATTGACATCGAACATTTCATTCACGAGTTATTAAAGATCAAATGTACCGTACTGGGGCCCATTTCATTGGTACATCGGGGGTCATGTCCAGGCCGATAACTCCAAGATGCCTGGACGAAAATGAATGAACCTTATATCGAAATAAACCTCAGTTCAAGACCTGTTAAACGCACCAACCAGATTTGAAATCGGACCATTCGCTCAAGAGTTATTAAGGATCAAATGCGCTGTACAAGGGTCCGTTTTCACAGGTAAATTGGGCGGGTATTCCCAGGTGAATAACTCAACGGTGAACGCATCAAAATTAGCGGGACCTATATCAAATTCAACCTCGGTTCAGGACCTATTTAGATAACCAAACAGAATTAAAATTGAATAACTATACGGAGAGATATTAGATATTTAAGGTACAGTACCAAAACCTACATATAAATGGCATTTGACCCATAATTTGACCAAAATTATAACCTAAACCTGGGTTATGAAAATGACACTTTGTGGAAACTTTACCCATGTCATCACAATACTATGGGGACTATAAATATCACAAACAGAAGTCGGGAACGTTGTTTCATAAGCAGAAACACATAAAATAGGTCGAAATTCAGGTCAAATCAGGCTCGACCTGTCATGGACTATCTTTTCGTAACCGCTGGACGAAACATCACAAACCGTATAGCAAACAAAACTAGAGCTCAAAACAAGTTCAACGAGCCATCACAGACTAAAATCCGTTAAGTTTTCGTGGAGAAATTGCAAAATTAGCGTTTGGTACCAAGTCAAAAAATCCACCTGGTACGTGACCTGGATCGTCAAAATTTTCAATGTCAACATTGAAATACTTGTACACTCTACATTACACTCCCATCAGTACATAATACTGGGTGTCATAGACTATTATTTGACACCAAAACACCAATTTTTCAACATTTTATCAACCTCTGCACTAAAGGCACGTTTTTGTGAAAAATGGGGTTTCGGCACGTGCAGAGTGAAAATTGAACCCCTAAACTTCAGAAAAATACATAGGAAACCATACGCAACGGACTCCAGGCATAAGGACGAAGCTAAAGAACCATTATCTGTGGCTTAAATCACTCATTTTGAAGTATCGAAAATCGGCCGCTCCGATAAGTACCCAAAATAGGGTAATCTCCGTTTAACCTCTAAAAATTCTCATCGACCTCGCCGAGCTACAGCCGCAACCACTATCAATCGGCGAGACGGTTCTATGCCCGACAAAACAAGCCTACGTTCAGTATTCACAGAAATTTTTCAATATTACCGAGACGTACACCGTTTTTTTCATGCCACTGCTAGGCCTGTTCCTGCGTGAAAAAACGCTCTACGAAAAATGAACGCTAACGCAACACAAATCGGGTCGCAGTGTAGTCTCTCCTTGATGTTCTTGCTGTGTATGCTTTGCTAACATGGTTTTCGTATTATTTTCAAACGCATGTTTCATGTAGAAACTTTGTAAATACGTAAATAAGTGCCAAAATTTCAAAAGAGTAGTCATTTGAATTCCTTAAAACTGAAGGATATTCGCAAGCGGGTGCCTGAAATAGGGTACCGGCAACAATAACAATTTCAGGACGTAGATGCAGCATAGTTTTGTTCAAACACATTTTTTACATTTCTTTTGCACTCAAAAAAGCAACACCATACAAAAGTTTTTTTGAAATCTAGTGCCCTGCATGCACAAAGGAGGACAACATGCCAACGTGACACATTTCATATGGTTGTTGTCGATAATGCTTCAAGAAATATTGTAAAAATGCAAAAAGTCAGCGACACTTAATTTTTGGTTTTGTGTTAGCTTTCAATAAATTGCTGACCATTTTTTATACTTGAAAGCTAAATGAACAGCCTGTTTTCTAACAAACACCGCAATTGTTTGTTAACGGGATAATTGCGGCGTTCTACGGCCTTTAAAATGTCCAAAAAATCAAAAGATAGCAGCTCCTTCTAAAAATTAAAGGAAGCTGATTTCATGTAAGTCAGCAATTGTCCACTTCATTTGTTGCCCATAGACACAATTTTTGTGTCTATTTTGAAACCAATATCCAATTGGCCTAATTAGGTTGTTTGACAAAAGAAGGATCAAATGAGTGTAGTAAACGTTAAAAAAGCTTTTCCCATTTGTTGTGGCAGAAAAAAAACAAAAAACAGAAAAATTTTAAAAATCATATTTCATAACTCACGCAAACCCCTGAATCGTAGTTTTGTGTTCCAAAAGAACCTTTGACAATTCAATTTATTACTTATTTTGGTAAAGACAGTTATAGAGCTTTATGAAAAACACAACGAAAGTCTCAATTACAAAACAAAAAGTCGATTAAAACATTTTTCATCATAAACTGGAAGGCTCTGGACGCTTTTTTACGGCATTTTTTCACTTCTTACCAATTGATTCACAACTGGTGTGAACCATGAGAGCCCTTGAAAGAATCATTGAACCTTTTTGTTGAAACGAGTATTTTAAAACACGTTATCGAAGTTAAAGTTGATATGAAACTTTCCGATTAGGCCCGAGAGAAAAATAATTTTAAGGCGAAAAAAATTTGGACCCTATTTTTCTTCCTTAAACTGTGTAACAGTTTCAGTAGGAGTGCAGTTATGCCATAGGATGATTTACAAGGGATTGAAAGGTTGAGAAAAGTGACCGTTTACGTTTTTCGCCAGGTACATGTTTAATCATTGAAAAACGTTATATTATCGTAACACAAAACGTATGATTGACTATATTGGGGAGACTATATGTTTTTTCTCTCTCAGTTGGTTATTGACATTTGGTTTTTTGTGTCCTTGCAACCTATTGTTGATTCAAAGTGAATGGACTCACAGAAAAGTCTCATTCATTTACAGAACAAAAAGTCGATTATAACATTAATAACATTATATATCATAAGCAGGAACGCTCCGGATGCTTCATTATGACCATTTTTAGTGCTTACCAAGTGACTCACATTTGGTGTGACCAGAGTGAACCATTGAAACGATCAATGAATTTTTTGTGGAAACGAGTGTTTCAAACACGATATCGACGGTGAAGTTGATATGAAAGTTTCCGATTAGGCCCGAGAGAAAAGTAATTTTAAGGCGAAAAAAATTTGGACCCTATTTTTCTTCCTTAAACTGTGTGACAGTTGCAGTGGGAGTGCAGCTATGCTATAGGATGACCTCACAAGGGGTTGGAAGGTTGAGAAAAGTGACCTGGTTACGTTTTTCGCCAAGTACATGTTTAATCATTGAAAAACGTTATATTATCGTAACACAAAACGTATGATTGACTATATTGGGGAGACTATCTGTTTTTTCTCTCTCAGTTGGTTACTGACCTTTGGTTTTTTGTGTCCTTGCAACCTATTAGTGATTCAAAGTGAATGGACTCACAGAAAAGTCTCATTTACAGAACAAAACGTCGGTTATAACATTATATATCATAAGCCGGAACGCTCTGGATGCTTTATTTTGACCCTTTTTTTGTGCTTACCAATTGACTCACACTTGGTGTGACCAGAGTGAATCATTAAAACGATCATTGAACTTTTTTTGTGGAAACGAGTATTTCAAACACGTTATCGACGGTAAAGTTGATATGAAACTTTTCGATTAGGCCCCAGAGAAAAATAATTTTAAGGAGAAAAAAATTTGGACCCTATTTTTCGTCCTTAAACTGTCTGATAGTTTCAGTAGGTGTGCAGTTATGCTATAGGATGACTTTACAAGGGATTGGAAGGTTGAGAAAAGTGACCGTTTACGTTTTTCGCCAGGTACATGTTTAATCATTGAAAAACGTTATATTATCGTAACACAAAACGTATGATTGACTATATTTGGGAGACTATCTGTTTTTTCTCTCTCAGTTGGTTACTGACATTTGGTTTTTTGTTTCCTTGCAATCTATTATTGATTCAAAGTGAATGGACTCACAGAAAAGTCTCATTTACAGAACAAAATGTCAATTATAACATTATATATCATAAGCAGGAACGCTCTGGATGCTTTATTATGACCCTTTTTAGTGCTTACCAGGTGACTCACACTTGGTGTGACCAGAGTGAACCATTGAAACGATCATTGAACTTTTTTGTGGAAACGAGTATTTCAAACACGTTATCGACGGTAAAGTTGATATGAAACTTTCCGATTAGGCCCGAGAGAAAAATAATTTTAACGAGAAAAAAATTTGGACACTATTTTTCTTGCTTATACTGTTTGAAAATTTCAGTAGGAGTGCAGTTAGGCTATAGGATGACTTTACAAGGGATTGGAAGGTTGAGAAAAGTAACCGTTTACGTTTTTCGCCAGGTACATGTTTAATCATTGAAAAACGTTATATTATCGTAACACAAAACGTATGATTGACTATTTTGGGGAGACTATCTGTTTTTTCTCTCTCAGCTGGTACTGATATTTGGTTTTTTGTGTCCTTGCTACATATTAATGATTCAAAGTGAATGGACTCACAGAAAAGTCTAATTTACAGAACAAAAAGTCGATTATAACATTATATATCATAAGCAGGAACACTCTGGATGCTTTTTTATGAGCCTTTTTAGTGCTTACCAAGTGATTCACACTTGGTGAAAACAGAATGAACCATTGAAACGATCATTGAACTTTTTTTGTGGAAGCGAGTATTTCAAACACGTTATCGACGGTAAAGTTGATAAGAAACTTTCCGATTAGGCCCGAGAGAAAAATAATTTTACGGCGAAAAAAATTTTGGACCCTAATTTTCTTCCTTAAACAGTGTGTTAGTTTCAATAGGAGTGCCGTTACGCATTAGGATGACTTTACAAGGGATTGAAAGGTTGAGAAAAGTGACCGTTTACTTTTTTCGCCATGTACATGTTTAATCATTGAAAAACGTTATAATATCGTAACACAAAACGTCTGATTGACTATTTTGGAAGGACTATCTGTTTTTTGTGTCTCAATTGATTACTGAAATTTGGTTTTTTTGTGTCCTCGTTACCTATTAATGATTCAAAGTGAATGGACTCACACAAAAGTCTCATTTACAGAACAAAAAGTCGATTATAACATTATATATCATAAGCAGGAACGCTCTGGATGCTTTATTATTACCGTTTTTAGTGCTTACCAAGTGATTCAAACTTGGTGTGACCAGAGTGAGCCATTGAAACGATCATTGAATTTTTTTTGTGGAAACGAGTTTTTCAAACACGTTATCGACGGTAAAGTTGATAGGAAACTTTCCGATTAGGCCCGAGAGAAAAATAATTTTAAGGAGAAAACATTTGGACCCTATTTTTCTTCCTTAAACTGTGTGAAAGTTTCAGTTGGAGTGCAGTTATGCTATAGGATGACTTTACAAGGGATTGAAAGGTTGAGAAAAGTGACCGTTTACGTTTTTCGCCATGTACATGTTTAATCATTCAAAAACGTTATAATATAGTAACACAAAACGTATGATTGACTATATTGGGGGGACTATCTGTTTTTTCTCTCTCAATTGATTACTGAAATTTAGTTTCTTGTGTTCTCGTTACCTATTAATGATTCAAAGTGAATGGACTCACACAAAAGTCTCATTTACAGAACAAAAAGTCGATTATAACATTATATATCATAAGCAGGAACGCTCTGGATGCTTTATTATGACCGTTTTTAGTGCTTACCAAGTGATTCACACTTGCTGTGACCAGAGTGCGCCATTGAAACGATCATCGAACTTTTTTTGTGGAAACGAGTTTTTCAAACACGTTATCGACGGTAAAGTTGATAGGAAACTTTCCGATTAGGCCCGAGAGAAAAATAATTTTAAGGAGAAAAAATTTGGACCCTATTTTTCTTCCTTAAACTGTGTGAAAGTATCAGTAGGAGTGCAGTTATGCTATAGGATGACTTTACAAGGGATTGGAAGGTTGGGAAAAGTGACCGTTTACGTTTTTCGCCAGGTACATGTTTAATCATTGAAAAACGTTATACTATCGTAACACAAAACGTATGATTGACTATATTGGGGGGATTATCTGTTTTTTCTCTCTCAATTGATTACTGAAATTTGGTTTTTTGTGTCCTCGTTACCTATTAATGATTCAAAGTGAATGGACTCACACAAAAGTCTCATTTACAGAACAAAAAGTCGATTATAACATTATATATCATAAGCAGGAACGCTCTGGATGCTTTATTATGACCGTTTTTAGTGCTTACCAAATGATTCACACTTGGTGTGACCAGAGTGAGCCATTGAAACGATCATTGAACTTTTTTTGTGGAAACGAGTTTTTCAAACACGTTATCGACTGTAAAGTTGATAGGAAACTTTCCGATTAGGCCCGAGAGAAAAATAATTTTAAGGAGAAAAAATTTGGACCCTATTTTTCTTTTTTAAACTGTGTGAAAGTTTCAGTAGGAGTGCAGTTATGCTATAGGATGACTTTACAAGAGATTGAAAGGTTGAGAAAAGTGACCGTTTACGTTTTTCGCCATGTACATGTTTAATCATTCAAAAACGTTATAATATAGTAACACAAAACGTATGATTGACTATATTGGGGGGACTATCTGTTTTTTCTCTCTCAATTGATTACTGAAATTTAGTTTCTTGTGTTCTCGTTACCTATTAATGATTCAAAGTGAATGGACTCACACAAAAGTCTCATTTACAGAACAAAAAGTCGATTATAACATTATATATCATAAGCAGGAACGCTCTGGATGCTTTATTATGACCGTTTTTAGTGCTTACCAAGTGATTCACACTTGCTGTGACCAGAGTGCGCCATTGAAACGATCATCGAACTTTTTTTGTGGAAACGAGTTTTTCAAACACGTTATCGACGGTAAAGTTGATAGGAAACTTTCCGATTAGGCCCGAGAGAAAAATAATTTTAAGGAGAAAAAATTTGGACCCTATTTTTCTTCCTTAAACTGTGTGAAAGTTTCAGTAGGAGTGCAGTTATGCTATAGGATGACTTTACAAGGGATTGGAAGGTTGGGAAAAGTGACCGTTTACGTTTTTCGCCAGGTACATGTTTAATCATTGAAAAACGTTATACTATCGTAACACAAAACGTATGATTGACTATATTGGGGGGATTATCTGTTTTTTCTCTCTCAATTGATTACTGAAATTTGGTTTTTTGTGTCCTCGTTACCTATTAATGATTCAAAGTGAATGGACTCACACAAAAGTCTCATTTACAGAACAAAAAGTCGATTATAACATTATATATCATAAGCAGGAACGCTCTGGATGCTTTATTATGACCGTTTTTAGTGCTTACCAAATGATTCACACTTGGTGTGACCAGAGTGAGCCATTGAAACGATCATTGAACTTTTTTTGTGGAAACGAGTTTTTCAAACACGTTATCGACTGTAAAGTTGATAGGAAACTTTCCGATTAGGCCCGAGAGAAAAATAATTTTAAGGAGAAAAAATTTGGACCCTATTTTTCTTTTTTAAACTGTGTGAAAGTTTCAGTAGGAGTGCAGTTATGCTATAGGATGACTTTACAAGAGATTGAAAGGTTGAGAAAAGCGACCGTTTACGTTTTTCGCCATGTACATGTTTAATCATTGAAAAACGTTATAATATCGTAACACAAAACGTATGATTGACTATATTGGGGGACTATCTGTTTTTTCTCTCTCAATTGATTACTGAAATTTGGTTTCTTGTGTCCTCGTTACCTATTAATGATTCAAAGTGAATGGACTCACACAAAAGTCTCAATTACAGAACAAAAAGTCGATTATAACATTATATATCATAAGCAGGAACGTTCTGGATACTTTATTATGACCGTTTTTAGTGCTTACCAAGTGATTCACACTTGGTGTGACCAGAGTAAGCCCTTGAAACGATCATTGAACTTTCTTTGTGGAAACGAGTTTTTCAAACACGTTATCGACTGTAAAGTTGATAGGAAACTTTCCGATTAGGCCCGAGAGAAAAATAATATTAAGGAGAAAGAATTTGGACCCTATTTTTCTTCCTTAAACTGTGTGAAAGTTTCAGTAGGAGCGCAGTTATACTATAGGATGACTTTACAAGGGATTGAAAGGTTGAGAAAAGTGACCGTTTACGTTTTTCGCCATGTACATGTTTAATCATTGAAAAACGTTATAATATCGTAACACAAAACGTATGATTGACTATATTGGGGGGACTATCTGTTTTTTTCTCTCTCAATTGATTACTGAAATTTGGTTTCTTGTGTCCTCGTTACCTGTTAATGATTCAAAGTGAATGGACTCACACAAAAGTCTCATTTACAGAACAAAAAGTCGATTATAACATTATATACCATAAGCAGGAACGCTCTGGATGCTTTATTATGACCGTTTTTAGTGCTTACCAAGTGATTCACACTTGGTGTGACCAGAGTGAGCCATTGAAACGATCATTGAACTTTTTTTTCTGGAAACGTGTTTTTCAAACACGTTATCGACTGTAAATTTGATAGGAAACTTTCCGATTAGGCCCGAGAGAAAAATAATTTTAAGGAGAAAAAATTTGGACCCTATTTTTCTTCCTTAAACTGTGTGAAAGTTTCAGTAGGAGTGCAGTTATGCTATAGGATGACTTTACAGGGGATTGGAAGGTTGGGAAAAGTGACCGTTTACGTTTTTCGTCAGGTACATGTTTAATCATTGAAAAACGTTATATTATCGTAACACAAAACGTATGATTGACTATATTGGGGAGACTATCTGTTTTTTCTCTCTCAGTTGATTATTGAAATTTGGTTTTTTTTGTCCGTGCTACATATTAATGATTCAAAGTGAATGGACTCACACAAAAGTCTCATTTACAGAACAAAAAGTCGATTATAACATTATATATCATAAGCAGGAACGCTCTGGATGCTTTTTATGACCATTTTTAGTGCTTACCAAGTGATTAACACTTGGTGCAAACAGGATGAAATATTGAAACGATCATTGAACTTTTTTTTGTGGAAACGAGCATTTCAAACACGTTATCGACGGTAAAGTTGATATGAAAATTTCCGATTAGGCCCGAGAGAAAAATAATTTTAAGGCGAAAAAATTTTGGACCCTAATTTTCTTCCTTAAACAGTGTGTTAGTTTCAGTAGGAGTGCCGTTACGCTATAGGATGACTTTACAAGGGATTGAAAGGTTGAGAAAAGTGACCGTTTACGTTTTTCGCCATGTACATGATCAATCATTGAAAAACGTTATAATATCGTAACACAAAACGTATGATTGACTGTATTGGGGGACTATCTGGTTTTTTTCTCTCAATTGATTACTGACATTTGGTTTTTTGTGTATTTGCTACCTATTAATGTTTCAAAGTGAATGGACTCACACAAAAGTCTCATTTACAGAACAAAAAGTCGATTATAACATTACATATGATAAGCAGGAACGCTCTGGATGCTTTTGTATGACGTTTTTTAGCTTTTTAGTGCTTACCAAGTGATTCACACTTGGTACGAATAGAAGGAACCATTGAAACGATCATTGAGCTTTTTTTGTGGAAATGAGTATTTCAATTACGTTATCGACGGTAAAGTTGATATGAAACTTTCCGATTAGGCCCGAGAGAAGAATAATTTTAAGGCGAAAAAATTTTGGTCCCTTATTTTCTTCCTTAAACAGTGTGTTAGTTTCCGTAGGAGAGCCATTATGCTATAGGATGACATTACAAGAGATTGGAAGGTTGAGAAAAGTGACCGTTTCCGTTTTTCGCCATGTACATGATTAATCATTGAAAAACGTTATATCGTAACAAAAAACGTATGATTGACTATATTGGGAAGACTATCTGTTTTTTTCTCTCTCAATTGATTACTGACATTCGGTTTTTTGTGTATTTGCTACCTATTAAAGATTCAAAGTGAATGGACTCACACAAAAGTCTCATTTACAGAACAAAAAGTCGATTATAACATTATATATCATAAGCAGGAACGCTCTGGATGCTTTTTTATGACCCTTTTTGGTGCTCAACAAGTAATTCACACTTGGTGCAAACAGAATGAACCATTGAAACGATCATTGAACTTTTTTTGTGGAAACGTGTATTTTAAACACGTTATCGACGGTAAAGTTGATATGAAACTTTTCGATTAGCCCCGAGAGAAAAATAATTTTAAGGCCAAAAAATTTTCGACCCTAATTTTCTTCCTTAAACAGTGTTTTAGTTTTAGTAGGAGTGCCATTATGCTATAGGATGACTTAACAAGAATTTGGAAGGTTGAGAAAAGTGACCGTTTCGGTTTTTCGCCGTGTACATGATTAATCATTGAAAAACGTTATAATATCGTAACACAAACCGTATGATTGACTATGTTGGTTTTTTGTGTATTTGCTACCCATTAATGATTCAAAGTGAATGAACTCACACAAAAGTTTCATTCACAGAATAAAAAGTCGATTATAACATTATATATCATAAGCAGGAACGCTCTGGATGCTTTTTTATTACCCTTTTTAGTGCTTACTAAGTGATTCACACTTGGTGCGAACAGAATGAACCATTGAAACTATCATTGCATTTTTTTGTGGAAATGAGTATTTCAATTACGTTATCGACGGTAAAGTTGATATGAAAATTTCCGATAGGCCCGAGAGAAAAATAATTTTAAGGCGAAAAATTTTTGGACCATAATTTTCTTCCTTAAACAGTGTGTTAGTTTCAGTAGGAGTGCCGTTACGCTATCCAATGATTTTATAAGGGATTGAAGGGTTGAGAAATGTGACCGTTTACGTTTTTCGCCATATACATATTTAATCATTGAAAAACGTTATAATATCGTAACACAAAACGTATGATTGACTATATTGGGGGACTATCTGTTTTTTCAGAAGAACAAAAAGTCGATTATAACCTTATATATCATAAGCAGGAACGTCCTGGATGCTTTTTATGACCCTTTTTAGTGCTTACCAAGTGATTCACACTTGGTGCGAACATAATGAACCATTGAAATGATCATTGAACTTTTTTGTGGAAACGAGTATTTCAAACAGTTTATTGACGGTAAAGTTGATACGAAACTTTCCGATTAGGCACGAAAAATAATTTTAAGGCGAAAAAATTTTGGACCCTAATTTTCTTCCTTAAACAGTGTGTTAGTTTCAATAGGAGTGCCGTTACGCTATAGGATGTTTTTACAAGGGATTGAAAGGTTGAGAAAAGTGACCGTTTACGTTTTTCGCCATGTACATGTTTAATCATTGAAAAACGTTATAATATCGTTACACAAAACGTATGATTGACTATATTGGGGGACTGTCTGTTTTTTCTCTCTCAATTGATTACTTACATTTGGTTTTTTGTGTATTTGCTACCTATTAATGATTCAAAGTGAATGGACTCGCACAAAAGTCTCATTTACAGAACAAAAAGTCGATTATAACATTATATATCATAAGCAGGAACGCTCTGGATGCTTTTTTATGAGCTTTTTAGTGCTTACCAAGTGATTCACACTTGGTGCGAACAGAATGAACCATTGAAACGATCATTGAACTTTTTTTGTGGCAACGAGTTATTCAAACACGTTATCGACGGTAAAGTTGATATGAAACTTTCCGATTAGGCCCGAGAGAAAAATAATTTTAAAGCGAAAAAGTTTTGGACCATAATTTTCTTCCTTAAACAGTGTGTTAGTTTCAGTAGGAGTGCCGTTACGCTATCCAATGCTTTTATAAGGGATTGAAGGGTTGAGAAATGTGACCGTTTACGTTTTTCGCCATATACATATTTAATCATTGAAAAACGTTATAATATCGTAACACAAAACGTATGATTGACTATATTGGGGGACTATCTGTTTTTTCTCTCTCAATTGATTACTTACATTTGGTTTTTTGTGTATTTGCTACCTATTAATGATTCATAGTGAATGGCCTCACACAAAAGTCTCATTTACAGAACAAAAAGTCGATTATAACCTTATATATCATAAGCAGGAACGTCCTGGATGCTTTTTATGACCCTTTTTAGTGCTTACCAAGTGATTCACACTTGGTGCGAACATAATGAACCATTGAAATGATCATTGAACTTTTTTGTGGAAACGAGTATTTCAAACAGTTTATTGACGGTAAAGTTGATACGAAACTTTCCGATTAGGCACGAAAAATAATTTTAAGGCGAAAAAATTTTGGACCCTAATTTTCTTCCTTAAACAGTGTGTTAGTTTCAATAGGAGTGCCGTTACGCTATAGGATGTTTTTACAAGGGATTGAAAGGTTGAGAAAAGTGACCGTTTACGTTTTTCGCCATGTACATGTTTAATCATTGAAAAACGTTATAATATCGTAACACAAAACGTATGATTGACTATATAGGGGGACTATCTGTTTTTTCTCTCTCAATTGATTACTTACATTTGGTTTTTTGTGTATTTGCTACCTATTAATGATTCATAGTGAATGGCCTCACACAAAAGTCTCATTCACAGAACAAAAAGTCGATTATAACATTATATATCATAAACAGGAACGCTCTGGATGCTTTTTTATTACCCTTTTTAGTGCTTACTAAGTGATTCACACTTGTTGCGAACAGAATGAACCATTGAAACTATCATTGCATTTTTTTGTGGAAATGAGTATTTCAATTACGTTATCGACGGTAAAGTTGATATGAAAATTTCCGATTAGGCCGAGAGAAAAATAATTTTAAGGCGAAAAATTTTTCGACCCTAATTTTCTTCCTTAAACAGTGTTAGTTTCAGTGGGAGTGCCATTATGCTATAGGATGACTTCACAAGAGATTGGAAGGTTGAGAAAAGTGACCGTTTCCGCTTTTCGCCATGTACATGATCAATCATTGAAAAACGTTATAATATCGTAGCACAAAACGTATGATTGACTATATTGGGGGGACTATCTGTTTTTTCTCTCAATTGATTGCTGAAATTTGGTTTTTTGTGTATTTGCTACCTATTAATGATTCAAAGTGAATGAACTCGCACAAAAGTCTCATTTACAGAACAAAAAGTCGATTATAACATTATATATCATAAGCAGGAACGCTCTGGATGCTTTTTTATGAGCTTTTTAGTGCTTACCAAGTGATTCACACTTGGTGCGAACAGAATGAACCATTGAAATGATCATTGAACTTTTTTGTGGAAACGAGTATTTCAAACAGGTTATTGACGGTAAAGTTGATATGAAACTTTCCGATTAGGCCCGAGAGAAAAATAATTTTAAGGCCAAAAATCTTTCGACCCTAATTTTCTTCCTTAAAAAGTGTTTTAGTTTTAGTAGGAGTGCCATTATGCTATAGGATGACTTAACAAGAATTTTGCAGGTTGAGAAAAGTGACCGTTTCCGCTTTTCGCCATGTACATGATCAATCATTGAAAAACGTTATAATATCGTAGCACAAAACGTATGATTGACTATATTGGGGGGACTATCTGTTTTTTCTCTCAATTGATTACTGAAATTTGGTTTTTTGTGTATTTGCTACCTATTAATGATTCAAAGTGAATGGACTCGCACAAAAGTCTCATTTACAGAACAAAAAGTCGATTATAACATTATATATCATAAGCAGGAACGCTCTGGATGCTTTTTTATGAGCTTTTTAGTGCTTACCAAGTGATTCACACTTGGTGCGAACAGAATGAACCATTGAAACGATCATTGAACTTTTTTTGTGGCAACGAGTTATTCAAACACGTTATCGACGGTAAAGTTGATATGAAACTTTCCGATTAGGCCCGAGAGAAAAATAATTTTAAAGCGAAAAAGTTTTGGACCATAATTTTCTTCCTTAAACAGTGTGTTAGTTTCAGTAGGAGTGCCGTTACGCTATCCAATGATTTTATAAGGGATTGAAGGGTTGAGAAATGTGACCGTTTACGTTTTTCGCCATATACATATTTAATCATTGAAAAACGTTATAATATCGTAACACAAAACGTATGATTGACTATATTGGGGGACTATCTGTTTTTTCTCTCTCAATTGATTACTTACATTTGGTTTTTTGTGTATTTGCTACCTATTAATGATTCATAGTGAATGGCCTCACACAAAAGTCTCATTTACAGAACAAAAAGTCGATTATAACCTTATATATCATAAGCAGGAACGTCCTGGATGCTTTTTATGACCCTTTTTAGTGCTTACCAAGTGACTCACACTTAGTGCGAACATAATGAACCATTGAAATGATCATTGAACTTTTTTGTGGAAACGAGTATTTCAAACAGTTTATTGACGGTAAAGTTGATATGAAACTTTCCGATTAGGCACGAAAAATAATTTTAAGGCGAAAAAATTTTGGACCCTAATTTTCTTCCTTAAACAGTGTGTTAGTTTCAATAGGAGTGCCGTTACGCTATAGGATGTTTTTACAAGGGATTGAAAGGTTGAGAAAAGTGACCGTTTACGTTTTTCGCCATGTACATGTTTAATCATTGAAAAACGTTATAATATCGTAACACAAAACGTATGATTGACTATATAGGGGGACTATCTGTTTTTTCTCTCTCAATTGATTACTTACATTTGGTTTTTTGTGTATTTGCTACCTATTAATGATTCATAGTGAATGGCCTCACACAAAAGTCTCATTCACAGAACAAAAAGTCGATTATAACATTATATATCATAAACAGGAACGCTCTGGATGCTTTTTTATTACCCTTTTTAGTGCTTACTAAGTGATTCACACTTGTTGCGAACAGAATGAACCATTGAAACTATCATTGCATTTTTTTGTGGAAATGAGTATTTCAATTACGTTATCTACGGTAAAGTTGATATGAAAATTTCCGATTAGGCCCGAGAGAAAAATAATTTTAAGGCGAAAAATTTTTCGACCCTAATTTTCTTCCTTAAACAGTGTTAGTTTCAGTGGGAGTGCCATTATGCTATAGGATGACTTCACAAGAGATTGGAAGGTTGAGAAAATTGACCGTTTCCGCTTTTCGCCATGTACATGATCAATCATTGAAAAACGTTATAATATCGTAGCACAAAACGTATGATTGACTATATTGGTGGACTATCTGTTTTTTCTCTCAATTGATTATTGAAATTTGGTTTTTTGTGTATTTGCTACCTATTAATGATTCAAAGTGAATGAACTCGCACAAAAGTCTCATTTACAGAACAAAAAGTCGATTATAACATTATATATCATAAGCAGGAACGCTCTGGATGCTTTTTTATGAGCTTTTTAGTGCTTACCAAGTGATTCGCACTTGGTGCGAACAGAATGAACCATTGAAACGATCATTGAACTTTTTTTGTGGCAACGAGTTATTCAAACACGTTATCGACGGTAAAGTTGATTTGAAACTTTCCGATTAGGCCCGAGAGAAAAATAATTTTAAGGCCAAAAATCTTTCGACCCTAATTTTCTTCCTTAAAAAGTGTTTTAGTTTTAGTAGGAGTGCCATTATGCTATGGGATGACTTAACAAAAATTTTGCAGGTTGAGAAAAGTGACCGTTTCGGTTTTTCGCCATGTACATGATTAATCATTGAAAAACGTTATAGTATCGTAACACAAACCGTATGATTGACTATATTGGGGGGACTATCTGTTTTTTCTCTCTCAATTGATTACTGAAATTTGGTTTTTTGTGTATTTGCTACCTAATAATGATTCAAAATGAATGGACTCGCACAAAAGTCTCATTTACAGAACAAAAAGTCGATTATAACATTATATATCATAAGCAGGAACGCTCTGGATGCTTTTTTATGACCCTTTTTAGTGCTTACCAAGTGATTCAGACTTGGTGCGAACAGAATGAAACATTGAAACGATCATTGAACTTTTTTTGTGGCAACGAGTTATTCAAACACGTTATCGACGGTAAAATTGATATGAAACTTTCCGATTAGGCCCGAGAGAAAAATAATTTTAAAGCGAAAAAGTTTTGGACCATAATTTTCTTCCTTAAACAGTGTGTTAGTTTCAGTAGGAGTGCCGTTACGCTATCCAATGATTTTATAAGGGATTGAAGGGTTGAGAAATGTGACCGTTTACGTTTTTCGCCATATACATATTTAATAATTGAAAAACGTTATAATATCGTAACACAAAACGTATGATTGACTATATTGGGGGACTATCTGTTTTTTCTCTCTCAATTGATTACTTACATTTGATTTTTTGTGTATTTGCTACCTATTAATGATTCATAGTGAATGGCCTCACACAAAAGTCTCATTTACAGAACAAAAAGTCGATTATAACCTTATATATCATAAGCAGGAACGTCCTGGATGCTTTTTATGACCCTTTTTAGTGCTTACCAAGTGATTCACACTTGGTGCGAACATAATGAACCATTGAAATGATCATTGAACTTTTTTGTGGAAACGAGTATTTCAAACAGGTTATTGACGGTAAAGTTGATATTAAACTTTCCGATTAGGCACGAAAAATAATTTAAGGCGAAAAAATTTTGGACCCTAATTTTCTTCCTTAAACAGTGTGTTAGTTTCAATAGGAGTGCCGTTACGCTATAGGATGTTTTTACAAGGGATTGAAAGGTTGAGAAAAGTGACCGTTTACTTTTTTCGCCATGTACATGTTTAATCATTGAAAAACGTTATAATATCGTAACACAAAACGTATGATTGACTATATAGGGGGACTATCTGTTTTTTCTCTCTCAATTGATTACTTAAATTTGCTTTTTTGTGTATTTGCTACCCATTAATGGTTCAAAATGAATGGACTCACACAAAAGTCTCATTTACAGAACAAAAACTCGATTGTAACCTTATATATCATAAGCAGGAACGCTCTGGATGCTTTTTTATGACCCTTTTTAGTGCTTACCAAGTGATTCACACTTGGTGCGAACAGAATGAACCATTGAAACAGTCGTTGATTTTTTTTGCGGAAACGAGTATTTCAAACAGTTTATCGACGGTAAAGTTGATATGAAATTTTACGATAAGGCCCGAGAGAAAAATAATTTTAAGGCGAAAAAATTTTGGACCCTAATTTTCTTCCTTAAACAGTGTAATAGTTTCAGTAGGAGTGCCATTATGCTATAGAGTGACTTTACAAGAGATTGAAAGGTTGAGAAAGGAGACCGTTTCCGTTTCTCGCCATGTACATGTTTAATCATTGAAAAACGTTATAATAACGTAACACAAAACGTATGATTGACTATATCGGGGGGACTAACTGTTTTTTCTCTCTCAAGTGGTTACTGACATTTGGTTTTTTATGTATTTGCTACCTATTAATGATTTAAAGTGAATAGACTCACACAAAAGTCTCATTTACAGAACAAAAAGTCGATTATAACATTATATATCATAAGCAGGAACGCTCTGGATGCTTTTTTATGACCCTTTTTAATGCTTACATGTGCTTCACACTTGGTGCAAACAGAATGAACCATTGAAACGATCATTGAACTTTTTTTGTGGAAACGAGTATTTCAAACACGTTGTCGACGGTAAAGTTGATATGAAACTTTCCGATTAGGCCCGAGAAAAATAATTTTAAGGCGAAAAAATTTTCAACCTTAATTTTCTTCCTTAAACAGTGTGTTGGTTTCAGTAGGAGTGCCGTTACGCTATAGGATGACTTTACAAGGCATTGAAAGGTTGAGAAAAGTGACCGTTTACGTTTTTCGCCATGTACATGTTTAATCATTGAAAAACGTTATAATATCGTAACACAAAACGTATGATTGACTATATAGGGGGGGACTATCTGTTTTTTCTCTCTCAATTAATTACTGACATTTCGTTTTTTGTGTATTTGCTACCTATTAATGATTCAAAGTGAATGGACTCACAAAAGTCTCATTTACAGAACAAAAAGTCGATTATAACATCATATATCACAAGCAGGAACGCTCTGGATGCTTTTTTGTGACCCTTTTTAGTGCTCGCCAAGTGATTCACAATTGGTAAAAACAGAATGAACCATTGAAACGATCATTGAACTTTTTTGTGGAAACAAGTATTTCAAACACGTTGTCGACGGTAAAGTTGATATGAAGCTTTCCGATTAGGCCCGAGAAAAATAATTTTAAGGCGAAAAATTTTTTGACCCTAATTTTCTTCATTAAACAGTGTGTTCGTTTCAGTAGGAGTGCCGTTACGCTATAGGATGACTTTACAAGGCATTGAAAGGTTGAGAAAAGTGACCGTTAACGTTTTTCGCCATGTACATGTTTAATCATTGAAAAACGTTATAATATCGTAACACAAAACGTATGATTGACTATATTGGGGGACTATCTGTTTTTTCTCTCTCAATTGATTACTGACATTTCGTTTTTTGTGTATTTGCTACCTATTAATGATTCAAAGTGAATGGACTCACACAAAAGTCTCATTTACAGAACAAAAAGTCGATTATAACATTATATATCATAAGCAGGAACGCTCTGGATGCTTATTTATGACCATTTTTTGTTCTTGCCAAGTGGTTCACACTTGATGCAAACAGAATGAAACATTGAAACGATCATTGAGCTTTTTTTGTGGAAACGAGTATTTCAAACACGTTATCGACGGTAAAATTGATATGAAACTTTCCGATTAGGACCGAGAGAAAAATAATTTTCAGGCGAAAAAATTTTCGACCCTAATTTTCTTCCTTAAACAGTGTGTTAGTTTCAGTAGGAGTGCCATTATGCTATAGGATGACTTTACAAGAGATTGGAAGGTTGAGAAAAGTGACCGTTTCAATTTTTCGCCATGTACATGATTAATCATTGAAAAACGTTATAATATCGTAACAAGAAACGTATGATTGACTATATTGGGGGCACCATCTGTTTTTTCTCTCAATTGATTACTGACATTTGGTTTTTTGTGTATTTGCTACCTATTAATGATTCAAAGTGAATGGACTTACAAAAAAGTCTCATTTACAGAACAAAAAGTCGATTGTAACATTATATATCATACGCAGGAACGCTCTGGATGCTTTTTTTGCCTTTTTTAGTGCTTACCAAGTGATTCACACTTGGTGCGAACAGAAGGAACCATTGAAACGATCATTGTGTGAATGGCCTCACACAAAACTGTCATTTACAGAACAAAAAGTCGATTGTAACATTATATATCATACGCAGGAACGCTCTGGATGCTTTTTTTGCCTTTTTTAGTGCTTACCAAGTGATTCACACTTGGTGCGAACAGAAGGAACCATTGAAACGATCATTGTGTGAATGGCCTCACACAAAACTGTCATTTACAGAACAAAAAGTCGATTATAACATTATATATCATACGCAGGAACGCTCTGGATGCTTTTTTTTGCCTTTTTTAGTGCTTACCAAGTGATTCACACTTGGTGCGAACAGAAGGATCCATTGAAACGATCATTGAACAATTTTTCTGGAAGTGAGATTTTCAAACATTTTGTTGAAGGCAGAAGTGATATGAAAGTTTCTGTTTTGAACAGAGAGCTCCTTTTGACGTCTGAACTCATAAGAGAAAATGATCTTTGAGTTAATAGGACTTTAAAATTTAACTTTTTTCTTGAACATTTTTCGACGTCTATCTCGCAAGAATCTTGCAAGATCTTGCAAGATAAGCGTCATTTGCAAGAATCTTGCAAGATCTTGCAAGATAAGCGTTGGAGTTCGACTGGGGACAGCACCACTTACAGCAGGACTTGATATACAGCCTCATGAAGCAGTCTCTAATTTTCAGCGGTTGTCAGACACAATCAACGTGATATTGGCCTGTCACTCAAAATAGCTTGAGTTTATAGCCCTAGAATGAGCGCAATCTGGTGTCATGGAGCAAAGAGGAACATTACCGCACATATTTGTAAATCTCAATTCATCTAAACCGTTCAATGATTTTCATTAATCACCTGGTAGAGACTGGTAAATATAACAATATAGCTGCTACTAAACGTAGCTTATAACTATGGGTTTCCTTAATTTCAACCAATCAAAGTTAAAGACCTATATAAGGTGAAGCGATTAATTTTACCAAGAGATTGTGCTTTAATTGGAAAATTATTAGTCACTTGTTTGTCAAGTGAAGAAACAGGCCAGTATAGGCTATGAATTTGGGGATCCGCTGAGCAGCCACAAGAGATATTATCATCAAAACACTGTTGGTCAGTCCTAGGAGTGCTGATTGCAACACGACATTGGCGCTAGCAATGACATATGTCCCATTTTCTTTTCACATCGCTTCATGGAGTCATATTTCACGCAAGCAAGTTCTCTATCTTTCCGGCTGCCAACGCTTTTTCTGACCATTTTAATCTTTTATTCGGGGAAGACAATAGTTTGGGCATCACTATAGAGCAATTACTTGACTTGTAATAATATCAGTTATGAGTGCCTAGCAATTGATCGAAGTGGGGGTTATAATCTATTCTCGTGCTTGAATTAGCGCTCTGATTGAACAATTAAATAGGCGGATGATCAGCTCCAAGAAGTAAATAGTGGTCCTTGATTTTACGAGACCGCTATGATGGTGCACATGGAGCCGTATTGTAAAGCCTTGAGGTTACTTCGACATGGGAGCAGCCCAACTATTTATATAAATCTGACAATTAAAAAGTCAATAGGGCATCTACATCTTCACAAGAATAGACTTGTCTCACATCAGACAAAGATGAAAACGGCAAAACGATGTGAAATACACCAGACCACAACTGAAGACAGGAAAAGACAATTTTGCGTACACATTTCGTAATCCAAAAAACATTTCTCAAAGTTTTTTTTTTTTGCTTTTGTGTAAATTATCTTGATGTGCTCTCCAACAAAAAACTTTTTAAATGAATCGCTCTAAGCAATTTTGACTGCTTCGAGTTGTAATCGAGGTTTTCATGCAAGTTAAATGAAAATTTTTTCCGGTGCTACCAATGATTTTCATAGAATCGCATATAACCAAATACGTAACTTGATGCATGAATTAGATGTATAACATGTAAAAAAGGAATTAAAACGTCTTAGCTGTATTCTAAAAAAAATAAAAAACAAAAAAATAGACGCCTCTATCTTTTTAAAAGAAATCCAACAAAATAGTTAGATGTGTACTCTTTCTGCTCCCCATAAACTCTGCGGTGTTCCAATATGTATAAACTAAGTCTTTTTTGTCTATATTTGATGTCAAAATGTTCTGCTGATTGCTGCACAGTTGAATAATGAGTCTTTTTCAAATTTTAGTTACCTATCATTTCAAAGTTTGCTGCTATTTTTTGTATTTTGGTAATTTGATTTCGCCGGATTCTAAGCCTAATAATATCACCATCTAAGCGGCTCTCGTGACCCTTTTTAATATCTTTATATTTGTATTGCTTTAAGAAAAATGCAACCGAGATCCGTTTATGTTGTTTCATATATGTATAAACATGTAAACTTTAATGCAGTTATTCATCTTCTCCATAGAAAACATGCATCAATCTTAATTATCTTGATCCATTTCTTACTACTATCGTTGGTAAAGCTACTTTTCAGCCTTTAGCGAAATATCTCTTTGCTTAAGGTGTAACGTCTCTGCTAAAATGATATAAGTTGTGCTTGCTCTTCGAACGAAATGTTCCTTATGGTGCATCCTTCTGAATTTTATTATATGTTTGAAATGAATTTTAGGAGCAGTTTTATCTGCTGTTTTAGTTTAGCTGTCTCAAACAAAACTCTAAACTGTTCTTTAGATAGAGTGCTATTGCTATTTGACTATTTGGAAAACAAACGCGCGGAAAATTTTGGTAAAGTTGTAAAAAAAATTATTGTAACCCGAATAAGAATGAATTCTGATCAGCGGGCAACACTCAAAACATGTTCAAGTTGTACCCATTTGCTTGAGAATGATTTTTGGTCCTGAATTTTGCCATACGAAGAGATAAAGTTTAGTGGGGGGCACCGCCCTGTCAAGTTGATTACTTCTGACGGCCTGTAGCGTAATCCTTTGTACGGTTTTTCTGCTGTTCCTTTTCCATTGCAGAGGAATGTGGTTTCGGTTGATTTTTTTAAAAAGGGATCTCGAATGTCTATTTATCTCATTCCGGGGCTCCTAATTTGTATAAACAATCATGTAATTTGCATAAACATAAAGATAGGCATCTACATTGTGCTAGAGTCTTGTGTAGTTTTCAAATTTAACTGTTTTTATGAACTGCCTGTTCTTGATCCCGCTGTCGCAACTTTGTGAGCGCCTTCCACTTGGAGGTATTGTTTTGTTCGTGTACTATGTGCATGGCCAGCTGAGACCCACTTTAAAAACAACGTATAATGTGAAGCGCAAAATTGATAACCTGGTCTTACCAGGTTTTTTTGTACACCCGACAGAAGGTTCTTAGTTATTCTTAATCAGAAGGGCGCTAAAAATTGCAAATAAATGGATTATAAATTGCAGGGGATTTTACCTAGAACTTGTAAATAAATTATTTTTTTTTAGTTCAACTTACTTGCAGCCAATCTCAAATACATGCAATTCTAGGTAAATTTGCCTGCAATGTAACTAGAAATTGCCGTGTTACCCTCCTAAAAATTTACCTGCAAAAAAAATTCTAGGTAGTTCTACCTGCAAATTGCATGTATAAATTTTAGGTAGAAATTTCATTTTGTGTTTGACTATTTGGCTGGTAATGCCTGCAATTTCTAGGTAATTTTTAGGCATATTTATCCAGATTATTACCTGCCAAAAAAATTTCTAGGTAATTCTACCTGCAAATTGCATAAACAGTTTGCAGGTAGAATCACCTAGCAGCTTTTGCAGATAAAATTCTAGGTAAATTTGCCTAGAACTCACCTAGAATTTGCAGGTATATTCACCTAAAAAATTACTTGAAAAATGAAACTTCTAGGTAATTCTACCTAATTTTTACATGCAATTTGCAGGTAAAACTACCTAGAAACTTTTTTGCGGGTAAAATTCTAGGAGGGTAACATTGCAGTTTCTAGTTACATTGCAGGCAATTTTACCTAGAATTGCAGGTATTTGAGATTGCTTGCTGGTAGGTTGCATTAAAGAACAATTTACTTGCATATTCTAGGTAAATTAACCGGCAATTTATACTCAAAATACCTGCAATTTTTTAGAGTGTTTTTTTAAATCAAAATTCATAAAAGCAGTTCAATGATTTACAAAACTCACCCGATAGAGACAGGTAAGTATGACAATATAGCTTCTAAAAAACTTAGCTTATAACTATGGATTTCCTCAATTTCAACCAATCAAGGTTAAAATTGTTAGTCGATTGTTAGTCAAGTGAAGAAGCAGTCCAAGAATTAGGCTATGGATTTGAGGATCCGCACCCGGGTCTAGAAAAAAAGCAAAAATATGTAAGATAAGCGGTGAAAAGTTAGTTTTTTCACAGTAAATTTCGTACATAATTTTGCGGTGAAATGCGGTGACTGCGGTGAAATTATGTAAGTTCACCGCTAGACTAAGCGGTGATCTTACAAAAATTCACCACAATTCACCGCTAAAATATGTAATTTCACCGCCCCTACAAGGGTCCGAACCTCTCACCTCCTGCATGTCATCCACTTCTTCTTCCACTGCGCCATCTGTCACTAAATTGTATTATTTTTTGTTTGAATATAAATCGAATTCACTCTACTTTCTGCAAAACATGCGCGGTGAATTTTTGTAAGATTTGCAATTTTTAGCGGTGAAATTACATATTTTAGCGGTGAAATGTGGTGAATTTTTGAAAATTCACCGCTTACTCTAGTGGTGAAATTACATAAATTTACCGCTTAGAAAAAGTGTCAAAAAGATGTAAGATTAAGGGGTAGTTTTAGTGGGAAGACAAATCTAACAATTCCTCCCACACTCACCATTAATTTCACCGCATTCTTTGCTGATCTCAAACATAATTTGGACACTTTTTTTCGAAGCGGTGAATTTATGTAATTTCACCGCTAAATTCAGCGGTTAAATTATGTAATTTCAGCGCTATCAGCCGATAAAGTTTTTTTTTCACCGCATTCACCGCCTGATTTATGTAATTTCACCGCATTCACCGCTTATCTTACAAAAATATCCGCATTAACCGCTTACCTTACATAATTTTGCGTTGAATGGCGGTGACACCTCGACCCGGGCAGAGATACTTGAGCGGCGACAAGAGATGTCATCATCAAAACACAGTTGCAACACAACATTGGCGCCAGCAACGAATTGGAAAATATGTCCCATCTTCTTTTCACATCGTTTCGTGGAATCATGTTTCATAAAAACAAGTTCTCGATTTTTCAATTTGCGAACGCTTTTTTTTACCATTTTAATCTTTGATTCGGGGCAGACAATCGCTTGGGAATCACTAAAGAGCAATTACTTGACTTGTGTAAGTGTCAGTTATGTCCCAGGTTGACCACCCGAGACGAAACTTTGAAAACTTACTAAGACTTATACGGTGCCGTAGAAAACTTACAAAACTTTGTACGGCACCGTTTAAGGCCGTAATAAGTTTTCTCCGGCACCGTAGCCAATTGATGTAGTTACAGTTTTGTCAATTCGAAATTCCTAAAATCGACTTTAATTCTATCGCTTACCTCATACAAGTCACTTTTTGATCATTTTTTTGGCACTGGGTATATTTTTTTAAATCTCTGAAAAATTACAAAACTTAGAACGGTGCCGTATAAAGCCGTATCAAATTTTGTATATTTTCTAAGATAACGTTTTCGAAGTTTTATTTGCTCTGCAGGTAGGCCTGATGGTCAAAAACTTTATCTCGAAACAGTTCGAAATAGCAAAACCCTGTTACGCCTCTTCCAAGGCCGTACCGAACTTTGGAAGTCTAATGATATCTTTTAGAGTTCATGTCAATGACCAAGCAGAAAAAAAATCAATGCTGAAAACCCATATAAAGCGTCAAAACTGAGACTTTGTTCCAAAGAAGACCACTGTTTACGTATTATGTCTCAAAAATGATTAGCTCTAAAATGAAGTTCGAAAAAAAAATTTGCGGTTTAACTGAATCAGATAAAAGTAGCACTGTTTTCAACATGAAACTGTCAGTACCACTTACATAGCTGCTAATTAATTGCCTAATTACAAGCAAAGTGTTTATAAGAAAGAATAGAAAAATTATGTGTTTGGTTTGCGTTCAATTAAATCTGTTCTGGTTTCAGAAAAAACCTTTATCCAAAATTCGGCTCATTTGAAAGTTCATTTTCGAGCTTTTTTCAGCATTCACAACAACAAAAGTCCTCTTGCAGATCTACATTCAGATTACTTAAACTATTTACAGGAATGATTTAAGAAGAATCATCAAATGCGCAACAATAAATACATTTGATCGCTTTAAAAAAAGTAAAGCAAGATTTTTATATTTTTTCAAAGTTCTCTATAGTTTTGGCATCTATATGGCTAATCAACAATGCAATTTCTCGCAGCTAGGCTGTCAGTGCATGCAGTTTTATATGTTTGTCCTGAAAATATTTTGTTGAATGGTTATTCAAGATTGATTCCTGAAAACAAGGTCCAATCACAGATTTTATTGGTTGAGGTGCGCTTTTTGTAATCGGACAGGATTTTCTGCGTGCAATTTGTGTTTTCCAGACAATACTCAAGTCTCCTAAGCTAACTAAATTACTGGTTACTGGTAATTCAACGTTTTTTCCACTTTCATTCTTTTGTCAAACTTCTATGTATGTTGTTTTTGTATCAAAACTGATGAAACGCCATAACATTCATGGTGAGGTCTGAATGTTCTTTTCATCTCATCATGAAGGTTTTACTTAGCGACAAACGGAAAAATGGATTGAATTTTCTCCCAGAAACACGCCATAGGTGCCGTTTAACGCCGTCAAGAATGTTTTTGGGCATTTTTAGGCTTCAAAAATAGCTGAAAAAATGGGGTATAATTGAGAAATTTGTTAACATCTCCCAAAGTACTGTACCAAATTTGTTCGGAATAGTCGCGTTTTGATGGCACTAAGATGGCACTTTTCCTCTGCGCCTTGCTAACTGCAATCTTCAATCTAGCAGGTAAAGAGGTATTCAACTCCAAAACTGAAAAAAAATCAATTTTTTTATTTTCATATAGACTTTAGCGTTGGTAACGTGTTTCATATACTCGTTTTTCACAAAAATCGTTCAATGACTGTTCCAATAGTTCATTTTGTTCCCAACAAGTTTAAGTGAACTGTGAAGCACTAAAATATGTCAAACAAAAGCATCCAGTGCGTTCTAGCTTATGATATATATTATTTATTCGACTTTTTATTTTGTAAAAATAATTTTCTTAGAGTCCCTTCATTTCGAATGATTATTAGATAGCAAGAACTACAAAAACCAAATTTCAGTAGTTAGTTGAGAGTGATAAATCACAAATTTGCTGTAAAATATTCAGTCATACGTTTTGTGTTCCGATGACAACGTTTTTCACTGATAAAATAGGTCCTGCCGAAAATCCAAAATGGTCATATTGCTCAACCTTGTAAACTCTTCTACTCTCATTTTGTAGCAGAGTGGGACATTTGTTGAATTTTACACAAGTTTGAAGTGGGACTAAGGGCTCAAAATCTGGGAAAACTTGAAATCAGAACGAAAAGTTTGTGATTTGTAAAAGTTGAAAACAAGTGAAGGTAAAGTTGATCAAGGATATTTTTTGTAACTTTTTCATTAGTGTTTTGCATTTTAGTAAACACACAAGCAAAATCATTTCAACAGTGCACATATCTTATCATTTAAGACCTCATTTCGTTGTTTTTTTTATTATAAAACTAATAAGTTTTCAAGTAACCTTTTTCATCATTAATAACCCAAACAAAATTTTGTATTGCAAGTGAACTCAAACACAAAAATTTCCTTTCAGAGAAGTCATCAAAATGTCAATAAACGTCATACAACTTCAATTGTTGAAGGAACGCAGCACTCGAACTATGCTGCACTTTAAGAGCAAAAAAAATAAGTAAAAATTAAAAAAAAAACCCGTTTTGTTTATCAAATGTTTGATTCTCTTTAGTTTTTGACGCCTATTTTGAGCGCTATTCTCTGTTTCATTGATTTTCCTTCATTTTTTATTGAAAATTTTCTCTTAGCTATTGGTAATGAAAAACTACAACATTTTTTTCTTTAAATGACAATTTATCAAATTTTTTGTCTGAAAAATTATGATGCGCATTTGAAATCAAATATTTCGCATTTAAACGTTTCTCTAAGTTGTTTTTGATCACTTTCGTCCTTCCAAGCCTAAGAACATGCTTTGCCCGTGTGATTTGAAATATTTACGGTAGATGTTCAGGCAGAGTTTGCAAATGCTGGGGAACGAAATTTATTTTGTCTCATGAAAAAGGCACTCAGTTTTGTACTTTTTTCTCATTTCTCTGTCAATTACGAATCAAAATAAGCAATTTTTAGCGCATTCTCTTCCCTTTAAGCTCATCTTTGTTGGAATTGTTGGTTTTCTTCATAATATTTTTTTTGTGAAACGTTAATTTAACAGTGAATGCTGACAAACATAACATTTCCCAAATTTTAACCGGTAAATGGTGCTTTGCGCAAAGAACAGGTCTTCAGGCGTGCAATTTGTGTTTTCTATGCCCCACTTAGGTCCATGGAGCTACCTGTATCATTTAATGAGGTTAATTCAATAATCTTTCTTTTTTCACGATTTCACCAAAATTCTGTGGATGTTGATTTATGTCAAAACACACAAAACATCATAGCCTTCATGGTGCGGTGGGAAGTTTTTCCCACCTCACCATGAAGGTTTTCCGTGAACCAGAACATCGAATTCGACCAGAACTACATCCAAAGATACCCCGGGAACGCTATTTCACGTTGTTTTACGTCGGTTACGGAGATTTTGGGCTTCGCTGATAGCCCAAAAAATGGGGTATGAAATAGTATTTTGTTAATAACTTCTAAAGTACTGAACCAAATTAAACGGGAGTGGTCGCGCATTTTGTTGGCACTAAACCCAACCCCCCTTGCTTGCAGTGAATAGTTGGTTTCTCAAATCGGCCTAATCAAAAAGTTATTAATGTTTAAATTTGAAAAAAGTCGAATTTTTGGGATGTTCTGGTGACCCAAATTTTCTGTATCACAAAACAGCTGATTTAAGTTATAAGTTATAGTTCATTAGCTTTGTCAGAATGAGGGGAATGCTCCCATATATATTTCTCATACCATTTTAGCAAGTGCAGATGCCGAATTTCGGCTGTGCAGTCGGAGTACTCTGCTTTTTTGGTCATTTGGTACATTACGTTTACTTTGCAATTACTCATTGTAGAGTGAACTAATTTTGATGAAACTTTTTTTTGTTAAACCCAGCTTGAGCTAAGCTTTGTTTTCATATAGGTGTCGTTTCGTTTCGATCAGCCGTTTTTGAGAAATTGGCCAGGACAGGAACCCCATTTTTGACCTGCTGAAGCAGGGTACCAGTACATACAGAGCTATATCACATCACCTATAATTCAATTTAAAGCTTGTATATTGATGCAATAGCTTCCTTATATTATGACAAAGCTTTCCAGCTATTATTTGTATTTTGTTTGACACATTGACATGTCAAATTTTAGCTCTGGACTTGATGTTTGTGGTCATTTTGGTCATCTGGTACGGTACATTTATCTCGAAATGTCTTCTTGTAGAGTGAACCGATTTTCGATCTGTTTATTGATTTGAACTCAGCTTGAGCCGTACTTGATTCCCTGTAAATGGCCTTTTGTTTCTTTCAGCCATTGTTGAGAAATTGGCCAGGACACATAACCCCATTTTGACCAATTCGTGACCGGTACATTTCTTGAATGTAAATGTTAGACCAACAAAGCAGGCTAATTTGGACCCAAAAGTTAGTCCGTTAGATTCGTCTGATAATGGGGATTGTCCCCATATATATTTGGTTGCTTTAGTTAAATTATTTGTTTGATATATTTGTCATTTTGGATGATCCAGGTCACTTTATTGGTCATTTGGTACCGAAGGCTCGATCGTTAATAACTCTGCCTACAATATTTTTTTTTCTATTGAGTTGCATAGTTAGAGAGCTTATTATGCGTGCTTTTTTTGATATAATGAAATCTGAAAAAATATTTACCAGAAGTTGTAAATTTTTGTACGAGCATGGGAAACGTCCCAATTTTCGATCGGACTCGGTCAATTTTTGCTAATAACTCTGTCTATAGGTAGAATTTTTTTCATTTTGTTTAGCGATATGAAAGGCTTAGTTCAAGACGGTTTCAATGGTATACATGTTATATAGTGTTGTTTTCAAAAGTAGTGAAATTAGCCCGCGAGTCGACCTCAATTTGGGTCATTTTGGGCTTTTCTGACGTCCGTCATTCTCGTCATTCGTGACGAAACTTCGTAACTTATTCTCGTATTCATTGCAAAATGCATTTCCATGCTCTCTGAGTTCCAAGACATTATTCCAGAACTCATGCCAAAATTTGGCGTTGGTCGGTTGGTGTTTGGGGGGGGGGGCGTTTTTTTTTGGGGGGGGGGGGGGGTTTGGCGGCGGCGGCGGCGGCGGCGGCGAAGTATGTTTTCAGAGTTTGTTTGCTTTTAATCTCTCTGCTGCCGTCTCCTATCAGGTGAGTTTTTTCCGCTTCTTTGCTCGCTAGCTTGGCTAGCTGTTGCTTTCTTTCGGTCTGGTTTGCTCTGCACCGCAGAGCTAGGGTTTTCGGACCGCATTTTTGGTCCGTGTTCCCCACGTCGTGGGAATGTAATCTTGCAAAGCGAGAAGGTTCGTTGAAGCTTTCGGCTCTTCCTGGATTTTCACTTTTGCGCTTTTTTTGTTTGCTTCCGCTTTTTTTGGTCCGGTTTGCTCTGCACCGCAGAGCTGCGGTTTTTTGGTCCGTGTTTCCACGTCGTGGGAATGTGTTCTTGCGCAGCAAGAAGGTTCGTTGAAGCTTTGAGCTCTTCTTGGATTTTCACTTTTGCGCTTTTTTTGTTTGCTCCCGCTTTTTTTGGTCTGGTTTTAGTCTGCACCGCAGAGCTGCGGTTTTTTGGTCCGTGTTTCCACGTCGTGGGAATGTGTCCTTGCGAAGCAAGAAGGTTCGTTGAAGCTTTGAGGTCTTCTTGGATTTTGACTTTTGCGCTTTTTTTGTTTGCTTCCGCTTTTTGTGGTCTGGTTTACTGTTCACCGCAGAGCTGCGGTTTTCGGACCGGTTTTTTGGTTCGTGTTCCTACGTCGTGGGAATGTGTTCTTGCAAAGCAAGAAGGTTCGCTGAAGCTTTGCGCTCTTCTTGGATTTTCACTTCTGCGCTTTTTTTGTTTGCTTCCGCTTTTTCTTTGGTCTGGTTTGCTCTGCACCGCAGAGCTGCGGTTTTCGGACCGGTTTTTTGGTTCGCGTTCCCACGTCGTGGGAATGTAATCTTGCAAAGCGAGAAGGTTCGTTGAAGCTTTCGGCTCTTCCTGGATTTTCACTTTTGCGCTTTTTTGTTTGCTTCCGCTTTTTTTGGTCCGGTTTGCTCTGCACCGCAGAGCTGCGGTTTTTTGGTCCGTGTTTCCACGTCGTGGGAATGTGTTCTTGCGCAGCAAGAAGGTTCGTTGAAGCTTTGAGCTCTTCTTGGATTTTCACTTTTGCGCTTTTTTTGTTTGCTCCCGCTTTTTTGGTCTGGTTTATTCTGCACCGCAGAGCTGCGGTTTTTTGGTCCGTGTTTCCACGTCGTGGGAATGTGTCCTTGCGAAGCAAGAAGGTTCGTTGAAGCTTTGAGGTCTTCTTGGATTTTGACTTTTGCGCTTTTTTTGTTTGCTTCCGCTTTTTGTGGTCTGGTTTACTGTTCACCGCAGAGCTGCGGTTTTCGGACCGGTTTTTTGGTTCGTGTTCCTACGTCGTGGGAATGTGTTCTTGCAAAGCAAGAAGGTTCGCTGAAGCTTTGCGCTCTTCTTGGATTTTCACTTCTGCGCTTTTTTTGTTTGCTTCCGCTTTTTTTTGGTCTGGTTTGCTCTGCACCGCAGAGCTGCGGTTTTCGGACCGGTTTTTTGGTTCGCGTTCCCACGTCGTGGGAATGTAATCTTGCAAAGCGAGAAGGTTCGTTGAAGCTTTCGGCTCTTGCTGGATTTTCACTTTTGCGCTTTTTTTGTTTGCTTCCGCTTTTTTTGGTCCGGTTTGCTCTGCACCGCAGAGCTGCGGCTTTTTGGTCCGTGTTTCCACGTCGTGGGAATGTGTTCTTGCGAAGCAAGAAGGTTCGTTGAAGCTTTGAGGTCTTCTTGGATTTTGACTTTTGCGCTTTTTTTGTTTGCTTCCGCTTTTTGTGGTCTGGTTTACTGTTCACCGCAGAGCTGCGGTTTTTGGACCGGTTTTTTGGTTCGTGTTCCTACGTCGTGGGAATGTGTTCTTGCAAAGCAAGAAGGTTCGCTGAAGCTTTGCGCTCTTCTTGGATTTTGACTTTTGCGCTTTTTTTGTTTGCTTCCGCTTTTTGTGGTCTGGTTTACTGTTCACCGCAGAGCTGCGGTTTTCGGACCGGTTTTTTGGTTCGTGTTCCTACGTCGTGGGAATGTGTTCTTGCAAAGCAAGAAGGTTCGCTGAAGCTTTGCGCTCTTCTTGGATTTTCACTTCTGCGCTTTTTTTGTTTGCTTCCGCTTTTTTTTTGGTCTGGTTTGCTCTGCACCGCAGAGCTGCGGTTTTCGGACCGGTTTTTTGGTTCGCGTTCCCACGTCGTGGGAATGTGTTCTTGCAAAGCAAGAAGGTTCGCTGAAGCTTTGCGCTCTTCTTGGATTTTGACTTTTGCGCTTTTTTTGTCTGCTTCCGGTTTTTTTTGGTCTGGTTTGCTCTGCACCGCAAGCTGCGGTTTTTTGGTCCGTGTTTCCACGTCGTGTGAATGTGTTCTTGCGAAGCAAGAAGGATCGTTGAAGCTTTGAGCTCTTCTTGAATTTTCACTTTTGCGCTTTTTTTGTTTGCATCCGCTTTTTTGGTCTCGTTTACTCTGCACCGCAGAGCTGCGGTTTTCGGACCGGTTTTTTGGTTCGCGTTCCCACGTCGTGGGAATGTGTTCTTGCAAAGCAAAAAGGTTCGCTGAAGCTTTGCGCTCTTCTTGGATTTTCACTTGTGCGCTTTTTTTGTTTGCTTCCGCTTTTTTTTGGTCTGGTTTGCTCTGCACCGCAGATCTGCGGTTTTCGGACCGGTTTTTTGGTTCGCGTTCCCACGTCGTGGGAGTGTGTTCTTGCAAAGCAAGAAGGTTCGCTGAAGCTTTGCGCTCTTCTTGGATTTTCACTTTTGCTCTTTTTTTGTTTGCTTCCGCCTTTTTTGGTCTGATTTGCTTTGCACGCACGCACAGCTTCGGTTTTCACACCTCAGGACTTGTTCAAAAGATCTTAGATTCTACCTAGGAGTGTCATAGTCCTAGTTTGTTCTGATAGAGAGCTAACTCTTGATCTAGGTGGTCTGAGAAAAAAAGACTTAATAGGTTGTCAAATTTCGAGCTCAAAAATTATTCCTGTGCGTTTTCATTAAAAGTAATTTTCAGTATAGTCAAGGACTTGTTCAAATGATTTGAGGCTCTAGGTAGGAGTGTCAAAGTCCTAGTGGGTTCTGCTGGAGGACTAATTATCCATCTAGGTGTTCTGTGAAAAAAGTACTTAATATGTTGTCAAATTTCGAGCTCAAATATTATTCTTGTGCGTTTTTTCATAAAAAGTGATTTTCAGTATAGTCAAGGACTTGTTCAAATGATTTTGAGGGTCTAGGCCGCAGTATCATAGTCCTAGTAGGTTCTTGTGGAAGACTAATTGTTAATCTAGTTGGTTTGAGAAAAAGTACTTAATACGTTGTCAAATTTCGATCTCAAAAGTTATTCTTGTGCGTTTTCATAAAAAGTGATTTTCAGTATAGTCAAGCACTTGTTCAATTAATTTGAGGGACTATGTAGGAGTGTCATAGTCCTAGTAGGTTCTGCTGGAGGGCTTATTGTTGATCTGGGTGGTCTGTGAAAAAAGTACTTAGTAGGTTGTCAAATTTCGAGCTCAAAAATTTTTCTTGTGCGTTTTCATAAAAAGTGATTTTCAGTATGGTCACGGACTCTATCAAATGATTTGGAGGGTCTATGTAGGAGTGCCATAGTCCTAGTAGGCTCTGCTGGAGGGCTAATTGTTGATCTAGGTGGTCTGAGAGAAAACTTATTCTTGTATTCATTGCAAAATGCATTTCCATGCTCTCTGAGTTCCAGGGCATTGTTCCAGAACTCATGCCAAAATTTGGCGTTGGTCTGTTGTTGTTTGGGGGGGGGGGGGGTTGGCGGCGGTGGCGGCGGCGGCGGCGGCGAAGTATGTTTTCAGAATTTGTTTGCCTTTCTTCTCTCTGCTGCCGTCTCCTCTCAGGTGAGTTCTTTCCGCTTCTTTGCTCGCTAGCTTGGCTAGCTGTTGCTTTCTTTCGGTCTGGTTTGCTCTGCACCGCAGAGCTGCGGTTTTCGGACCAGTTTTTTAGTCCGTGTTCCCACGGCGTGGGAATGTGTTCTTGCAAAGCGAGATGGTTCGTTGAAGCTTTGAGCTCTTCTTGGATTTTCACTTTTGCGCTTTTTTTGTTTGCTTCTGCTTTTTTTTGGTCTGGATTACTCTGCACCGCAGAGCTAAGGTTTTCGGACCGGTTTTTTGGTTCGTGTTCCCACGTTGTGGGAATGAGCTCTTGCAAAGTAAGAAGGTTCGCTGAAGCTTTGCGCTCTTCTTGGGTTTTCACTTTTGCTCTTTTTTTGTTTTCTTCCGCCTTTTTTGGTCTGATTTGCTGTGCACGCACGCACAGCTTCGGTTTTCACTCCTCAGGACTTGTTCAAAAGATTTAAGATTCTACCTAGGAGTGTCATAGTCTTAGCTTGTTCTGATAGAGAGCTAACTGTTGATCTAGGTGGTCTGAGAAAAAAGGACTCAATAGGTTGTCAAATTTCGAGCTCAAAAATTATTCTTGTGCGTTTTCATTAAAAGTGATTTTCAGTATAGTCAAGGACTTGTTCAAATGATTTGAGGGTCTAGGTAGGAGTGTCAAAGTTTTAGTGGGCTCTGCTGGAGGACTAATTATCCATCTAGGTGTTCTGTGAAAAAAGTACTTAATATGTTGTCAAATTTCGAGCTCAAATATTATTCTTGTGCGTTTTTTCATAAAAAGTGATTTTCAGTATAGTCAAGGACTTGTTCAAATGATTTTGAGGGTCTAGGCCGCAGTGTCATAGTCCTAGTAGGTTCTTGTGGAAGACTAATTGTTAATCTAGTTGGTTTGAGAAAAAGTACTTAATACGTTGTCAAATTTCGATCTCAAAAGTTATTCTTGTGCGTTTTCAAAAAAAGTGATTTTCATTATAGTCAAGGACTTTTTCAAATGATTTGAGGGTCTAGGTAGGAGTGTAATAGTCCTAGTAGTTTCTGCTGGAGGGCTAATTGTTCATCCAGGTGGTCTGTGAAAAAAGTACCTATAGGTCGTCAAATTTCGAGCTCAAAAATTTTTCTTGTGCGTTTTTTCATAAAAAGTGATTTTCAGTATAGTCAAGGACTTGTTCAAATGATTTGAGGGTCTAGGCCGGAGTGTCATAGTCCTAGTAGGTTCTTGTGGAAGGCTAATTGTTGATCTAGTTGGTTTGAGAAAAAAAGTACTTAAGAACTTGTCAAATTTCGATCTCAAAATTTATTCTAGTGCGTTTTCATAAAAAGTGATTTTCAGTATAGTCAAGGACTTGTTCAAATAATTTGAGGGACTATGTAGGAGTGTCATAGAACTGGTAGGTTCTGCTGGAGGGCTTTTTGTTGATCTGGGTGTTCTGTGAAAAAAGTACTTAGTAGGTTGTCAAATTTCGAGCTCAAAAATTATTCTTGTGCGTTTTCATAAAAAGTGATTTTCAGTATGGTCAAGGATTTATCAAATGATTTGAGGGTCTATGTAGGAGTGTCATAGTCCTAGTAGGTTCTACTGGAGAGCTAATTGTTTATCTAGGTGGTCTGAGAAAAAAGTACTTAATACGTTGTCAAATTTGGAGCTCAAAAGTTATTCTTGTGCGTTTTCATAAAGTGATTTTCAGTATAGTCAAGGACTTGTTCAAATTTTGCGGGTCTATGTAGGAGTGCCATAGTCATACTAGGTTCTACTGAAGGGCTAATTATTGATCTAGGTGGTCTGAGAAAAAAGTACTTAATACGTTGTCAAATTTGGAGCTCAAATTTGTTCTTGTTCGTTTTCATAAAAAGTGATTTTCTGTATAGTCAAGGACTTGTTCAAATAATTTGAGGGACTATGTTGGAGTGTCATAGTACTGGTAGGTTCTGCTGGAGGGCTAATTGTTGATCTTGGTGGTCTGAGAAAAAAATCACTCAGTAGGTTGTCAAAAGTCGAGCTCAAAAGTGAATCTTGTGCGTTTTCAAAAAAAGTGATTTTCTGTATAGTCAAGGACTTGTTCAAATATTTTGAGGGTCTATGTAGAAGTGTCATAGTCCTAGTAGTTTCTACTGGAGAGCTAATTGTTTATCTAGGTGGTCTGAGAAAAAAGTACGTAATACGTTGTCAAATTTGGAGCTCAAAAGTTATTTTTGTGCGTTTTCATAAAGTGATTTTCAGTGTGGTCAAGGACTTGTTCAAATGATTTGAGACTCTAGTCAGGAGTGTCATAGTCCTAATAGGATCTGTTGGAGGTCTAAATGTTGATCTAGGTGGTCTGAGAAAAAAGTACTTAATACGTTGTCAAATTTGGAGCTCAAATTTATTCTTGTTCTTTTCATAAAAATTGATTTTCAGTATAGTCAAGGACTTGTTCAAATATTTTGAGGGTCTATGTAGGAGTGTTGTACTCCTAGTATGCTCCACTAGAGGGCTAATTGTTGATCTAGGTAGTCTGAGAAAAAAGTACTTAATACGTGGTCAAATTTGGAGCTCAAAAGTTATTCTTGTGCGTTTTCATAAAAAGTGATTTTCAGTATAGTCAAGGACTTGTTCAAATTTTGAGGGTCTATGTAGCAGTGCCATAGTCCTAGTAGGTTCCACTGAAGGGCTAATTGTTGATCTAGGTGGTCTGAGAAAAAAGTACTTAATACGTTGTCAAATTTGGAGCTCAAATTTATTCTTGTTCGTTTTCATAAAAAGTGATTTTCTGTATAGTCAAGGACTTGTTCAAATAATTTGAGGGACTATGTAGGAGTGTCATAGTACTGGTAGGTTCTGCTGGAGGGCTAATTGTTGATCTTGGTGGTCTGAGAAAAACATCACTCAGTAGGTTGTCAAAAGTCGAGCTCAAAAGTGAATCTTGTGCGTTTTCAAAAAAAGTGATTTTCTGTATAGTCAAGGACTTGTTCAAATATTTTGAGGGTCTATGTAGGAGTGTCATAGTCCTAGTAGGTTCTACTGTAGAGCTAAATGTTTATCTAGGTGGTCTGAGAAAAAAGTACGTAATACGTTGTCAAATTTGGAGCTCAAAAGTTATTCTTGTGCGTTTTCATAAAAAGATTTTCAGTGTGGTCAAGGACTTGTTCAAATGATTTGAGACTCTAGTCAGGAGTGTCATAGTCCTAATAGGATCTGTTGCAGGTCTAAATGTTCATCTAGGTGGTCTGAGAAAAAAGTACTTGGTAGTTTGTCAAATTTCGAGCTCGAAAGTTATTCTTGCGCGTTTTCAAAAAAATTGATTTTCAGTATAGTCAAGGACTTGTTCAAATATTTTGAGGGTCTATGTAGGAGTGCCATAGTCCTAGTAAGTTCTACTGAAGGGCTAATTTCTGATCTAGGTGGTCTGAGAAAAAAGTACTTAATACGTTGTCAAATTTGGAGCTCAAAAGTTATTCTTGTTCGTTTTCATAAAGTGATTTTCAGTATGGTCAAGGACTTGTTCAAATTATTTGAGGGTCTAAGACGGAGTGGCACAGTCCTAGTAAGTTCTGCTGGAGGGCTAATTGTTCATCTAGCTGGTATATGAAAAAAGAACTTAATAGGTTGTCAAATTTCGAGCTCAATAGTTATTCATTTGCTTTTCATAAAAAGTGGTTTTCAGTATAGTCAAGGACTTGTTCAAATGATTTGAGGGTCTATGTAGGAGTGTCATAGTCCTAGTGGGTTCTGCTGGAGGGTTTATTGGTTATCTAGGTGGTCTGAGAAAAAAGTACCTAATACGTTGTCAAATTTGGAGCTCAAAATTTATTCTTGTGCGTTATCATAAAAAGTGATTTTCACTATAGTCAAGGACTTGTTCAAATGATTTGAGGGTCTATGTAGGAGTGTCATAGTCCTAGTAGGTTCTGCTGGAGGGCTAATTGTTGATCTAGTTGGTCTGAGAAAGAAGCACTTAATACGTTGTCAAATTTCGAGCTCAAAAGTTATTCTCTTGCGTTTTCATAAAACGTGATTTTCAGTATAGTCAAGGACTTTTTCAAATGATTTGAGGGTCTATGTAGGAGTGTCATAGTCCTAGCAGGTTCTACTGGAGGGCTAATTGTTGATCTAGGTGGTCTGAGAAAAAAGTACTTAAGACGTTGTCAAATTTCGATCTCAAGAATTATACTTGTGCTTTTTCATAAAAGGTGATTTTCAGTATATTCAAGGACTTGTTCAAATGATTTGAGGGTCTATTTAGGAGTGTCATACTCCTAGTAGGTTCTACTGGAGGGCTAATTGTTGATCTAGGTGGTCTGAGAAAGAAGTACTTAATACGTTGTCAAATTTCGAGCTCAAAAGTTATTCTCTTGCGTTTTCATAAAAAGTGATTTTCAGTATAGTCAAGGACTTTTTCAAATGATTTGAGGGTCTATGTAGGAGTGTCATAGTCCTAGCAGGTTCTACTGAAGGGCTAATTGTTGATCTAGGTGGTCTGAGAAAAAAGTACTTAATACATTGTCAAATTTGGAGCTCAAAAGTTATTCTTGTGCGTTTTCATAAAGTGATTTTCAGTAGCTGGTCTGTGATCTAGCTGGTCTGTGAAAAAAGAACTTAATAGGTTGTCAAATTTCGAGCTCAATAGTTATTCTTTTGCTTTTCATAAAAAGTGGTTTTCAGTATAGTCAAGGACTTTTTCAAATGATTTGAGGGTCTATATAGGAGTGTCATAGTCCTAGTAGGTTCTGCTGGAGGGCTAATTGGTGATCTAGGTGGTCTGAGAAAAAAGTACCTAATACGCTGTCAAATTTGGAGCTCAAAATTTATTCTTGTGCGTTATCATAAAAAGTGATTTTCAGTATAGTCAAGGACTTGTTCAAATTTTGAAGGTCTATGTAGGAGTGCCATAGCCCTATTAGGTTCTACTGAAGGGCTAATTGTTGATCTAGGTGGTCTGAGAAAAAAGTACTTAATACGTTGTCAAATTTGGAGCTCATAAGTTATTCTTGTGCGTTTTCATAGAGTGATTTTCAGTATGATCAAGGACTTGTTCAAATGATTTGAGGGTCTAAGACGGAGTGGCACAGTCCCAGTAAGTTCTGCTGGAGGGCTAATTGTTCATCTAGCTGGTCTGTGAAAAAAGAACTTAATAGGTTGTCAAATTTCGAGCTCAATAGTTATTCTTTTGCTTTTCATAAAAAGTGGTTTTTAGTATAGTCAAGGACTTTTTCAAATGATTTGAGGGTCTATATAGGAGTGTCATAGTCCTAGTAGGTTCTACTGCAGGGCTAATTGGTGATCTAGGTGGTCTGAGAAAAAAGTACCTAATACGTTGTCAAATTTGGAGCTCAAAATTTATTCTTGCGCGTTATCATAAAAAGTGATTTTCAGTATAGTCAAGGACTTATTCAAATTTTGAAGGTCTATGTAGGAGTGCCATAGCCCTATTAGGTTCTACTGAAGGGCTAATTGTTGATCTAGGTGGTCTGAGAAAAAAGTACTTAATACGTTGTCAAATTTGGAGCTCATAAGTTATTCTTGTGCGTTTTCATAAAGTGATTTTCAGTATAGTCAAGGACTTGTTCAAATGATTTGAGGGTCTAAGACGGAGTGGCACAGTCCTAGTAAGTTCTGCTGGAGGGCTAATCGTTCATCTAGCTGGTCTGTGAAAAAAGAACTTAATAGGTTGTCGAATTTCGAGCTCAATAGTTATTCTTTTGCTTTTCATAAAAAGTGGTTTTCAGTATAGTCAAGGACTTGTTCAAATGATTTGAGGGTCTAAGACGGAGTGGCACAGTCCTAGTAAGTTCTGCTGGAGGGCTAATCGTTCATCTAGCTGGTCTGTGAAAAAAGAACTTAATAGGTTGTCGAATTTCGAGCTCAATAGTTATTCTTTTGCTTTTCATAAAAAGTGGTTTTCAGTATAGTCAAGGACTTGTTCAAATGATTTGAGGGTCTAAGACGGAGTGGCACAGTCATAGTCCTAGTAGGTTCTGCTGGAGGGCTAATTGGTGATCTAGGTGGTCTGAGAAAAAAGTACCTAATACGTTGTCAAATTTGGAGCTCAAAATTTATTCTTGTGCGTTATCATAAAAAGTGATTTTCAGTTTAGTCAAAGACTTGTGCAAATGATTTGAGGGTCTATGTAGGAGTGTCATAGTCCTAGCAGGTTCTACTGGAAGGCTCATTGTTGATCTAGGTGGTCTGAGAAAAAAGTACTTAAGACGTTGTCAAATTTCGAGCTCAAGAATTATACTTGTGCTTTTTCATAAAAAGTGATTTTCAGTATATTCAAGGACTTGTTCAAATGATTTGAGGGTCTATGTAGGAGTGTCATACTCCTAGTAAGTTCTACTGGAGGGCTAATTGTTGATCTAGGTGGTCTGAGAAAGAAGTACTTAATACGTTGTCAAATTTCGAGCTCAAAAGTTATTCTCTTGCGTTTTCATAAAAAGTGATTTTCAGTATAGTGAAGGACTTCTTCAAATGATTTGAGGGTCTATGTAGGAGTGTCATAGTCCTAGCAGGTTCTACTGAAGGGCTAATTGTTGATCTAGGTTGTCTGAGAAAAAAGTACTTAATACATTGTCAAATTGGAGCTCAAAAGTTATTCTTGTGCGTTTTCATAAAGTGATTTTCAGTATGGTCAAGGACTTGTTCAAATGACTTGAGGTTATAAGACGGAGTGGCACAGTCCTAGTAACTTCTGCTGGAGGGCTTATTGTTCATCTAGCTGGTCTGTGAAAAAAGAACTTAATAGGTTGTCAAATTTCGAGCTCAAAAGTTATTCTTTTGCTTTTCATTAAAAGTGATTTTCAGTATATTCAAGGACTTGTTCAAATGATTTGAGGGTCTATGTAGGAGTGTTATACTCCTAGTAGGTTCTACTGGAGGGCTAATTGTTGATCTAAGTGGTCTGAGAAAGAAGTACTTAATACGTTGTCAAATTTCGAGCTCAAAAGTTATTCTTGTGCGTTTTCATAAAAAGTGATTTTCAGTATAGTCCAGGACTTGTTCAAATTTTTTGAGGGTCTATGTAGGAGTGTCATAGTCCTAGTAGGTTCTACTGAAGGGCCAATTGTTGATCTAGGTGGTCTGAGAAAAAAGTACTTAATACGTTGTCAAATTTCGAGCTCAAGAATTATACTTGTGCTTTTTCATAAAAAGTGATATTCAGTATATTCAAGGACTTGTTCAAATTTTTTGAGGGTCTATGTAGGAGTGTCATAGTCCTAGAAGGTTCTACTGAAGGGCTAATTGTTGATCGAGGTGGTCTGAGAAAAAAGTACTTAATACGTTGTCAAATTTCGAGCTCAAGAATTATACTTGTGCTTTTTCATAAAAAGTGATATTCAGTATATTCAAGGACTTGTTCAAATTTTTTGAGGGTCTATGTAGGAGTGTCATAGTCCTAGTAGGTTCTACTGAAGGGCTAATTGTTAATCTAGGTGGTCTGAGACAAAAGTATTTAATACGTTGTCAAATTTGGAGCTCAAAAGTTATTCTTTTGCTTTTCATAAAAAGTGATTTTCAGTATAGTCAAGGACTTGTTCAAATTTTTTGAGGGTCTATGTAGGAGTTTCATAGTCCTAGTAGGTTCTACTGAAGGCCAATTGTTGATCTAGGTGGTCTGAGAAAAAAGTACTTAATACGTTGTCAAATTTCGAGCTCAAGAATTATACTTGTGCTTTTTCATAAAAAGTGATTTTAAGTATATTCAAGGACTTGTTCAAATTTTTTGAGGGTCTATGTAGGAGTGTCATAGTCCTAGTAGGTTCTACTGAAGGGCTAATTGTTAATCTAGGTGGTCTGAGAAAAAAGTACTTAATACGTTGTCAAATTTCGAGCTCAAGAATTATACTTGTGCTTTTTCATAAAAAGTGATTTTAAGTATATTCAAGGACTTGTTCAAATTTTTTGAGGGTCTATGTAGGAATGTCATAGTCCTAGTAGGTTCTACTGAAGGGCTAATTGTTGATCTAGGTGGTCTGAGAAAACAGTATTTAATACGTTGTCAAATTTGGAGCTCAAAAGTTATTCTTTTGCTTTTCATAAAAAGTGATTTTCAGTATAGTCAAGGACTTGTTCAAATGATTTGAGGGTCTATGTAGGAGTGTCATAGTCCTAGTAGCTTCTACTGAAGGGCTAATTGTTGATCTAGGTGGTCTGAGAAAAAAGTATTTAATACGTTGTCAAATTTGGAGCTCAAAATTTATTCTTTTGCTTTTCATAAAAAGTGATTTTCAGTATAGTCAAGGACTTGTTCAAATGACTTGAGAGTCTAAGACGGAGTGGCACAGTCCTAGTAATTTCTGCTGGAGGGCTTATTGTTCATCTAGCTGGTCTGTGAAAAAAGAACTTAATAGTTTGTCAAATTTCGAGCTCAAAAGTTATTCTTTTGCTTTTCATTAAAAGTGATTTTCAGTATATTCAAAGACTTGTTCAAATGATTTGAGGGTCTATGTAGGAGTGTTATACTCCTAGTAGGTTCTACTGGAGGGCTAATTGTTGATCTAGGTGGTCTGAGAAAGAAGTACTTAATACGTTGTCAAATTTCGAGCTCAAAAGTTATTCTTGTGCGTTTTCATAAAAAGTGATTTTCAGTATAGTCAAGGACTTGTTCAAATTTTTTGAGGGTCTATGTAGGAGTGTCATAGTCCTAGTAGGTTCTACTGAAGGGCCAATTGTTGATCTAGGTGGTCTGAGAAAAAAGTACTTAATACGTTGTCAAATTTCGAGCTCAAGAATTATACTTGTGCTTTTTCATAAAAACTGATTTTCAGTATATTCAAGGACTTGTTCAAATTTTTTGAGGGTCTATGTAGGAGTGTCATAGTCCTAGTAGGTTCTACTGAAGGGCTATTTGTTGATCTAGGTGGTCTGAGAAAAAAGTATTTAAAACGTTGTCAAATTTGGAGCTCAAAAGTTATTCTTTTGCTTTTCACAAAAAGTGATTTTCAGTATAGTCAAGGACTTGTTCAAATGATTTGAGGGTCTATGTAGGAGTGTCATAGTTCTAGCAGGTTCTGCTGGAGGGCTACATGTTGATCTACGTGGTTTGAGAAAGAAGTACTTAATATGTTGTCAAATTTCGAGCTCAAAAAATATTCTTGTGCGTCTTCATAAAAAGTGATTTTCAGTATAGTCAAGGACTTGTTCAAATGATTTGAGGCTCTATGTAGGATTGTCATAGTCCTAGTAAGTTCTACTGAAGAGCTAATTGTTGATCTAGGTGGTCTGAGAAAAAAGTACTTAATACGTTGTCAAATCTGGAGCTCAAAATTTATTCTTGTGCGTTTTCATAAAGTGATTTTCATTATGGTCAAGGACTTGTTCAAATGATTTGAGGGTCTAAGACGGAGTAGCACAGTATTGGAAAGTTCTACTGGAGGGCTAATTGTTCATCTAGTTGATCTGTGAAAAAAGAACTTAATAGGTTGTCAAATTTCGAGCTCAAATTTTATTCTTTTGATTTTCATAAAAAGTGATTTTCAGTATATTCAAGGACTTGTTCAAATGATTTGAGGGTCTATGTAGGAGTGTCATAGTCCTAGTAGGTTCTGCTGGAGGGCTAATTGTTGATCTAGGTGGTCTGAGAAAGAAGTACTTAATACGTTGTCAAATTTCGAGCTCAAAAGTTATTCTCTTGCGTTTTCATAAAAAGTGATTTTCAGTATAATCAAGGACTTGTTCAAATGATTTGAGGGTCTATGTAGGAGTGTCATACTCCTAGTAGGTTCTACTGCAGGGCTAATTGTTGATCTAGGTGGTCTGAGAAAGAAGTACTTAATACGTTGTCAAATTTCGAGCTCAACAGATATTCTTTTGCGTTTTCCTAAAAAGTGATTTTCAGTATAGTCAAGGACTTGTTCAAATGATTTGAGGGTCTATGTAGGAGTGTCATACTCCTAGTAGGTTCTACTGGACGGCTAATTGTTGATCGAGGTGGTCTGAGAAAGAAGTACATAATACGTTGTCAAATTTCGAGCTCAAAAGTTATTCTTTTGCGTTTTCATAAAAAGTGATTTTCAGTATAGTCAAGGACTTGTTCAATTGATTTGAGGGTCTTTGTAGGAGTGTCATACTCCTAGTAGGTTCTACTGGAGGGCTAATTGTTGATCTAGATGGTCTGAAAAAGAAGTACTTAATAAGTTGTCAAATTTCGAGCTCAAAAATTTTTCTTGTGCGTCTTCATAAAAAGTGATTTTCAGTATAGTCAAGGACTTGTTCAAATGATTTGAGGCTCTATGTAGGATTGTCATAGTCCTAGTAAGTTCTACTGAAGAGCTAATTGTTGATCTAGGTGGTCTGAGGAAAAAGTACTTAATACGTTGTCAAATCTGGAGCTCAAAAGTTATTCTTGTGCGTTTTCATAAAGTGATTTTCATTATGGTCAAGGACTTGTTCAAATGATTTGAGGGTCTAAGACGGAGTGGCACAGTATTGGAAAGTTCCACTGGAGGGCTAATTGTTCATCTAGCTGGTCTGTGAAAAAAGAACTTGATAGGTTGTCAAATTTCGAGCTCAAATGTTATTCTTTTGATTTTCATAAAAAGTGATTTTCAGTATATTCAAGGACTTGTTCAAATGATTTGAGGGTCTATGTAGGAGTGTCATAGTCCTATTAGGTTCTGCTGGAGGGCTAATTGTTGATCTAGGTGGTCTGATAAAGAAGTACTTAATACGTTGTCAAATTTCGAGCTCAAAAGTTATTCTCTTGCGTTTTCATAAAAAGTGATTTTCAGTATATTCAAGGACTTGTTCAAATGATTTGAGGGTCTATGTAGGAGTGTCATACTCCTAGTAGGTTCTACTGGAGGGCTAATTGTTGATCTAGGTGGTCTGAGAAAGAAGTACTTAATACGTTGTCAAATTTCGAGCTCAACAGATATTCTTTTGCGTTTTCATAAAAAGTGATTTTCAGTATAGTCAAGGACTTGTTCAAATGATTTGAGGGTCTATGTAGGAGTGTCATACTCCTAGTAGGTTCTACTGGAGGGCTAATTGTTGATCTAGGTGGTCTGAGAAAGAAGTATTTAATACGTAGTCAAATTTCGAGCTCAAAATTTATTCTTTTGCGTTTTCATAAAAAGTGATTTTCAGTATAGTCAAGGACTTGTTCAAATGATTTGAGGGTCTACGTAGGAGTGTCATAGTACTAGCAGGTTCTACTGGAGGGCTAATTGTTGATCTAGGTGATCTGAGAAAAAAGTACTTTAGACGTTGTCAAATTTCGAGCTCAAGAATTATACTTGTGCGTTTTCATAAAAAGTGATTTTCAGTATAGTCAAGGACTTGTTCAAATGATTCGAGGGTCTATGTAGGAGTGTCATAGTCCTAGTAGGTTCTACTGGAGGGCTAATTGTTGATCTAGGTGGTCTGAGAAAGAAGTACTTAATACGTTGTCAAATTTCGAGCTCAACAGATATTCTTTTGCGTTTTCATAAAAAGTGATTTTCAGTATAGTCAAGGACTTGTTCAAATGATTTGAGGGTCTATGTAGGAGTGTCATACTCCTAGTAGGTTCTACTGGAGGGCTAATTGTTGATCTAGGTGGTCTGAGAAAGAAGTATTTAATACGTAGTCAAATTTCGAGCTCAAAAGTTATTCTTTTGCGTTTTCATAAAAAGTGATTTTCAGTATAGTCAAGGACTTGTTCAAATGATTTGAGGGTCTACGTAGGAGTGTCATAGTACTAGCAGGTTCTACTGGAGGGCTAATTGTTGATCTAGGTGATCTGAGAAAAAAGTACTTTAGACGTTGTCAAATTTCGAGCTCAAGAATTATACTTGTGCGTTTTCATAAAAAGTGATTTTCAGTATAGTCAAGGACTTGTTCAAATGATTCGAGGGTCTATGTAGGAGTGTCATAGTCCTAGTAGGTTCTACTGGAGGGCTAATTGTTGATCTAGGTGGTGTGAGAAAGAAGTAATTAATAAGTTGTCAAATTTCGAGCTCAAAATTTATTCTTGTGCGTTTTCATAAAAAGTGATTTTCAGTATAGTCAAGGACTTGTTCAAATGATTTGAGGGTCTATGTAGGAGTGTCATAGTACTAGCAGGTTCTACTGGAGGGCTAATTGTTGATCTAGGTGATCTGAGAAAAAAGTACTTTAGACGTTGTCAAATTTCGAGCTCAAGAATTATACTTGTGCGTTTTCATAAAAAGTGATTTTCAGTATAGTCAAGGACCTGTTCAAATGATTCGAGGGTCTATGTAGGAGTGTCATAGTCCTAGTAGGTTCTACTGGAGGGCTAATTGTTGATCTAGGTGGTGTGAGAAAGAAGTAATTAATAAGTTGTCAAATTTCGAGCTCAACAGTTATTCTTTTGCGTTTTCATAAAAAGTGATTTTCAGTATAGTCAAGGACTTGTTCAAATGATTTGAGGGTCTATGTAGGAGTGTCATACTCCTAGTAGGTTCTACTGGAGGGCTAATTGTTGATCTAGGTGGTCTGAGAAAGAAGTATTTAATACGTTGTCAAATTTCGTGCTCAAAATTTGTTCTTGTGCGTTTTCATAAAAAGTGATTTTCAGTATAGTCAAGGACTTGTTCAAATGATTTGAGGGTCTATGTAGGAGTGTCATAGTACTAGCAGGTTCTACTGGAGGGCTAATTGTTGATCTAGGTGATCTGAGAAAAAAGTACTTAAGACGTTGTCAAATTCCGAGCTCAAGAATTATACTTGTGCGTTTTCATAAAAAGTGATTTTCAGTATAATCAAGGACTTGTTCAAATGATTTGAGGGTCTATGTAGGAGTTTCAAACTCCTAGTAGGTTCTACTGGAGGGCTAATTGTTGATCTAGGTGGTCTCAGAAAGAAGTACATAATAGGTTGTCAAATTTCGAGCTCAAAAGTTATTCTTTTGCGTTTTCATAAAAAGTGATTTTCAGTATAGTCAAGGACTTGTTCAATTGATTTGAGGGTCTTTGTAGGAGTGTCATACTCCTAGTAGGTTCTACTGGAGGGCTAATTGTTGATCTAGATGGTCTGAAAAAGAAGTACTTAATAAGTTGTCAAATTTCGAGCTCACAAATTTTTCTTGTGCGTTTTCATAAAAAGTGATTTTCAGTATAGTCAAGGACTTGTTCAAATGATCTGAGGCTCTATGTAGGATTGTTATAGTCCTAGCAAGTTCTACTGGAATGCTAACTGTTGATCTAGGTGGTCTGAGAAAAAAGTACTTAACACGTTGTCAAATTTCGAGCTCAAAAGCTATATTTATGCGTTTTAATAAAAAGTGATTTTCCGTGTAGTCAAGGACTTGTTCAAATAATTTGAGGGTCTATATAGGAGTTTCATAATTACAATAAGTTCTACTGGAGGGCTAAATGTCGATCTAGGTGGTCTGAGAAAATAGTACTTAATACGTTGTCATATTTCGAGCTCAAATGTTATTCTTGTGCGTTTTCATAAAAAGTGATTTTCAGTATAGTCAAGGACTTGTTCAAATGATTTGAGGGTCTATGTAGGAGTGTCATAATCTTTGTAGATTCTACTGGAGGGCTTATTGTTCTTATTGTTGATCTAGGTGCTCTGAGAAAAAGTACTTAATACGTTGTCATATTTCGAGCTCAAATTTATTCTTGTGGGTTTTCATAAAAAGTGATTTTCAGTATAGTCAAGGACTTGTTCAAATGATTTGAGGATCTATGTAGGAGTGTCATACTCCTAGTAGGTTCTACTGGAGGGCTAATTGTTGATCTAGATGGTCTGGAAAAGAAGTACTTAATAAGTTGTCAAATTTCGAGCTCACAAATTTTTCTTGTGCGTTTTCATAAAAAGTGATTTTCAGTATAGTCAAGGACTTGTTCAAATGATCTGAGGCTCTAAATGAGGGTCTAAATGTTCATCTAGGTGGTCTGAGAAAAAAGTACTTGGTAGTTTGTCAAATTTCGAGCTCGAAAGTTATTCTTGCGCGTTTTCAAAAAAAGTGATTTTCAGTATAGTCAAGGACTTGTTGAAATGATTTGAGGGTCTATGTAGGAGTGTCATAGTCCTAGTAAGTTCTACTAGAATGCTAACTGTTGATCTAGGTGGTCTGAGAAAAAAGTACTTAACACGTTGTCAAATTTCGAGCTCAAAAGCTATATTTGTGCGTTTTAATAAAAAGTGATTTTCCTTGTAGTCAAGGACTTGTTCAAATGATTTGAGGGTCTATATAGGAGTTTCATAAATGCAGTAAGTTGTACTGGAGGGCTAATTGTCGATCTAGGTGGTCTGAGAAAATAGTACTTAATACGTTGTCATATTTCGATCTCAAGTTTAATCTTGTGCGTTTTCTTAAAAAGTGATTTTCAGTATAGCCAAGGACTTGTTCAAATGATTTGAGGCTCTATGTAGGATTGTCATAGTCCTAGTAAGTTCTACTGGAATGCTAACTGTCGATCTAGGTGGTCTGAGATAAAAGTACTTAACAGGTTGTCAAATTTCGAGCTCAAAAGCTATATTTGTGCGTTATAATAAAAAGTGATTTTCCGTGTAGTCAAGGACTTGTTCAAATGATTTGAGGGTCTATATAGGAGTTTCATAAATGCAGTAAGTTCTACTGGAGTGCTAATTGTCGATCTAGGTGGTCTGAGAAAATAGTACTTAATACGTTGTCATATTTCGAACTCAAGTTTATTCTTGTGGGTTTTCATAAAAAGTGATTTTCAGTATTGTCAAGGACTTGTTCAATTGATTTGACGGTCTATGTAGGAGTGTCATAGTGCTAGTAGGTTCTACTGGAGGGCTAATTGTTGATCTAGGTGCTCTGAGAAAAAGTACTTAATACGTTGTCATATTTCGAGCTCAAATTTATTCTTGTGGGTTTTCATAAAAAGTGATTTTCAGTATTGTCAAGGACTTGTTCAATTGATTTGACAGTCTACGTAGGAGTGTCATAATCCTAGTAGGTTCTACTGGAGGGCTAATTGTTGATCTAGGTGGTCTGAGTAAGAAGTACTTAATGCGTTGTCAAATTTCGAGCTCAAAATTTATTCTTTTGCGTTTTCATAAAAGGTGATTATCAGTATACTCAAGGACTTGTTCAAATGATTTGAGGGTCTATGTAGGAGTGTCAGAGTCCTAGTAAGTTCTACTGGAATGATAACTGTTGATCTAGGTGGTCTGAGATAAAAGTACTTAACACGTTGTCAAATTTCGAGCTCAAAAGCTATATTTGTGCGTTTTAATAAAAAGTGATTTTCCGTGTAGTCAAGGACTTGTTCAAATGATTTGAGGGTCTATATAGGAGTTTCATAAATGCAGTAAGTTCTACTGGAGGGCTTATTGTTGATCTAGGTGCTCTGAGAAAAAGTACTTAATACGTTTTCATATTTCGAGCTCAAATTTATTCTTGTGGGTTTTCATAAAAAGTGATTTTCATTATAGTCAAGGACTTTTTCAAATGATTTGAGGGTCTATGTAGGGGTGTCATAGTCCTAGTAAGTTCTACTGGAATGATAACTGTTGATCTAGGTGGTCTGAGATAAAAGTACTTAACACGTTGTCAAATTTCGAGCTCAAAAGCTATATTTGTGCGTTTTAATAAAAAGTGATTTTCCGTGTAGTCAAGGACTTGTTCAAATGATTTGAGGGTCTATATAGGAGTTTCATAAATGCAGTAAGTTCTACTGGAGGGCTTATTGTTGATCTAGGTGCTCTGAGAAAAAGTACTTAATACGTTTTCATATTTCGAGCTCAAATTTATTCTTGTGGGTTTTCATAAAAAGTGATTTTCAGTATAGTCAAGGACTTGTTCAAATGATTTGAGGGTCTATATAGGAGTTTCATAAATGCAGTAAGTTCTACTGGAGTGCTAATTGTCGATCTAGGTGGTCTGAGAAAATAGTACTTAATACGTTGTCATATTTCGAACTCAAGTTTATTCTTGTGGGTTTTCATAAAAAGTGATTTTCAGTATTGTCAAGGACTTGTTCAATTGATTTGACGGTCTATGTAGGAGTGTCATAGTGCTAGTAGGTTCTACTGGAGGGCTAATTGTTGATCTAGGTGCTCTGAGAAAAAGTACTTAATACGTTGTCATATTTCGAGCTCAAATTTATTCTTGTGGGTTTTCATAAAAAGTGATTTTCAGTATTGTCAAGGACTTGTTCAATTGATTTGACAGTCTACGTAGGAGTGTCATAATCCTAGTAGGTTCTACTGGAGGGCTAATTGTTGATCTAGGTGGTCTGAGTAAGAAGTACTTAATGCGTTGTCAAATTTCGAGCTCAAAATTTATTCTTTTGCGTTTTCATAAAAGGTGATTATCAGTATACTCAAGGACTTGTTCAAATGATTTGAGGGTCTATGTAGGAGTGTCATAGTCCTAGTAAGTTCTACTGGAATGATAACTGTTGATCTAGGTGGTCTGAGATAAAAGTACTTAACACGTTGTCAAATTTCGAGCTCAAAAGCTATATTTGTGCGTTTTAATAAAAAGTGATTTTCCGTGTAGTCAAGGACTTGTTCAAATGATTTGAGGGTCTATATAGGAGTTTCATAAATGCAGTAAGTTCTACTGGAGGGCTTATTGTTGATCTAGGTGCTCTGAGAAAAAGTACTTAATACGTTTTCATATTTCGAGCTCAAATTTATTCTTGTGGGTTTTCATAAAAAGTGATTTTCAGTATAGTCAAGGACTTTTTCAAATGATTTGAGGGTCTATGTAGGGGTGTCATACTCCTAGTAGGTTCTACTGGAGGGCTAATTGTTGATCTAGGTGGTCTGAGAAAGAAGTACTTAATACGTTGTCAAATTTCGAGCTCAAAATTTATTCTTTTGCGTTTTCATAAAGAGTGATTATCAGTATACTCAAGGACTTGTTCAAATGATTTGAGGGTCTATGTAGGAGTGTCATAGCCCTAGTTGATTCTACTTGAGGGCTTATTGTTGATCTAGGTGGTCTGAGAAAAAGTACTTAATACGTTGTCATATTTCGAGCTCAAATTTATTCTTGTGGGTTTTCATAAAAAGTGATTTTCAGTATAGTCAAGGACTTGTTCAAATGATTTGAGGGTCTATGCAGGCGTTTCATACTCCTAGTAGGTTCTACTGGAGGGCTAATTGTTGATCTAGGTGGTCTAAGAAAAAAGTAACTAACACGTTGTAAAATTTCGAGCTCAAAATTTATTCTTTTGCGTTTTCATAAAAAGTGATTTTCAGTATACTCAAGGACTTGTTCAAATGATTTGAGGGTCTATGTAGGAGTGTCATAGTCCTAGTAGATTCTACTTGAGGGCTTATTGTTGATCTAGGTGGTCTGAGAAAAAGTACTTAATACGTTGTCATCTTTCGAGCTCAAATTTGTTCTTGTGGGTTTTCATAAAAAGTGATTTTCATTATAGTCAAGGACTTGTTCAAATGATTTGAGGGTCTATGTAGGAGTGTCATACTCCTAGTAGGTTCAACTGGAGGGCTAATTGTTGATCTAGGTGGTCTGAGAAAAAAGTACCTAACACGTTGTCAAATTTCGAGCTCAAAAGCTATACTTGTGCGTTTTCATAAAAAGTGATTTTCAGTATACTCAAGGACTTGTTCAAATGATTTGAGGGTCTATGTAGGAGTGTCATAGCCTAGTAGATTCTACTTGACGGCTTATTGTTGACCTAGGTCGTCTGAGAAAGAAGTACTTAATACGTTGTCAAATTTCGAGCTCAAAAGTTATTCTTGTGCGTTTTCATAAAAAGTGATTTTCGTATAGTCAAGGACTTGTTCAAATGATTTGAGGGTCTATGTAGGAGTGTCATAGTCCTAGTAGGTTCTACTGGAGGGCTTATTTTTGATCTAGGTGGTCTGAGAAAAAGTACTTAACACGTTGTCAAATTTCGAGCTCAAAATTTTCACTTGTGCGTTTTCATAAAAAGTGATTTTCAGTATAGTCAAGGACACGTTCAAAGGGTTTCAGGGTCTATGTAGGAGTGTCATAGTCCTAGTGGGTTCTACTGGAGGACTAATTGTTGATCTAGGTGGTCTGAGAAAAAAGAACTTAATACGTTGTCAAATTTCGAGCTCAAAATTTACTCTTGTGCGTTTTCATAAAGTGATTTTCAGTATAGTCAAGGACTTGTTCAAATGATTTGAGGGTCTATGTAGGAGTTTCATACTCCTAGTAGGTTCTACTGGTGGGCTAATTGTTGATCTAGGTGGTCTGTGAAAAAAGTAACTAACACGTTGTAAAATTTCGAGCTCAAAATTTCTTCTTTTGCGTTTTCATAAAAAGTGATTTTCAGTACACTCAAGGACTTGTTCAAATGATTTGAGGGTCTATGTAGGAGTGTCATAGTCCTAGTAGATTCTACTTGAGGGCTTATTGTTGATCTAGGTGGTCTGAGAAAAAGTAACTAATACGTTGTCATATTTCGAGCTCAAATTTATTCTTGTGTGTTTTCATAAAAAGTGATTTTCAGTATAGTCAAGGACTTGTTCAAATGATTTGAGGGTCTATGTAGGAGTTTCATACTCCTAGTAGGTTCTACTGGAGGGCTAATTGTTGATCTAGGTGGTCTGAGAAAAAAGTACCTAACAAGTTGTCAAATTTCGAGCTCAAAAGCTATACTTGTGCGTTTTCATAACAAGTGAATTTCAGTATACTCAAGGACTTGTTCAAATGATTTGAGGGTCTATGTAGGAGTGTCATAGTCCTAGTAGATTCTACTTGAGGGCTTATTGTTGATCTAGGTCGTCTGAGAAAGAAGTACTTAATACGTTGTCAAATTGCGAGCTCAAAATTTACTCTTGTGCGTTTTCATAAAGTGATTTTCAGTATAGTCAAGGACTTGTTCAAATGATTTGAGGGTCTATGTAGGAGTTTCATACTCCTAGTAGGTTCTACTGGTGGGCTAATTGTTGATCTAGGTGGTCTGTGAAAAAAGTAACTAACACGTTGTAAAATTTCGAGCTCAAAATTTCTTCTTTTGCGTTTTCATAAAAAGTGATTTTCAGTACACTCAAGGACTTGTTCAAATGATTTGAGGGTCTATGTAGGAGTGTCATAGTCCTAGTAGATTCTACTTGAGGGCTTATTGTTGATCTAGGTGGTCTGAGAAAAAGTAACTAATACGTTGTCATATTTCGAGCTCAAATTTATTCTTGTGTGTTTTCATAAAAAGTGATTTTCAGTATAGTCAAGGACTTGTTCAAATGATTTGAGGGTCTATGTAGGAGTTTCATACTCCTAGTAGGTTCTACTGGAGGGCTAATTGTTGATCTAGGTGGTCTGAGAAAAAAGTACCTAACAAGTTGTCAAATTTCGAGCTCAAAAGCTATACTTGTGCGTTTTCATAACAAGTGAATTTCAGTATACTCAAGGACTTGTTCAAATGATTTGAGGGTCTATGTAGGAGTGTCATAGTCCTAGTAGATTCTACTTGAGGGCTTATTGTTGATCTAGGTCGTCTGAGAAAGAAGTACTTAATACGTTGTCAAATTGCGAGCTCAAAAGTTATTCTTGTTCGTTTTCATAAAAAGTGATTTTCTGTATAGTCAAGGACTTGTTCAAATGATTTGAGGGTCTATGAAGGAGTGTCTTAGTCCTAGTAGGTTCTACTGGAGGGCTTATTTTTGATCGAGGTGGTCTGAGAAAAAGTACTTAACACGTTGTCAAATTTCGAGCTCAAATTTTTACTTGTGCGTTTTCATAAAAAGTGATTTTCAGTATAGTCAAGGACTTGTTGAAATGATTTGAGGGTCTATGTAGGAGTGTCATAGTCCTAGTAGATTCTACTGGAGGGCTAATTGTTGATCTAGGTGGTCTGAGAAAAAAGTACATAACACGTTGTCAAATTTCGAGCTCAAAACTTATTTTTGTGCGTTTTCATAAAAAGTGATTTTCAGTATAGTCAAGGACTTGTTCAAACGATTTGAGGGTCTATGTAGGAGTGTCATAGTCCCAGTAGGTTCTACTGGAGGGCTAATTGTTGATCTAGCTGGTCTGAGAAAAAAGCACTTAACAAGTTGTCAGATTTCGAGCTCAAAACTTATACTTGTGCGTTTTCATAAAAAGTGATTTTCAGTATAGTCAAGGACTTGTTCAAACGATTTGAGGGGTCTGTGTAGGAGTGTCATAGTCCTAGTAGGTTCTACTGGAGGGTTTATTGTTGATCTAGGTGGTCTGAGAAAAAATACTTAACACGTTGTCAAATTTCGAGCTCAAAAGCTATACTTGTGCGTTTTCATAAAAAGTGATTTTCAGTATACTCAAGGACTTGTTCAAATGATTTGAGGGTCTATGTAGGAGTGTCATAGCCTGGTAGATTTTACTTGAGGGCTTATTGTTGATCTAGGTCGTCTGAGAAAGAAGTACTTAATACGTTGTCAAATTTGGAGCTCAAAAGTTATACTTGTGCGTTTTCATAAAAAGTGATTTTCAGTATAGTCAAGGACATGTTCAAACTATTTGAGGATCTAAGTAGGAGTGTCATAGTCCTAGTGGGTTCTACTGGAGGGCTAAATGTTGATCTAGGTGGTCTGTGAAAAAATTACTTAATACGTTGTCAAATTTCGAGCTCAAAACTTATTCTTGTGCGTTTTCATATAAAGTGATTTTCAGTATAGTCAAGGATCTGTTCAAATGATTTGAGGGTCTATGTAGGAGTGTCATAGTCCTAGTAGATTCTACTGGAGGGCTAATTGTTGATCTAGGTGGTCTGAGAAAAAAAGTACTTAACACGATGTCAAATTTCGAGCTCAAAATTTATTCTTCTGCGTTTTCATAAAAAGTGATTTTCAGTATAGTCAAGGACATGTTCAAACGATTTGAGGGTCTATGTAGGAGTGTCATAGTCCTAGTTGGTTCTACTGGAGGGCTAATTGTTGATCTAGGTGGTCTGAGAAAAAAGCACTCAACAAGTTGTCAGATTTCGAGCTCAAAAGTTATACTTGTGCGTTTTCATAAAAAGTGATTTTCAGTATAGTCAAGGACTTGTTCAAACGATTTGAGGGTCTGTGTAGGAGTTTCATAGTCCTAGTAGGTTCTACTGGAGGGTTTTTTGTTGATCTAGGTGGTGTGAGAAAAAAAACTTAACACGTTGTCAAATTTCGAGCTCAAAAGTTTTACAAGTGCGTTTTCATAAAAAGTGATTTTCAGTATAGTCAAGGACATGTTCAAACTATTTGAGGGTCTATGTAGGAGTGTCATAGTCCTAGTGGGTTCTACTGGAGGGCTAAATGTTGATCTAGGTGGTCTGTGAAAAAATTACTTAATACGTTGTCAAATTTCGAGCTCAAAACTTATTCTTGTGCGTTTTCATAAAAAGTGATTTTCAGTACAGTCAAGGACTTGTTCAAATGATTTGAGGGTCTATGTAGGAGTGTCATAGTCCTAGTAGGTTCTACTGGAGGGTTTTTTGTTGATCTAGGTGGTCTGAGAAAAAAAACTTAACACGTTGTCAAATTTCGAGCTCAAAAGTTTTACAAGTGCGTTTTCATAAAAAGTGATTTTCAGTATAGTCAAGGACATGTTCAAACTATTTGAGGGTCTATGTAGGAGTGTCATAGTCCTAGTGGGTTCTACTGGAGGGCTAAATGTTGATCTAGGTGGTCTGTGAAAAAATTTCTTAATACGTTGTCAAATTTCGAGCTCAAAACTTATTCTTGTGCGTTTTCATAAAAAGTGATTTTCAGTACAGTCAAGGACTTGTTCAAATGATTTGAGGGTCTATGTAGGAGTGTCATAGTCCTAGTAGATTCTACTAGAGGGTTAATTGTTGATCTAGGTGGTCTGAGAAAAAAAGTACTTACTACGTTGTCAAATTTCGAGCTCAAAATTTATTCTTCTGCGTTTTCATAAAAAGTGATTTTCAGTATAGTCAAGGACTTGTTCAAACGATTTGAGGGTCTATGTAGGAGTGTCATAGTCCTAGTAGGTTCTACTGGAGGGCTAATTGTTGATCTAGGTGGTCTGAGAAAAAAGCACTTAACAAGTTGTCAGATTTCGAGCTCAAAATTTACACTTGTGCGTTTTCATAAAAAGTGATTTTCAGTATAGTCAAGGACTTGTTCAAACGATTTGAGGGTCTGTGTAGGAGTGTCATAGTCCTAGTAGGTTCTACTGGAGGGTTTTTTGTTGATCTAGGTGGTCTGAGAAAAAAATACTTAACACGTTGTCGAATTTCGAGCTCAAAAGTTTTACAAGTGCGTTTTCATAAAAAGTGATTTTCAGTATAGTCAAGGACATGTTCAAACTATTTGAGGGTCTATGTAGGAGTGTCATAATCCTAGTGGGTTCTACGGAGGGCTAAATGTTGATCTAGGTGGTCTGTGAAAAAATTACTTAATATGTTGTCAAATTTCGAGCTCAAAACTTATTCTTGTGCGTTTTCATAAAAAGTGATTTTCAGTATAGTCAAGGACTTGTTCAAATGATTTGAGGGTCTATGTAGGAGTGTCATAGTCCTAGTAGATTCTACTAGAGGGTTAATTGTTGATCTAGGTGGTCTGAGAAAAAAAGTACTTACTACGTTGTCAAATTTCGAGCTCAAAATTTATTCTTCTGCGTTTTCATAAAAAGTGATTTTCAGTATAGTCAAGGACTTGTTCAAACGATTTGAGGGTCTATGTAGGAGTGTCATAGTCCTAGTAGGTTCTACTGGAGGGCTAATTGTTGATCTAGGTGGTCTGAGAAAAAAGCACTTAACAAGTTGTCAGATTTCGAGCTCAAAATTTACACTTGTGCGTTTTCATAAAAAGTGATTTTCAGTATAGTCAAGGACTTGTTCAAACGATTTGAGGGTCTGTGTAGGAGTGTCATAGTCCTAGTAGGTTCTACTGGAGGGTTTTTTGTTGATCTAGGTGGTCTGAGAAAAAAATACTTAACACGTTGTCGAATTTCGAGCTCAAAAGTTTTACAAGTGCGTTTTCATAAAAAGTGATTTTCAGTATAGTCAAGGACATGTTCAAACTATTTGAGGGTCTATGTAGGAGTGTCATAATCCTAGTGGGTTCTACGGAGGGCTAAATGTTGATCTAGGTGGTCTGTGAAAAAATTACTTAATATGTTGTCAAATTTCGAGCTCAAAACTTATTCTTGTGCGTTTTCATAAAAAGTGATTTTCAGTATAGTCAAGGACTTGTTCAAATGATTTGAGGGTCTATGTAGGAGTGTCATAGTCCTAGTAGATTCTACTAGAGGGTTAATTGTTGATCTAGGTGGTCTGAGAAAAAAAGTACTTAACACGTTGTCAAATTTCGAGCTCAAAATTTATTTTTCTGCGTTTTCATAAAAAGTGATTTTCAGTATAGTCAAGGACTTGTTCAAACGATTTGAGGGTCTATGTAGGAGTGTCATAGTCCTAGTAGGTTCTACTGGAGGGCTAATTGTTGATCTAGGTGGTCTGAGAAAAAAGCACTTAACAAGTTGTCAGATTTCGAGCTCAAAGGTTACACTTGTGCGTTTTCATAAAAAGTGATTTTCAGTATAGTCAAGGACTTGTTCAAACGATTTGAGGGTCTGTGTAGGAGTGTCATAGTCCTAGTAGGTTCTACTGGAGGGTTTTTTGTTGATCTAGGTGGTCTGAGAAAAAATACTTAACACGTTGTCAAATTTCGAGCTCAAAAGTTTTACAAGTGCGTTTTCATAAAAAGTGATTTTCAGTATAGTCAAGGACATGTTCAAACTATTTGAGGGTCTATGAAGGAGTGTCATAAACCTAGTGGGTTCTACTGGAGGGCTAAATGTTGATCTAGGTGGTCTGTGAAAAAATTACTTAATATGTTGTCAAATTTCGAGCTCAAAACTTATTCTTGTGCGTTTTCATAAAAAGTGATTTTCAGTATAGTCAAGGACTTGTTCAAATGATTTGAGGGTCTATGTAGGAGTGTCATAGTCCTAGTAGATTCTACTAGAGGGTTAATTGTTGATCTAGGTGGTCTGAGAAAAAAAAGTACTTAACACGTTGTCAAATTTCGAGCTCAAAATTTATTTTTCTGCGTTTTCATAAAAAGTGATTTTCAGTATAGTCAAGGACTTGTTCAAACGATTTGAGGGTCTATGTAGGAGTGTCATAGTCCTAGTAGGTTCTACTGGAGGGCTAATTGTTGATCTAGGTGGTCTGAGAAAAAAGCACTTAACAAGTTGTCAGATTTCGAGCTCAAAAGTTACACTTGTGCGTTTTCATAAAAAGTGATTTTCAGTATAGTCAAGGACTTGTTCAAACGATTTGAGGGTCTGTGTAGGAGTGTCATAGTCCTAGTAGGTTCTACTGGAGGGTTTTTTGTTGATCTAGGTGGTCTGAGAAAAAATACTTAACACGTTGTCAAATTTCGAGCTCAAAAGTTTTACAAGTGCGTTTTCATAAAAAGTGATTTTCAGTATAGTCAAGGACATGTTCAAACTATTTGAGGGTCTATGTAGGAGTGTCATAATCCTAGTGGGTTCTATTGGAGGGCTAAAAGTTGATCTAGGTGGTCTGTGAAAAAATTACTTAATATGTTGTCAAATTTCGAGCTCAAAACTTATTCTTGTGCGTTTTCATAAAAAGTGATTTTCAGTATAGTCAAGGACTTGTTCAAATGATTTGAGGGTCTATGTAGGAGTGTCATAGTCCTAGTAGATTCTACTAGAGGGTTAATTGTTGATCTAGGTGGTCTGAGAAAAAAAGTACTTAACACGTTGTCAAATTTCGAGCTCAAAATTTATTTTTCTGCGTTTTCATAAAAAGTGATTTTCAGTATAGTCAAGGACTTGTTCAAACGATTTGAGGGTCTATGTAGGAGTGTCAAAGTCCTAGTAGGTTCTACTGGAGGGCTAATTGTTGATCTAGGTGGTCTGAGAAAAAAGCACTTAACAAGTTGTCAGATTTCGAGCTCAAAAGTTATACTTGTGCGTTTTCATAAAAAGTGATTTTCAGTATAGTCAAGGACTTGTTCAAACGATTTGAGGGTCTGTGTAGGAGTGTCATAGTCCTAGTAGGTTCTACTGGAGGGTTTATTGTTGATCTAGGTGGTCTGAGAAAAAAGCACTTAACAAGTTGTCAGATTTCGAGCTCAAAAGTTATACTGTGCGTTTTCATAAAAAGTGATTTTCAGTATTGTCAAGGACTTGTTCAAACGATTTGAGGGTCTATGTAGGAGTGTCATAGTCCTAGTAGGTTCTACTGGAGGGCTAATTGTTGATCTAGGTGGTCTGAGAAAAAAGCACTTAACAAGTTGTCAGATTTCGAGCTCAAAGTTACACTTGTGCGTTTTCATAAAAAGTGATTTTCAGTATAGTCAAGGACTTGTTCAAACGATTTGAGGGTCTGTGTAGGAGTGTCATAGTCCTAGTAGGTTCTACTGGAGGGTTTTTTGTTGATCTAGGTGGTCTGAGAAAAAATACTTAACACGTTGTCAAATTTCGAGCTCAAAAGTTTTACAAGTGCGTTTTCATAAAAAGTGATTTTCAGTATATTCAAGGACATGTTCAAACTATTTGAGGGTCTATGTAGGAGTGTCATAATCCTAGTGGGTTCTACTGGAGGGCTAAATGTTGATCTAGGTGGTCTGTGAAAAAATTACTTAATATGTTGTCAAATTTCGAGCTCAAAACTTATTCTTGTGCGTTTTCATAAAAAGTGATTTTCAGTATAGTCAAGGACTTGTTCAAATGATTTGAGGGTCTATGTAGGAGTGTCATAGTCCTAGTAGATTCTACTAGAGGCTTAATTGTTGATCTAGTTGGTCTGAGAAAAAAAGTACTTAACACGTTGTCAAATTTCGAGCTCAAAATTTATTTTTCTGCATTTTCATAAAAAGTGATTTTCAGTATATTCAAGGACATGTTCAAACTATTTGAGGGTCTATGTAGGAGTGTCATAATCCTAGTGGGTTCTACTGGAGGGCTAAATGTTGATCTAGGTGGTCTGTGAAAAAATTACTTAATATGTTGTCAAATTTCGAGCTCAAAACTTATTCTTGTGCGTTTTCATAAAAAGTGATTTTCAGTATAGTCAAGGACTTGTTCAAATGATTTGAGGGTCTATGTAGGAGTGTCATAGTCCTAGTAGATTCTACTAGAGGCTTAATTGTTGATCTAGTTGGTCTGAGAAAAAAGTACCTAACACGTTGTCAGATTTCGAGCTCAAAAGTTATACTTGTGCGTTTTCATAAAAAGTGATTTTCAGTATAGTCAAGGACTTGTTCAAACGATTTGAGGGTCTGTGTAGGAGTGTCATAGTCCTAGTAGGTTCTACTGGAGGGTTTATTGTTGATCTAGGTGGTCTGAGAAAAAATACTTAACACATTGTCAAATTTCGAGCTCAAAAGTTTTACAAGTGCGTTTTCATAAAAAGTGATTTTCAGTATAGTCAAGGACATGTTCAAACTATTTGAGGGTCTATGTAGGAGTGTCATAGTCCTAGTGGGTTCTACTGGAGGGCTAAATGTTGATCTAGGTGGTCTGTGAAAAAATTACTTAATACGTTGTCAAATTTCGAGCTCAAAATTTATTCTTCTGCGTTTTCATAAAAAGTGATTTTCAGTATAGTCAAGGACTTGTTCAAACGATTTGAGGGTCTATGTAGGAGTGTCATAGTCCTAGTAGGTTCTACTGGAGGGCTAATTGTTGATCTAGGTGGTCTGAGAAAAAAGCACTTAACAAGTTGTCAGATTTCGAGCTCAAAAGTTATACTTGTGCGTTTTCATAAAAAGTGATTTTCAGTAAAGTCAAGGACTTGTTCAAACGATCTGAGGGTCTGTGTAGGAGTGTCATAGTCCTAGTAGGTTCTACTGGAGGGTTTATTGTTGATCTAGGTGATCTGAGAAAAAAATACTTAACACGTTGTCAAATTTCGAGCTCAAAAGTTTTACAAGTGCGTTTTCATAAAAAGTGATTTTCAGTATAGTCAAGGACATGTTCAAACTATTTGAGGGTCTATGTAGGAATGTCATAGTCCTAGTGGGTTCTACTGGAGGGCTAAATGTTGATCTAGGTGGTCTGTGAAAAAATTACTTAATACTTTGTCAAATTTCGAGCTCAAAATTTACTCTTGTGCGTTTTCATAAAGTGATTTTCAGTATAGTCAAGGACTTGTTCAAATGATTTGAGGGTCTATGTAGGACTGTCATAATCCTAGTAGGTTCTACTGGAGGGCTTATTGTTAATCTAGGTAGTCTGCGAAAAAAGTACTTAACACGTTGTCAAATTTCGATCTCAGAGTTATACTTGTGCGTTTTCATAAAAAGTGATTTTCAGTATAGTCAAGAACTTGTTAAAATGATTTGAGGGTCTATGTAGGAGTTTCATAGTCCTAGTAGATTCTACTTGAGAGCTTATTGTTGATCTAGGTGGTCTGAGAAAAAAGTACTTAATACGTTGTCAAATTTCGAGCTCAAAATTTTTTCTTGTGCGTTTTTATAAAAAGTGATTTTCAGTATAGTCAAGGACTTGTTCAAATGATTTCAGGGTCTATGTAGGAGTGTCATAGTCCTAGTAGGTTCTTCTGGAGGGCTAATTGTTGATCTGGGTGGTCTGAGAAAAAAGTATTTAATACGTTGTCAAATTTCGAGCTCAAAATTTATTCTGGTGCGTTTTCATAAAAAGTGATTTTTAGTATACTCAAGGACTTGTTCAAATGATTTGAGGGTCAATGTAGGAGTGTCATAGGCTTAGTAGGTTCTACTGGAGGGCTAATTGTTGATCTAGGTGGCCTGAATAAAAAGTACTTAACACGTTGTCAAATTTCGGGCTCAAAATTATAATTGTGCGTTTTCATAAAAAGTGATTTTCAGTATAGTCAAGGACTTGTTCAAATGATTTCAAGGTCTATGTAGGAGTGTCATAGTCCTAGTAGGTTCTACTGGAGGGCTAAATGTTGATCTAGGTGGTCTGAGAAAAATGTACTTATTACGTTGTCAAATTTTGAGCTCAAAAATTTTTCTTGTGCGTTTTCATAAAAAGTGATTTTCAGTATAGTCAAGGACTTGTTCAAATGATTTGAGGTTCTATGTAGGAGTGTCATAGTCCTAGTAGGCTCTACTGGAGGGCTAATTGTTGATCTAGGTGGTCTGAGAAAAAAGTACTTAACACGTTGTCAAATTTCGAGCTCGAAAGTTATTCTTGTGCGTTTTCATAAAAACTGATTTTCAGTATTGTCAAGGACTTGTTCAAATGATTTGAGGTTCTATGTAGGAGTGTCATAGTCCTAGCAGGTTCTACTGGAGGGCTAATTGTTGATCTAGGTGGTCTGAGAAAAAAAGTACTAAACACGTTGTCAAATTTCGAGCTCATATTTTTACTTGTGCGTTTTCATAAAAAGTGATTTTCAGTATAGTCAAGGACTTGTTCAAATGATTTGAGGGTCTATGTAGGAGTGTCATAGTCCTACTAGGTTCTACTGGAGGGCTAATTGTTGATCTAGGTGGTCTGAGAAAAAAGTACTTAATACGTTGTCAATTTTCGAGCTCAAAATTAATTCTTGTGCGTTTTCATAAAAAGTGATTTTCAGTATAGTCAAGGACTTGTTCAAATGATTTGAGGGTCTATGTAGGAGTGTCTTAGTCCTATTAGGTTTTACTGGAGGGCTTAGTGTTGATCTAGGTGATCTGAGAAAAAAGTACTTAATACGTTGTCAAATTTTGAGCTCAAAAGTTAATCTTGTGCGTTTTCACAAAAAGTGATTTTCAGTATAGTCAAGCTCTTGTTCAAATGATTTTAGGGTCTATGTAGGAGTGTCATAGTCCTAATAGGTTCTACTGGAGGGCTTATTGTTGGGCTAGGTGGTCTGAGAAAAAAGTACCTAATGCGTTGTCAAATTTTGAGCTCAAATTTATTCTTGTTGGTTTTCAAAAAAAGTGATTTTCAGTATAGTCAAGGACTGGTTCAAAAGATTTGAGGGTCTATGTAGGAGTGTCAGAGTCCTAGTAGGTTCTACTGGAGGGCTAATTGTTGATCTAGGCGGTCTGAGAAAAAACTACTTAATACGTTTTCAAATTTTGAGCTCAAAAGTTATTCTTGTGCGTTTTCATAAAAAGTGATTTTCAGTATAGACAAGGATTGGTTAAATGATTTGAGGGTCTATGTAGGAGTGTCATAGTCCTAGTAGGTTCTACTGGAAGGCTAATTGTTGATCTAGGTGGTCTGAGAAAAAACTACTTAACACGTTGTCAAATTTCGAGCTCAAAAGTTATACTTTTGCTTTTTCATAAAAAGTGATTTTCAGTATAGTCAAGGACTTGTTCAAATGATTTGAGGGTCTATGTAGGAGTGTCATAGTCCTACTAGGTTCTACTGGAGGGCTAATTGTTGATCTAGATGGTCTGAGAAAAAAGTACTTAATACGTTGTCAATTTTCGAGCTCAAAAGTTATTCTTGTGCGTTTTCAAAAAAAGTGATTTTCAGTATAGTCAAGGACTTGTTCAAATGATTTGAGGGTCTATGTAGGAGTGTCTTAGTCCTATTAGGTTTTACTGGAGGGCTTAGTGTTGATCTAGGTGATCTGAGAAAAAAGTACTTAATACGTTGTCAAATTTTGAGCTCAAAAGTTAATCTTGTGCGTTTTCACAAAAAGTGATTTTCAGTATAGTCAAGCTCTTGTTCAAATGATTTGAGGGTCTATGTAGGAGTGTCATAGTCCTAATAGGTTCTACTGGAGGGCTTATTGTTGGGCTAGGTGGTCTGAGAAAAAAGTACCTAATGCGTTGTCAAATTTTGAGCTCAAATTTATTCTTGTGGGTTTTCAAAAAAAGTGATTTTCAGTATAGTCAAGGACTGGTTCAAAAGATTTGAGGGTCTATGTAGGAGTGTCAGAGTCCTAGTAGGTTCTACTGGAGGGCTAATTGTTGATCTAGGTGGTCTGAGAAAAAACTACTTAATACGTTTTCAAATTTTGAGCTCAAAAGTTATTCTTGTGCGTTTTCATAAAAAGTGATTTTCAGTATAGACAAGGTATAGACAAGGATTGGTTAAATGATTTGAGGTTCTATGTAGGAGTGTCATAGACCTAGTAGGTTCTACTGGAAGGCTAGTTGTTGATCTAGGTGGTCTGAGAAAAAACTACTTAACACGTTGTCAAATTTCGAGCTCAAAAGTTATACTTTTGCGTTTTCATAAAAAGTGATTTTCAGTATAGTCAAGGACTTGTTCAAATGATTTGAGGGTCTATGTAGGAGTGTCATAGTCCTACTAGGTTCTACTGGAGGCCTAATTGTTGATCTAGATGGTCTGAGAAAAAAGTACTTAATACGTTGTCAATTTTCGAGCTCAAAAGTTATTCTTGTGCGTTTTCAAAAAAAGTGATTTTCAGTATAGTCAAGGACTTGTTCAAATGATTTGAGGGTCTATGTAGGAGTGTCTTAGTCCTATTAGGTTTTACTGGAGGGCTTAGTGTTGATCTAAGTGATCTGAGAAAAAAGTACCTAATGCGTTGTCAAATTTTGAGCTCAAATTTATTCTTGTGGGTTTTCAAAAAAAGTGATTTTTAGTATAGTCAAGGACTGGTTCAAAAGATTTGAGGGTCTATGTAGGAGTGTCAGAGTCCTAGTAGGTTCTACTGGAGGGCTAATTGTTGACCTAGGTGGTCTGAGAATAAATTACTTAATACGTTGTCAAATTTTGAGCTCAAAAGTTATTCTTGTGCGTTTTCATAGAAAGTGATTTTCAGTATAGTCAAGGACTTGTTCAAATGATTTGAGAGTCTATGTAGGAGTGTCATAGTCCTAGTAGGTTCTACTGGAAGGCTAATTGTTGATCTATGTGGTCTGAGAAAAAAGTACGTAATACGTTGTCAATTTTCGAGCTCAAAAGTTATTCTTGTGCGTTTTCATAAAAAGAGATTTTCAGTATAGTCAAGGACTTGTTCAAATGATTTGAGGGTCTATGTAGGAGTGTCTTAGTCCTATTAGGTTTTACTGGAGAGCTTAGTGTTGATCTAGATGATCTGAGAAAAAAGTACTTAATACGTTGTCAAATTTTGAGCTCAAAAGTTAATCTTGTGCGTTTTCACAAAAAGTGATTTTCCGTATAGTCAAGCTCTTGTTCAAATGATTTGAGGGTCTATGTAGGAGTGTCATAGTCCTAATAGGTTCTACTGGAGGGCTTATTGTTGGGCTAGGTGGTCTGAGAAAAAAGTACCTAATGCGTTGTCAAATTTTGAGCTCAAATTTATTCTTGTGGGGTTTCATAAAAAGTGATTTTCAGTATAGTCAAGGACTTGTTCAAATGATTTGAGGGTCTATGTAGGAGTGTCATAGTCCTAGTAGGTTCTACTGGAAGGCTAATAGTTGATCTAGGTGGTCTGAGAAAAAAGTACTTAACACGTTGTCAAATTTTGAGCTCAAAAGTTAATCTTGTGCGTTTTCACAAAAAGTGATTTTCAGTATAGTCAAGGACTTGTTCAAAAGATTTGAGGGTCTTTGTAGGAGTGTCAGAGTCCTAGTAGGTTCTACTGAAGGGCTAATTGTTGATCTAGTTGGTCTGAGAAAAAACTACTTAATACGTTGTCAAATTTTGAGCTCAAAAGTTATTCTTGTGCGTTTTCATAAAAAGTGATTTTCAGTATAGTCAAGGACTTGTTCAAATGATTTGAGGGTCTATGTAGGAGTGTCATAGTCCTAGTAGGTTCTACTGGAAGGCTAATAGTTGATCTAGGTGGTCTGAGAAAAAAGTACTTAACACGTTGTCAAATTTCGAGCTCAAAATTATACTTGTGAGTACTCATAAAAAGTGATTCTCAGTATAGTCAAGGACTTGTTCAAATGATTTGAGGGTCTATGTAGGAGTGTCATAGTCCTAGTAGGTTCTACTGGAGGACTAATTGTTGATCTAGGTGGTCTGAAAAAAAGTACTTAATACGTTGTCAAATTTCGAGCTCAAATGTTATTGTGGTTCGTTTTCATAAAAAGTGATTTTCAGTTTTGTCAAGGACTTGTTCAAATGATTTGAGGGTCTATGTAGGAGTGTCATAGTCCTAGTAGGCTCTACTGGAGGGCTAATTGTTGATCTAGGTGGTCTGAGAAAAAAGTACTCAACACGTTGTCAAATTTCGAGCTCAAAAGTTATACTTGTGCGTTTTCATAGAAAGTGATTTTCAGTATAGTCAAGGACTTGTTCGAATGATTTGAGGGTCTATGTAGGAGTGTCATAGTCCCAGTACGTTCTACTCGAAAACTACTTGTTGATCTAGGTGGTCTGAGAAAAAGGTACTCAACACGTTGTCAAATTTCGAGCTCAAAAGTTATACTTGTGCGTTTTCATAGAAAGTGATTTTCAGTATAGTCAAGGACTTGTTCGAATGATTTGAGGGTCTATGTAGGAGTGTCATAGTCCCAGTACGTTCTACTCGAAAACTACTTGTTGATCTAGGTGGTCTGAGAAAAAGGTACTTAACACGTTGTCAAATTTCGAGCTCAAATTTATACTTGTGCGTGTTCATAAAAAGTGATTTTCAGTATAGTCAAGGACTTGTTCAAATGATTTGAGGTTCTATGTAGGAGTGTCAAAGTCCTAGTAGGTTCTACTGGAGGGCTAATTGTTGATCTAGGTGGTCTTAGAAAAAAATACTTAATACGTTGCCTAATTTCGAGCTCAAATGTTATTCTTGTGCGTTTTCATAAAAAGTGATTTTCAGTATTGTCAAGGACTTGTTCAAATGATTTGAGGGTCTATGTAGGAGTGTCATAGTCCTTGTAGGCTCTACCGGAGAGCTAATTGTTGATCTAGGTGGTCTGAGAAAAAAGTACTTAATACGTTGTCTAATTTCGAGCTCAAATATTATTCTTGTGCGTTTTCATAAAAAGTGATTTTCAGTATAGTCAAGGACTTGTTCAATTGATTTGAGGGTCTATGTAGGAGTGTCATAGTCCTAGTAGGTTTTACTGGAGGGCTAATCGTTGATCTAGATGATCTGAGAAAAAAGTACTTAATACGTTGTCAAAATTCGAGCGCAAAAGTTATTCTTGAGCGTTTTCATAAAAAGTGATTTTCAGTATAGTCAAGGACTTTTTCAAATGATTTGAGGGTCTATGTAGGAGTGTCATAGTCCTAGTAGGTTCTACTGGAGGGCTAATTGTTGATCTAGGTGGTCTGAGAAAAAGGTACTTAACACGTTGTCAAATTTCGAGCTCAAATATTATTCTTGTGCGTTTTCAAAAAAGTGATTCTCAGTATAGTCAAGGACTTGTTCAATTGATTTGAGGGTCTATGCAGGAGGGTCATAGTCCTAGTAGGTTCTACTGGAGGGCTAATTGTTGATCTAGATGGTCTGAGAAAAAAGTACTTAATACGTTGTCAAAATTCGAGCTCAAAATTTATTCTTGTGCGTTTTCATAAAAAGTGATTTTCAGTATATTCAAGGACTTTTTCAAATGATTTGAGGGTCTATGTAGGAGTTTCATAGTCCTAGTAAGTTCTACTGGAGGGCTAATTGTTGATCTAGGTGGTCTGAGAAAAAGGTACTTAACACGTTGTCAAATTTCGAGCTCAAAGTTATACTTGTGCGTTTTCATAAAAAGTGATTTTCAGTATAGTCAAGGACTTGTTCAAATGATTTGAGGTTCTATGTAGGAGTGTCAAAGTCCTAGTAGATTCTACTGGAGGGCTAATTGTTGATCTATGTGGTCTTAGAAAAAATTACTTAATACGTTGCCTAATTGCGAGCTCAAATGTTATTCTTGTGCGTTTTCATAAAAAGTGATTTTCAGTATAGTCAAGGACTTGTTCAATTGATTTGAGGGTCTATGTAGGAGTGTCATAGTCCTAGTAGGTTTTACTGGAGGGCTAATCGTTGATCTAGATGATCTGAGAAAAAAGTACTTAATACGTTGTCAAAATTCGAGCGCAAAAGTTATTCTTGTGCGTTTTCATAAAAAGTGATTTTCAGTATAGTCAAGGACTTTTTCAAATGATTTGAGGGTCTATGTAGGAGTGTCATAGTCCTAGTAGGTTCTACTGGAGGGCTAATTGTTGATCTAGGTGGTCTGAGGAAAAGGTACTTAACACGTTGTCAAATTTCGAGCTCAAATATTATTCTTGTGCGTTTTCAAAAAAAGTGATTCTCAGTATAGTCAAGGACTTGTTCAATTGATTTGAGGGTCTATGCAGGAGGGTCATAGTCCTAGTAGGTTCTACTGGAGGGCTAATTGTTGATCTAGATGGTCTGAGAAAAAAGTACTTAATACGTTGTCAAAATTCGAGCTCAAAATTTATTCTTGTGCGTTTTCATAAAAAGTGATTTTCAGTATAGTCAAGGACTTTTTCAAATGATTTGAGGGTCTATGTAGGAGTGTCATAGTCCTAGTAAGTTCTACTGGAGGGCTAATTGTTGATCTAGGTGGTCTGAGAAAAAGGTACTTAACACGTTGTCAAATTTCGAGCTCAAAGTTATACTTGTGCGTTTTCATAAAAAGTGATTTTCAGTATAGTCAAGGACTTGTTCAAATGATTTGAGGTTCTATGTAGGAGTGTCAAAGTCTTAGCAGATTCTACTGGAGGGCTAATTGTTGATCTATGTGGTCTTAGAAAAAATTACTTAATACGTTGCCTAATTGCGAGCTCAAATGTTATTCTTGTGCGTTTTCATAAAATGTGATTTTCAGTATAGTCAAGGACTTGTTCAAATGATTTGAGGTTCTATGTAGGAGTGTCAAAGTCCTAGTAAGTTCTACTGGAGGGTTAATTGTTGATCTAGGTGGTCTTAGAAAAAAATACTTAATACGTTGTCTAATTTCGATCTCAAATATTATTCTTGTGCGTTTTCAAAAAAAGTGATTCTCAGTATAGTCAAGGACTTGTTCAATTAATTTGAGGGTCTATGTAGGAGTGTCATAGTCCTAGTAGGTTCTACTGGAGGGCTAATTGTTGATCTAGATGGTCTGAGAAAAAAGTACCCAATACGTTGTCAAAATTCGAGCTCAAAAATTATTCTTGTGCGTTTTCATAAAAAGTGATTTTCAGTATAGTCAAGGACTTTTTCAAATGATTTGAGGGTCTATGTAGGAGTGTCATAGTCCTAGTAAGTTCTACTGGAGGGCTAATTGTTGATCTAGGTGGTCTGAGAAAAAGGTACTTAACACGTTGTCAAATTTCGAGCTCAAAGTTATACTTGTGCGTTTTCATAAAAAGTGATTTTCAGTATAGTCAAGGACTTGTTCAAATGATTTGAGGTTCTATGTAGGAGTGTCAAAGTCCTAGTAGATTCTACTGGAGGGCTAATTGTTGATCTATGTGGTCTTAGAAAAAAATACTTAATACGTTGCCTAATTTCGAGCTCAAATGTTATTCTTGTGCGTTTTCATAAAAAGTGATTTTCAGTATAGTCAAGGACTTGTTCAAATGATTTGAGGAACTATGTAGGAGTGTTATAGTCCTATTAGGTTCTACTGGAGGGCTAATTGTTGATCTTGGTGGTCTGAGAAAAAAAATACTTAATGCGTTGTCAAATTTCGAGCTCAAAAGTTATTCTTGTGCGTTTTCATAAAAAGTGATTTTCAGTATAGTCAAGGACTTGTTCAAATGATTTGAGGAACTATGTAGGAGTGTTATAGTCCTATTAGGTTCTACTGGATGGCTAATTGTTGATCTAGGTGGTCTGAGAAAAAAGTACTTAATACGTTGTCTAATTTCGAGCTCAAATAATATTCTTGTGCGTTTTCATAAAAAGTGATTTTCAGTATAGTCAAGGACTTGTTCAAATGATTTGAGGGTCTATGTAGGAGTGTCACAGTCCTAGTAGGTTCAACTGGAGGGCTAATTGTTGATCTAGGTGGTCTGAGAAAAAAGTACCTAACACGTTGTCAAATTTCGAGCTCAAAAGTTAATCTTGTTCCTTTTCATAAAAAGTGATTTTCAGTATAGTCAAGGACTTGTTCAAATGATTTGAGGGTCTATGTAGGAGTGTCATAGTCCTAATAGGTTCTACTGGAGGGCTTATTGTTGGTCTAGGTGGTCTGAGAAAAAAGTACTTAATACGTTGTCAAATTTTGAGCTCAAATTTTTTCTTGTGGGTTTTCAAAAAAGTGATTTTCAGTATAGTCAGGGACTTGTTCAAGTGATTTGAGGGTCTATGTCGGCGTGTCATAGTCCTGGTAGGTTCTACTGGAGGGCTAATTGTTGATCTAGGTGGTCTGAGAAAAAATAATTTAATGCGTTGTCAAAATTTGAGCTCAAAAGATATTCTTGTGCGTTTTCATAAAAAGTGATTTTCAGTATAGTCAAGGACTTGTTCAAATGATTTGAGGGCCTATGTAGGAGTGTCATAGTCCTTGTAGTTTCCACTGGAGAGCTAATTGTTGATCTAGGTGGTCTGAGAAAAAAGTACTTGATACGTTGTCTAATTTCGAGCTCAAATTCTTGTGCGTTTTCATAAAAAGTGATTTTCAGTATAGTCAAGGACTTGTTCAAATGATTTGAGGGCCTATGTAGGAGTGTTATAGTCCTATTAGGTTCTACTGGAGGGCTAATTGTTGATCTTGGTGGTCTGAGAAAAAAAAATACTTAATACGTTGCCTAATTTCGAGCTCAAATGTTATTCTTGTGCGTTTTCATAAAAAGTGATTTTCAGTATAGTCAAGGACTTGTTCAAATGATTTGAGGAACTATGTAGGAGTGTTATAGTCCTATTAGGTTCTACTGGAGGGCTAATTGTTGATCTTGGTGGTCTGAGAAAAAAAATACTTAATGCGTTGTCAAATTTCGAGCTCAAAAGTTATTCTTGTGCGTTTTCATAAAAAGTGATTTTCAGTATAGTCAAGGACTTGTTCAAATGATTTGAGGAACTATGTAGGAGTGTTATAGTCCTATTAGGTTCTACTGGATGGCTAATTGTTGATCTAGGTGGTCTGAGAAAAAAGTACTTAATACGTTGTCTAATTTCGAGCTCAAATAATATTCTTGTGCGTTTTCATAAAAAGTGATTTTCAGTATAGTCAAGGACTTGTTCAAATGATTTGAGGGTCTATGTAGGAGTGTCACAGTCCTAGTAGGTTCAACTGGAGGGCTAATTGTTGATCTAGGTGGTCTGAGAAAAAAGTACCTAACACGTTGTCAAATTTCGAGCTCAAAAGTTAATCTTGTTCCTTTTCATAAAAAGTGATTTTCAGTATAGTCAAGGACTTGTTCAAATGATTTGAGGGTCTATGTAGGAGTGTCATAGTCCTAATAGGTTCTACTGGAGGGCTTATTGTTGGTCTAGGTGGTCTGAGAAAAAGTACTTAATACGTTGTCAAATTTTGAGCTCAAATTTTTTCTTGTGGGTTTTCAAAAAAAGTGATTTTCAGTATAGTCAGGGACTTGTTCAAGTGATTTGAGGGTCTATGTCGGAGTGTCATAGTCCTGGTAGGTTCTACTGGAGGGCTAATTGTTGATCTAGGTGGTCTGAGAAAAAATAATTTAATGCGTTGTCAAAATTTGAGCTCAAAAGATATTCTTGTGCGTTTTCATAAAAAGTGATTTTCAGTATAGTCAAGGACTTGTTCAAATGATTTGAGGGCCTATGTAGGAGTGTCATAGTCCTTGTAGTTTCCACTGGAGAGCTAATTGTTGATCTAGGTGGTCTGAGAAAAAAGTACTTGATACGTTGTCTAATTTCGAGCTCAAATTCTTGTGCGTTTTCATAAAAAGTGATTTTCAGTATAGTCAAGGACTTGTTCAAATGATTTGAGGGTCTATGTAGGAGTGTCATAGTTCTAGTAGGTTCTACTGGAGAGCTAATAGTTGATCTAGATGGTCTGAGAAAAAAGTACTTAAAATGTTGTCAAATTTTGAGCTCAAAAGTTATTCTTGTGGGTTTTCAAAAAAAGTGATTTTCAGTTTAGTCAGGGACTTGTTCAAGTGATTTGAGGGTCTATGTAGGAGTGTCATAGTCCTAGTAGGTTCTACTGGAGGGCTAATTGTTGATCTAGGTGGTCTGAGAAAAAAATATTTAATGCGTTGTCAAATTTCGAGCTCAAAGTTATTCTTGTGCGTTTTCATAAAAAGTGATTTTCAGTATTGTCAAGGACTTGTTCAAATGATTTGAGGGTCTATGTAGGAGTGTCATAGTCCTAGTAGGTTCTACTGGAGGGCTAATAGTTGATCTAGATGGTCTGAGAAAAAATACTTAATACGTTGTCAAATTTTGAGCTCAAAAGTAATTCTTGTGCGTTTTCATAAAAAGTGATTTTCATTGTATTCAAGGACTTGTTCAAATGATTTGAGGGTCTATGTAGGAGTGTCATGGTCCTAGTAGGTTCTACTGGAGGGCTAATTGTTGATCTAGGTGGTCTGAGAAAAAAATATTTAATGCGTTGTCAAATTTCGAGCTCAAAGTTATTCTTGTGCGTTTTCATAAAAAGTGATTTTCAGTATTGTCAAGGACTTGTTCAAATGATTTGAGGGTCTATGTAGGAGTGTCATAGTCCTAGTAGGTTCTACTGGAGGGCTAATAGTTGATCTAGATGGTCTGAGAAAAAATACTTAATACGTTGTCAAATTTTGAGCTCAAAAGTAATTCTTGTGCGTTTTCATAAAAAGTGATTTTCATTGTATTCAAGGACTTGTTCAAATGATTTGAGGGTCTATGTAGGAGTGTCATGGTCCTAGTAGGTTCTACTGGAGGGCTAATTGTTGATCTAGGTGGTCTGAGAAAAAAGAACTTTACACGTTATCAAATTTCGAGCTCAAAATTTATCCTTGTGCGTTTTCATAAAAAGTGATTTTCAGTATAGTCAAGGACTTGTTCAAATGATTTGAGGGTCTATGTAGGAGTGTCATTGTCCTAGTAGGTTCTACTGGAGGGCTAATTGTTGATATGGGTGGTCCGAGAAAGAAGTACTTAATACGTTGTCAAATTTCGAGCTCAAAAGTTATTCTTGTGCGTTTTCATAAAAAGTGATTTTCAGTATAGTCAAGGACTTGTTCAAATGATTTGAGGGTCTATGTAGGAGTGTTATAGTCCTAGTAGGTTCTACTGGAGGGTAATTGTTGATCCAGTTGGTCTGAGAAAAAAGTACCTAACACGTTGCCAAATTTCGAGCTCAAAATTTATTCTTATGCGTTTTCATAAAAAGTGATTTTCAATATAGTCAAGGACTTGTTCAAATGATTTGAGGTTCTATGTAGGAGTGTCATAGTCCTAGTAGGTTCTACTGGAGGGTGATTGTTGATCTAGTTGGTCTGAAAAAAAGTACCTAACACGTTGTCAAATTTCGAGCTCAAGATTTATTCTTGTGCGTTTTCATAAAAAGTGATTTTCAGTATAGTCAAGGACTTGTTCAAATGATTTGAGGGTCTATGTAGGAGTGTCATAGTCCTAGTAGGTTCTACTGGAGGGTAATTGTTGATCTAGTTGGTCTGAGAAAAAAGTACCTAACACGTTGTCAAATTTCGAGCTCAAAAGTTATTCTTGTGCGTTTTCATAAAAAGTGATTTTCAGTATGATCAAGGACTTGTTCAATTGATTTGAGGGTCTATGTAGGAGTGTCATAGTCCTAGTAGGTTCTACTGGAGGGCTAATTGTTGATCTAAGTGATCTGAGAAAGATGTACTTAACACGTTGTCAAATTTCGAGCTCAAGAGTTATACTTGTGCGTTTTCATAAAAAGTGATATTTAGTATAGTCAAGGACTTGTTCAAATGATTTGAGGGTCTATGTAGGAGTGTCATAGGCCTAGTAGATTCTACTGGAGGGCTAATTGTTGATCAAGGCGGTCTGAGAAAAAATTACTTAATAAGTTGTCAAATTTTGAGCTCAAATTTATTCTTGTGCGTTTTCATAAAAAGTGATTTTCAATATAGTCAAGGACTTGTTCAAATGATTTGAGGGTCTATGTAGGAGTATCATAGTCCTATTAGGTTCTACTGGAGGGCTTATTGTTGATCTAGGTGGTCTGAGAAAAAAGTACTTAACACGTTGTCCAATTTCGAGCTCAATATTTATTCTTGTGCGTTTACATAAAAAGTGATTTTCAATATAGTCAAGGACTTGTTCAAATGATTTGAGGGTCTATGTAGGAGTGTCGTAGTCCTATTAGGTTCTACTGGAGGGCTAATTGTTGATCTAGGTGGTCTGAGAAAAAAGTACTTAACACGTTGTCAAATTTCGAGCTCAAAATTTATTCTTGTGCGTTTTCATAAAAAGTGATTTTCAGTATAGTCAAGGACTTGTTCAAATGATTCGAGGGTCTATGTAGGAGTGTCATAGTCCTAGTAGGTTCTACTGGAGGGTAATTGTTGATCTAGTTGGTCTGAGAAAAAAGTACCTAACACGTTGTCAAATTTCGAGCTCAAAAGTTATTCTTGTGCGTTTTCATAAAAAGTGATTTTCAGTATAGTCAAGGACTTGTTCAAATGATTTGAGGTTCTATGTAGGAGTGTCTTAGTCGTAGAAGGTTCTACTGGAGGGCTAATTGTTGATCTAAGGTGTCTGAGAAAGATGTACTTAACACGTTGTCAAATTTCGAGCTCAAGACTTATACTTGTGCGTTTTCATAAAAAGTGATTTTTAGTAAAGTCAAGGACTTGTTCAAATGATTTGGGGGTCTATGTAGGAGTGTCGTAGTTCTATTAGGTTCTACTGGAGGGCTAATTGTTGATGTAGGCGGTCTGCGAAAAAAGCACTTAACACGTTGTCAAATTTCGAGCTCAAAGTTATTCTTGTGCGTTTTCATAAAAAAAGATTTTCAGTATAGTCAAGGACTTGTTCAAATGATTTGAGGGTCTATGTAGGAGTGTCATAGTCCTAGTAGGCTCTACTAGAGGGTAATTGTTGATCTAGGTTGTCTGAGAAAAAAGTACTTAACACGTTGTCAAATTTCGAGCTCAAAATTATAATTGTGCGTTCTCATAAAAAGTGATTTTCAGTATAGTCAAGGACTTGTTCAAATGATTTGAGGGTCTCTGTAGGAGTGTCATAGTCCTAGTAGGTTCTACTGGAGGGTAATTGTTGATCTAGTTGGTCTGAGAAAAAAGTACCTAACACGTTGTCAAATTTCGAGCTCAAAAGTTATTCTTGTGCGTTTTCATAAAAAGTGATTTTCAGTATAGTCAAGGACTTGTTCAAATGATTTGAGGTTCTATGTAGGAGTGTCTTAGTCCTAGAAGGTTCTACTGGAGGGCTAATTGTTGATCTAAGGTGTCTGAGAAAGATGTACTTAACACGTTGTCAAATTTCGAGCTCAAGACTTATACTTGTGCGTTTTCATAAAAAGTGATTTTTAGTAAAGTCAAGGACTTGTTCAAATGATTTGGGGGTCTATGTAGGAGTGTCGTAGTTCTATTAGGTTCTACTGGAGGGCTAATTGTTGATGTAGGCGGTCTGCGAAAAAAGTACTTAACACGTTGTCAAATTTCGAGCTCAAAAGTTATTCTTGTGCGTTTTCATAAAAAAAGATTTTCAGTATAGTCAAGGACTTGTTCAAATGATTTGAGGGTCTATGTAGGAGTGTCATAGTCCTAGTAGGCTCTACTAGAGGGTAATTGTTGATCTAGGTTGTCTGAGAAAAAAGTACTTAACACGTTGTCAAATTTCGAGCTCAAAATTATAATTGTGCGTTCTCATAAAAAGTGATTTTCAGTATAGTCAAGGACTTGTTCAAATGATTTGAGGGTCTCTGTAGAAGTGTCTTAGTCCTAGTAGGTTCTACTGGAGGGCTAATTGTTTATCTAGGTGGTCTGAGAAAAAGTACTTAACACGTTGTCAAATTTCGAGCTCAAAATTTATTCTTGTGCGTTTTCATAAAAAGTGATTTTCAATATAGTCAAGGACTTGTTCAAATGATTTGAGGGTCTATGTAGGAGTGTCATAGTCCTATTAGGTTCTACTGGAGGGCTAATTGTTGATCAAGGGGGTCTGAGAAAAAAAGTACTTAACACGTTGTCAAATTTCGAGCTCAAAAGTTATTCTTGTGCGTCTTCATAAAAAAAGATTTTCAGTATAGTCAAGGACTTGTTCAAATGATTTGAGGTTCTATGTAGAAGTGTCATAGTCCTATTAGGTTCTACTGGAGGGCTAATTGTTGATCTAGGTGGTCTGAGAAAAAATTACTTAACACGTTGTCAAATTTCGAGCTCAAAATTTATTCTTGTGCGTTTTCATAAAAAGTGATTTTCAATATAGTCAAGAACTTGTTCAAATGATTTGAGGGTCTATGTAGGAGTGTCGTACTCCTATTAGGTTCTACTAGAGGACTAATTGTTGATCTAGGTGGTCTGCGAAAAAAGTACTTAACACGTTGTCAAATTTCGAGCTCAAAAGTTATTCTTGTGCGTTTTCATAAAAAAAGATTTTCAGTATAGTCAAGGACTTGTTCAAATGATTTGAGGGTCTATGTAGGAGTGTCATAGTCCTAGTAGGCTCTACTAGAGGGTAATTGTTGATCTAGGTTGTCTGAGAAAAAAGTACTTAACACGTTGTCAAATTTCGAGCTCAAAATTATAATTGTGCGTTTTCATAAAAAGTGATTTTCAGTATAGTCAAGGACTTGTTCAAATGATTTGAGGGTCTATGTAGAAGTGTCTTAGTCCTAGTATGTTCTACTGGAGGGCTAATTGTTGATCTAGGTGGTCTGAGAAAAAAGTACTTAGCACGTTGTCAAATTTCGAGCTCAAAATTTATTCTTGTGCGTTTTCATAAAAAGTGATTTTCAATATAGTCAAGGACTTGTTCAAATGATTTGAGGGTCTATGTAGGAGTGTCATAGTCCTATTAGGTTCTACTGGAGGGCTAATTGTTGATCTAGGTGGTCTGAGAAAAAAGTACTTAACACGTTGTCAAATTTCGAGCTCAGAACTTATTCTTGTGCGTTTTCATAAAAAAAGATTTTCAGTATAGTCAAGGACTTGTTCAAATGATTCGAGGGTCTATGTAGGAGTGTCATAGTCCTAGTAGGTTCTACTGGAGGGCTAAATGTTGATCTAGGTGGTCTGAGAAAAAAGTACTTAACACGTTGTCAAATTTCGAGCTCAAATTTATACTTGTGCGTTTTCATAAAAAGTGATTTTCAGCATAGTCAAGAACTTGTTCAAATGGTTTGAGGGTCTATGTAGGAGTGTCATAGTCCTATTAGGTTCTACTAGAGGGCTAATTGTTGATCTAGGTGTGCTGAGAAAAAGTACTTAACACGTTGTCAAATTTCGAGCTCAAAAGTTATTCTTGTGCGTTTTCATAAAAAAAGATTTTCAGTATAGTCAAGGACTTGTTCAAATGATTTGAGGGTCTATGTAGGAGTGTCATAGTCCTATTAGGTTCTACTGGAGGGCTAATTGTTGATCTAGGTGGTCTGAGAAAAAATTACTTAACACGTTGTCAAATTTCGAGCTCTAAATTTATTCTTGTGCGTTTTCATAAAAAGTGATTTTCAATATAGTCAAGGACTTGTTCAAATGATTTGAGGGTCTATGTAGGAGTGTCTTAGTCCTATTAGGTTCTACTGGAGGGCTAATTGTTGATCTAGGTGGTCTGCGAAAAAAAGTACTTAACACGTTGTCAAATTTCGAGCTCAAAAGTTATTCTTGTGCGTTTTCATAAAAAAAGATTTTCAGTATAGTCAAGGACTTGTTCAAATGATTTGAGGGTCTATGTAGGAGTGTCATAGTCCTATTAGGTTCTACTAGAGGGCTAATTGTTGATCTAGGTGTGCTGAGAAAAAAGTACTTAACACGTTGTCAAATTTCGAGCTCAAAAGTTATTCTTGTGCGTTTTCATAAAAAAAGATTTTCAGTATAGTCAAGGACTTGTTCAAATGATTTGAGGGTCTATGTAGGAGTGTCATAGTCCTATTAGGTTCTACTGGAGGGCTAATTGTTGATCTAGGTGGTCTGCGAAAAAATTACTTAACACGTTGTCAAATTTCGAGCTCAAAAGTTATTCTTGTGCGTTTTCATAAAAAAAGATTTTCAGTATAGTCAAGGACTTGTTCAAATGATTTGAGGGTCTATGTAGGAGTGTCATAGTCCTATTAGGTTCTACTAGAGGGCTAATTGTTGATCTAGGTGTGCTGAGAAAAAAGTACTTAACACGTTGTCAAATTTCGAGCTCAAAAGTTATTCTTGTGCGTTTTCATAAAAAAAGATTTTCAGTATAGTCAAGGACTTGTTCAAATGATTTGAGGGTCTATGTAGGAGTGTCATAGTCCTATTAGGTTCTACTGGAGGGCTAATTGTTGATCTAGGTGGTCTGCGAAAAAAGTACTTAACACGTTGTCAAATTTCGAGCTCAAAAGTTATTCTTGTGCGTTTTCATAAAAAAAGATTTTCAGTATAGTCAAGGACTTGTTCAAATGATTTGAGGGTCTATGTAGGAGTATCATAGTCCTAGTAGGCTCTACTAGAGGTTAATTGTTGATCTAGGTTGTCTGAGAAAAAAGTACTTAACACGTTGTCAAATTTCGAGCTCAAAATTATAATTGTGCGTTTTCATAAAAAGTGATTTTCAGTATAGTCAAGGACTTGTTCAAATGATTTGAGGGTCTATGTAGAAGTGTCTTAGTCCTAGTAGGTTCTACTGGAGGGCTAATTGTTGGTCTAGGTGGTCTGAGGAAAAAAGTACTCAACACGTTGTCAAATTTCGAGCTCAAAAGTTATACTTGTGCGTTTTCATAAAAAGTGATTTTCAGCATAGTCAAGAACTTGTTCAAATGATTTGAGGGTCTATGTAGGAGTGTCATAGTCCTATTAGGTTCTACTAGAGGGCTAATTGTTGATCTAGGTGTGCTGAGAAAAAAGTACTTAACACGTTGTCAAATTTCGAGCTCAAAAGTTATTCTTGTGCGTTTTCATAAAAAAAGATTTTCAGTATAGTCAAGGAATTGTTCAAATGATTTGAGTGTCTATGTAGGAGTGTCATAGTCCTATTAGGTTCTACTGGAGGGCTAAATGTTGATCTAGGTGGTCTGAGAAAAAATTACTTAACACGTTGTCAAATTTCGAGCTCTAAATTTATTCTTGTGCGTTTTCATAAAAAAAGATTTTCAGTATAGTCAAGGACTTGTTCAAATGATTTGAGGGTCTTTGTAGGAGTGTCATAGTCCTAGTAGGCTCTACTAGAGGGTAATTGTTGATCTAGGTTGTCTGAGAAAAAAGTACTTAACACGTTGTCAAATTTCGAGCTCAAAATTATAATTGTGCGTTTTCATAAAAAGTGATTTTCAGTATAATCAAGGACTTGTTCAAATGATATGAGGGTCTATGTAGAAGTGTCTTAGTCCCAGTAGGTTCTAAAAGAGGGCTAATTGTTGATCTAGGTGTGCTGAGAAAAAAGTACTTAACACGTTGCAAATTTCGAGCTCAAAAGTTATTCTTGTGCGTTTTCATAAAAAAAGATTTTCAGTATAGTCAAGGACTTGTTCAAATGATTTGAGGGTCTATGTAGGAGTGTCATAGTCCTAGTAGGTTCTACTGGAGGGTAATTGTTGATCTAGTTTGTCTGAGAAAAAAGTACTTAATAAGTTGTCAAATTTTGAGCTCAAATTTATTCTTGTGCGTTTTCATAAAAAGTGATTTTCAATATAGTCAAGGACTTGTTCAAATAATTTGAGGGTCTATGTAGGAGTGCCATAGTCCTATTAGGTTCTACTGGAGGGCTAATTGTTGGTCTAGGTGGTCTGAGAAAAAATTACTTAACACGTTGTCAAAATTCGAGCTCAAAATTTATTCTTGTGCGTTTTCATAAAAAGTGAATTTCAATATAGTCAAGGACTTGTTCAAATGATTTGAGGGTCTATGTAGGAGTGTCGTAGTCCTATTAGGTTCTACTGGAGGGCTAATTGTTGATCTTGGTGGTCTGCGAAAAAAGTACTTAACACGGTGTCAAATTTCGAGCTCAAAAGTTATTCTTGTGCGTTTTCATAAAAAAAGATTTTCAGTATAGTCAAGGACTTGTTCAAATGATTTGAGGGTCTATGTAGGAGTGTCATAGTCCTAGTAGGCTCTACTAGAGGGTAGTTGTTGATCTAGGTTGTCTGAGAAAAAAGTACTTAACACGTTGTCAAATTTCGAGCTCAAAATTATAATTGTGCGTTTTCATAAAAAGTGATTTTCAGTATAGTCAAGGACTTGTTCAAATGATTTGAGGGTCTATGTAGAAGTGTCTTAGTCCTAGTAGGTTCTACTGGAGAGCTAATGGTTGATCTAGGTGGTCTGAGAAAAAAGTACTTAACACGTTGTCAAATTTCGAGCTCAAAATTTATTCTTGTGCGTTTTCATAAAAAGTGATTTTCAATATTGTCAAGGACTTGTTCAAATGATTTGAGGGTCTATGTAGGAGTGTCATAGTCCTATTAGGTTCTACTGGAGGGCTAATTGTTGGTCTAGGTGGTCTGAGAAAAAAGTACTTAACACGTTGTCTTATTTCGAGCTCAAAATTTATTCTTGTGCGTTTTCATAAAAAAAGATTTTCAGTATAGTCAAGGACTTGTTCAAATGATTTGAGGGTCTATGTAGGAGTGTCATAGTCCTAGTAGGTTCTACTGGAGGGTAATTGTTGATCTAGTTTGTCTGAGAAAAAAAGTACTTAACACGTTGTCAAATTTCGAGCTCAAAATTATAATTGTGCGTTTTCATAAAAAGTGATTTTCAGTATAGTCAAGGACTTATTCAAATGATTTGAGGGTCTATGTAGAAGTGTCTTAGTCCTAGTAGGTTCTACTGGAGGGCTAATTTTTGATCTAGGTGGTCTGAGAAAAAAAGTACTTAATACGTTGTCAAATTTTGAGCTCAAAAGTTATTCTTGTCTGTTTTCATAAAAAGTGATTTTCAGTATAGTCAAGGACTTGTTCAAATGATTCGAGGGTCTATGTAGGAGTGTCATAGTCCTAGTAGGTTTTACTGGAGGGCTAAATGTTGATCTAGGTGGTCTGAGAAAAAAAGTACTTAACACGTTGTCAAATTTCGGGCTCAAAGTTATACTTGTGCGTTTTCATAAAAAAAGATTTTCAGTATAGTCAAGGACTTGTTCAAATGATTTGAGGGTCTATGTAGGAGTGTCATAGTCCTAGTAGGTTCTACTGGAGGGTAATTGTTGATCTAGTTTGTCTGAGAAAAAAAGTACTTAACACGCTGTCAAATTTCGAGCTCAAAATTATAATTGTGCGTTTTCATAAAAAGTGATTTTCAGTATAGTCAAGGACTTGTTCAAATGATTTGAGGGCCTATGTAGAAATGTCTTAGTCCTAGTAGGTTCTACTGGAGGGCTAATTGTTGATCTAGGTGGTCTGAGAAAAAAACTACTTAATACGTTGTCAAACTTTGAGCTCAAAATTTATTCTTGTGTGTTTTCATAAAAAGTGATTTTCAGTATAGTCAAGGACTTGTTCAAATGATTCGAGGGTCTATGTAGGAGTGTCATAGTCCTAGTAGGTTCTACTGGAGGGCTAAATGTTGATCTAGGTGGTCTGAGAAAAAAGTACTTAACACGTTGTCAAATTTCGAGCTCAAAAGTTATACTTGTGCGTTTTCATAAAAAGTGATTTTCAGCATAGTCAAGGACTTGTTCAAATGATTTGAGGGTCTATGTAGGAGTGCCATAGTCCTATTAGGTTCTACTAGAGGGCTAATTGTTGATCTAGGTGTGCTGAGAAAAAAGTACTTAACACGTTGTCAAATTTCGGGCTCAAATTTATACTTGGGCGTTTTCATAAAAAGTGATTTTCAGTATAGTGAAGGACTTGTTCAAATGATTTGAGGGTCTTTGTAGGAGTGTCATAGTCCTAGTAGGTTCTACTGGAGGGCTAATTGTTGATCTGGGTGGTCTGAGAAAAACGTATTTCTCACGTTGTCAAATTTCGATCTCAAAATTTATTCTTGTGCGTTTTCATAAAAAGTGATTTTCAATATAGTCAAGGACTTGTTCAAAGGATTTGAGCGTCTATGTAGGAGTGTCATAGTCCTAGTAGGTTCTACTGGAGGGCTAATTGTTGATCTAGGTGGTCTGAGAAAAACTTATTTCTCACGTTGTCAAATTTCGAGCTCAAAATTTATTCTTGTGCGTTTTCATAAAAAGTGATTTTCAGTATAGTCAAGGACTTGTTCAAATGATTCGAGGGTCTATGTAGGAGTGTCATAGTCCTAGTAGGTTCTACTGGAGGGCTAATTGTTGATCTAGGTGTTCTGAGAAAAACGTATTTCTCACGTTGTCAAATTTCGAGCTCAAAATTTATTCTTGTGAGTTTTCATAAAAAGTCATTTTCAGTATAGTCAAGGACTTGTTCAAATGATTCGAGGGTCTATGTAGGAGTGTCATAGTCCTAGTAGGTTCTACTGGAGGGCTAATTGTTGATCTAGGTGCTCTGAGAAAGATGTACTTAATACGTTCTCAAATTTCGATTTCAAGAGTTATACTTGTGCGTTTTCATAAGAAGTGATTTTCAGTATAGTCAAGGATTTGTTCAAATGATTTGAGGGTCTATGTAGGAGTGTCATAGTCCTATTAGGTTCTACTAGAGGGCTAATTGTTGATCTAGGTGTGTTGAGAAAAAAGTAATTAACACGTTGTCAAATTTCGAGCTCAAATTTATACTTGGGCGTTTTCATAAAAAGTGATTTTCAGTATAGTGAAGGACTTGTTCAAGTGATTTGAGGGTCTATGTAGGAGTGTCATAGTCCTAGTAGGTTCTCTTGGAGGGCTAATTGTTGATCTAGGTGGTCTGAGAAAGATGTACTTAACACGTTGTCAAATTTCGATTTCAAGAGTTATACTTGTGCGTTTTCATAAGAAGTGATTTTCAGTATAGTCAAGGACTTGTTCGAATGATTTGAGGGTCTATGTAGGAGTGTCATAGTCCTAGTAGGTTCTACTGGAGGGCTAATTGTTGATCTAGGTGGTCTGAGAAAAACGTATTTCTCACGTTGTCAAATTTCGAGCTCAAAATTTATTCTTGTGCGTTTTCATAAAATGTGATTTTCAGTACAGTCAAGGACTTGTTCAAATGATTCGAGGGTCTATGTAGGAGTGTCATAGTCCTAATAGGTTCTACTGGAGGGCTAATTGTTGATCTAGGTAGTCTGAGAAAAAAAGTACTTAACACGTTGTCAAATTTCGAGCTGAAAATTATAATTGTGCGTTTTCATAAAAAGTGATTTTCAGTATAGTCAAGGACTTGTTCAAATGATTTGAGGGTCTATGTAGAAGTGTCTTAGTCCTAGTAGGTTCTACTGGAGGGCTAACTGTTGATCTAGGTGGGCTGAGAAAAAAGTACTTAACACGTTGTCAAATTTCGAGCTCAAAAGTTATACTTGTGCGTTTTCATAAAAAGTGATTTTCAGCATAGTCAAGGACTTGTTCAAATGATTTCAGGTTGTATGTAGGAGTGTCATAGTCCTATTAGGTTCTACTAGAGGGTTAATTGTTGATCTAGGTGCGCTGAGAAAAAAGTACTTAACACGTTGTCAAATTTCGAGCTCAAATTTATACTTGGGCGTTTTCATAAAAAGTGATTTTCAGTATAGTGAAGGACTTGTTCAAGTGATTTGAGGGTCTATGTAGGAGTGTCATAGTCCTAGTACGTTCTACATGAGGGCTAATTGTTGATCTAGGGGGTCTGAGAAAGATGTACTTAACACGTTGTCAAATTTCTATTTCAAGAGTTATACTTGTGCGTTTTCATAAGAAGTGATTTTCAGTATAGTCAAGGACTTGTTCGAATGATTTGAGGGTCTAAGTAGGAGTGTCATAGTCCTAGTAGGTTCTACTGGAGGGCTAAATGTTGATATAGGTGGTCTGAGAAAAAAGTACTTAATAAGCTGTCAAATTTTGAGCTCAAATTTATTCTTGTGCGTTTTCATAAAGTGGGATTTTCAATATAGTCAAGGACTTGTTCAAATGATTTGAGGGTCTATGTAGGAGTGTCATAGTCCTGTTAGGTTCAACTGGAGGGCTAATTGTTGATCTAGGTGGTCTGAGAAAAACGTATTTCTCAAGTAATCAAATTTCGAGCTCAAAATTTATTCTTGTGCGTTTTCATAAAAAGTGATTTTTAATATAGTCAAGGACTTATTCAAATGATTTGAGGGTCTATGTAGGAGTGTCATAGTCCTAGTAGGTTCTACTGGAGGGCTAATTGTTGATCTAGGTTGTCTGAGAAAGATGTACTTAACACGTTGTCAAATTTCGATTTCAGGAGTTATACTTGTGCGTTTTCATAAAAAGTGATTTTCAGTATAGTCAAGGACTTGTTCAAATGATTTGAGGGTCTATGTAGGAGTGTCATAGTCCTAGTAGGTTATACTGGAGGGCTAATTGTGGATCTAGGTGGTCTGAGAAAAAAGTACTTAATAAGCTGTCAAATTTTGAGCTCAAATTTATTCTTGTGCGTTTTCATAAAAAGTGATTTTCAATATAGTCAAGGACTTGTTCAAATGATTTGAGGGTCTATGTAGGAGTTTCATAGTCCTGTTAGGTTCTACTGGAGGACTAATTGTTGATCTGGGTGGTCTGAGAAAAAAGTACTCAACACGTTGTCAAATTTCGAGATCAAAAGTTATTCTTGTGCGTTTTCATAAAAAAAGATTTTGAGTATAGTCAAGGACTTGTTCAAATGAATTGAGGGTCTATGTAGGAGTGTCACAGTCCTAGTAGGTTCTACTGGAGGGTAATTGTTGATCTAGGTGGTCTGAGAAAAAAGTACTTAACACGTTGTCAATTTTCGAGCTTAAAATTATAATTGTGCGTTTTCATAAAAAGTGATTTTCAGTATAGTCAAGGACTTGTTCAAATGATTTGAGGGTCTATGTAGAAGTGTCTTAGTCCTAGTAGGTTCTACTGGATGGCTAATTGTTGATCTAGGTAGTCTGAGGAAAAAGTACTTAATACGTTGTCAAATTTTGAGCTCAAATTTATTCTTGTGCGTTTTCATAAAAAGTGATTTTCAGTATAGTCAAGGACTTGTTCAAATGATTCGAGGGTCTATGTAGGAGTGTCTTAGTTCTAGTAGGTTCTACTGGAGGGCTAACTGTTGATCTAGGTGGTCTGAGAAAAAAGTACCTAACACGTTGTCAGATTTGGAGCTCAAAGGTATACTTGTGCGTTCTCATAAAAAGTGATTTTCAGTATAGTCAAGGACTTGTTCAAATGATTTGAGGGTCTATGTAGGAGTGTCATAGTCATATTAGATTCTACTAGAGGGCTAATTGTTGATCTAGGTGGTCTGAGAAAAATGTACTTAACACGTTGTCAAATTTCGAGCTCAAATTTATACTTGTGCGTTTTCATAGAAAGTGATTTTCAGTATAGTCAAGGACTTGTTCAAATGATTTAAGGATCTATGTATGAGTGTCATAGTCCTAGTAGATTCTACTTGAGGGCTATTGTTGATCTAGGTGGTCTGAGAAAAAAGTATTTTTCACGTTGTCAAATTTCGAGCTCAAAATTTATTTTTGTGCTTTTTCATAAAAAATGATTTTCAGTATTGTCAGGGACTTGTTCAAATGATTCGAGGTTCTATGTAGGAGTGTCATACTCCTACTAGGTTCTACTGGAGGGCTAATTGTTGATCTAGGTGGTCTGAGAAAGAAGTACATAATACGTTGTCAAATTTCGGGCTCAAAAATTGTTCTTTTGCGTTTTCATAAAAAATGATTTTCAGTATAGTCAAGGACTTGTTCAATTGATTTGAGGGTCTTTGTAGGAGTGTCATGCTCCTAGTAGGTTCTACTGGAGGGCTAATTGTTGATATAGGTGGTCTGAGAAAAAAGTACTTAATAAGCTGTCAAATTTTGAGCTCAAATTTATTCTTGTTCTTTTTCATAAAAAGTGATTTTCAATATAGTCAAGGACTTGTTCAAATGATATGATTTGAGGGTCTATGTAGGAGTTTCATAGTCCTGTTAGGTTCTACTGGAGGGCTAATTGTTGATCTGGGTGGTCTGAGAAAAAAGTACTCAACACGTTGTCAAATTTCGAGATCAAAAGTTATTCTTGTGCGTTTTCATAAAAAAAGATTTTGAGTATAGTCAAGGACTTGTTCAAATGAATTGAGGGTCTATGTAGGAGTGTCATAGTCCTTGTAGGTTCTACTGGAGGGTTATTGTTGATCTAGGTGGTCTGAGAAAAAAGTACTTAACACGTTGTCAATTTTCGAGCTTAAAATTATAATTGTGCGTTTTCATAAAAAGTGATTTTCAGTATAGTCAAGGACTTGTTCAAATGATTTGAGGGTCTATGTAGAAGTGTTTTAGTCCTAATAGGTTCTAATGGATGGCTAATTGTTGATCTAGGTAGTCTGAGGAAAAAGTACTTAATACGTTGTCAAATTTTGAACTCAAATTTATTCTTGTGCGTTTTCATAAAAAGTGATTTTCAGTATAGTCAAGGACTTGTTCAAATGATTCGAGGGTCTATGTAGGAGTGTCTTAGTCCTAGTAGGTTCTACTGGAGGGCTAACTGTTGATCTAGGTGGTCTGAGAAAAAAGTACCTAACACGTTTTCAAATTTCGAGCTCAAAGTTATACTTGTGCGTTCTCATTAAAAGTGATTTTCAGTATAGTCAAGGACTTGTTCAAATGATTTGAGGGTCTATGTAGGAGTGTCATAGTCATATTAGGTTCTACTAGAGGGCTAATTGTTGATCTATGTGGTCTGAGAAAAATGTACTTAACATGTTGTCAAATTTCGAGCTCAAATTTATACTTGTGCGTTTTCATAGAAAGTGATTTTCAGTATAGTCAAGGACTTGTTCAAATGATTTGAGGATCTATGTAGGAGTGTCATAGTCCTAGTAGATTCTACTTGAGGGCTATTGTTGATCTAGGTGGTCTGAGAAAAAAGTATTTTTCACGTTGTCAAATTTCGAGCTCAAAATTTATTTTTGTGCTTTTTCATAAAAAATGATTTTCAGTATTGTCAGGGACTTGTTCAAATGATTCGAGGTTCTATGTAGGAGTGTCATACTCCTACTAGGTTCTACTGGAGGGCTAATTGTTGATCTAGGTGGTCTGAGAAAGAAGTACATAATACGTTGTCAAATTTTGGGCTCAAAATTTATTCTTTTGCGTTTTCATAAAAAATGATTTTCAGTATAGTCAAGGACTTGTTCAATTGATTTGAGGGTCTTTGTAGGAGTGTCAAGCTCCTAGTAGGTTGTACTGGAGGGCTAATTGTTGATCTAGGTGGTCTGAGAAAAAAGTACTTAATAAGCTGTCAAATTTTGAGCTCAAATTTATTCTTGTTCGTTTTCATAAAAAGTGATTTTCAATATAGCCAAGGACTTGTTCAAATGATTTGAGGGTCCATGTAGGAGTGTCATAGTCCTGTTAGGTTCTACCGGAGGGCTAATTGTTGATCTAGGTGGTCTGAGAAAAAAGTACTTAACACGTTGTCAAATTTCGAGCTCAAAGTTATTCTTGTGCGTTTTCATAAAAAGTGATTTTCAGTATGTCAAGGACTTGTTCAAATGATTTGAGGGTCTATGCAGGAGTGTCATAGTTCTAGTAGGATCTACTGGAGGGCTAATTGTTGATCTGGGTGGTCTGAGAAAAAAGTACTTAACACGTTGTCAAATTTCGAGATCAAAATTTATTCTTGTGAGTTTTCATAAAAAAGATTTTTAGTATAGTCAAGGACTTGTTCAAATGATTTGGGGGCTATGTAGGAGTGTCATAGTCCTAGTAAGTTCTACTGGAGGGTAATTGTTGATATAGGTGGTCTGAGAAAAAAGTACTCAACACGTTGTCAAATTTCGTGCTCAAAATTATAATTGTGCGTTTTCTTAAAATGTGATTTTCAGTATAGTCAAGGACTTGTTCAAATGATCTGAGGTTCTATGTAGAAGTGTCTTAGTTATAGTAGGTTCTACTAGAGGGCTAATTGTTGATATAGGTTGTCTGAGAAAAAAGTACTTAATACGTTGTCAAATTTTGAGCTCAAATTTATTCTTGTGCGTTTTCATAAAAAAAGATTTTCAGTATAGTCAAGGACTTGTTCAAATGATTTGAGGATCTATGTAGGAGTGTCATAGTCCTAGTAGATTCTACTTGAGGACTATTGTTGATCTAGGTGGTCTGAGAAAAAAGTACTTAACACGTTGTCAAATTTCGAGATCAAAATTATTCTTGTGAGTTTTCATAAAAAAGATTTTTAGTATAGTCAAGGACTTGTTCAAATGATTTGGGGGCTGTGTAGGAATGTCATAGTCCTAGTAGGTTCTACTGGAGGGTAATTGTTGATATAGGTGGTCTGAGAAAAAAGTACTCAACACGTTGTCAAACTTCGAGCTCAAAATTATAATTGTGCGTTTTCTTAAAATGTGATTTTCAGTATAGTCAAGGACTTGTTCAATTGATTTGAGGGTCTTTGTAGGAGTGTCATGCTCCTATTAGGTTCTACTGGAGGGCTAATTGTTGATCTAGGTGGTCTGAGAAAAAAGTACTTAATAAGCTGTCAAATTTTGAGCTCAAATTTATTCTTGTGCGTTTTCATAAAAAGTGATTTTCAATATAGTCAAGGACTTGTTCAAATGATTTGAGGATCTATGTAGGAGTGCCATAGTCCTGTTAGGTTCTACTGGAGTGCTAATTGTTGATCTAGGTGGTCTGAGAAAAAAGTACTTAACACGTTGTCAAATTTCGAGATCAAAAGTTATTCTTGTGAGTTTTCATAAAAAGTGATTTTCAGTATGTCAAGGACTTGTTCAAATGATTTGAGGGTCTATGCAGGAGTGTCATAGTTCTAGTAGGTCCTACTGGAGGGCTAATTGTTGATCTGGGTGGTCTGAGAAAAAAGTACTTAATACGTTGTCAAATTTTGAGCTCAAATTTATTCTTGTGCGTTTTCATAAAAAAAGATTTTCAGTATAGTCAAGGACTTGTTCAAATGATTTGAGGATCTATGTAGGAGTGTCATATTCCTAGTAGATTCTACTTGAGGGCTATTGTTGATCTAGGTGGTCTGAGAAAAAAGTACTTAACACGTTGTCAAATTTCGAGATCAAAATTTATTCTTGTGAGTTTTCATAAAAAAGATTTTTAGTATAGTCAAGGACTTGTTCAAATGATTTGGGGGCTATGTAGGAGTGTCATAGTCCTAGTAAGTTCTACTGGAGGGTAATTGTTGATATAGGTGGTCTGAGAAAAAAGTACTCAACACGTTGTCAAATTTCGTGCTCAAAATTATAATTGTGCGTTTTCTTAAAATGTGATTTTCAGTATAGTCAAGGACTTCTTCAAATGATCTGAGGTTCTATGTAGAAGTGTCTTAGTTCTAGTAGGTTCTACTAGAGGGCTAATTGTTGATATAGGTGGTCTGAGAAAAAAAAGTACTTAATACGTTGTCAAATTTTGAGCTCAAATTTATTCTTGTGCGTTTTCATAAAAAAAGATTTTCAGTATAGTCAAGGACTTGTTCAAATGATTTGAGGATCTATGTAGGAGTGTCATAGTCCTAGTAGATTCTACTTGAGGACTATTGTTGATCTAGGTGGTCTGAGAAAAAAGTACTTAACACGTTGTCAAATTTCGAGATCAAAATTATTCTTGTGAGTTTTCATAAAAAAGATTTTTAGTATAGTCAAGGACTTGTTCAAATGATTTGGGGGCTGTGTAGGAGTGTCATAGTCCTAGTAGGTTCTACTGGAGGGTAATTGTTGATATAGGTGGTCTGAGAAAAAAGTACTCAACACGTTGTCAAACTTCGAGCTCAAAATTATAATTGTGCGTTTTCTTAAAATGTGATTTTCAGTATAGTCAAGGACTTGTTCAATTGATTTGAGGGTCTTTGTAGGAGTGTCATGCTCCTAGTAGGTTCTACTGGAGGGCTAATTGTTGATCTAGGTGGTCTGAGAAAAAAAGTACTTAATAAGCTGTCAAATTTTGAGCTCAAATTTATTCTTGTGCGTTTTCATAAAAAGTGATTTTCAATATAGTCAAGGACTTGTTCAAATGATTTGAGGATCTATGTAGGAGTGCCATAGTCCTGTTAGGTTCTACTGGAGTGCTAATTGTTGATCTAGGTGGTCTGAGAAAAAAGTACTTAACACGTTGTCAAATTTCGAGATCAAAAGTTATTCTTGTGAGTTTTCATAAAAAGTGATTTTCAGTATGTCAAGGACTTGTTCAAATGATTTGAGGGTCTATGCAGGAGTGTCATAGTTCTAGTAGGTCCTACTGGAGGGCTAATTGTTGATCTGGGTGGTCTGAGAAAAAAGTACTTAATACGTTGTCAAATTTTGAGCTCAAATTTATTCTTGTGCGTTTTCATAAAAAAAGATTTTCAGTATAGTCAAGGACTTGTTCAAATGATTTGAGGGTCTATGTAGGAGTGTCATAGTCCTGTTAGGTTCTACTGGAGGGTAATTGTTGATATAGGTGGTCTGAGAAAAAAGTACTCAACACGTTGTCAAACTTCGAGCTCAAAATTATAATTGTGCGTTTTCTTAAAATGTGATTTTCAGTATAGTCAAGGACTTGTTCAATTGATTTGAGGGTCTTTGTAGGAGTGTCATGCTCCTAGTAGGTTCTACTGGAGGGCTAATTGTTGATCTAGGTGGTCTGAGAAAAAAAGTACTTAATAAGCTGTCAAATTTTGAGCTCAAATTTATTCTTGTGCGTTTTCATAAAAAGTGATTTTCAATATAGTCAAGGACTTGTTCAAATGATTTGAGGATCTATGTAGGAGTGCCATAGTCCTGTTAGGTTCTACTGGAGTGCTAATTGTTGATCTAGGTGGTCTGAGAAAAAAGTACTTAACACGTTGTCAAATTTCGAGATCAAAAGTTATTCTTGAGAGTTTTCATAAAAAGTGATTTTCAGTATGTCAAGGACTTGTTCAAATGATTTGAGGGTCTATGCAGGAGTGTCATAGTTCTAGTAGGTCCTACTGGAGGGCTAATTGTTGATCTGGGTGGTCTGAGAAAAAAGTACTTAATACGTTGTCAAATTTTGAGCTCAAATTTATTCTTGTGCGTTTTCATAAAAAAAGATTTTCAGTATAGTCAAGGACTTGTTCAAATGATTTGAGGGTCTATGTAGGAGTGTCATAGTCCTGTTAGGTTCTACTGGAGGGCTAATTGTTGATCTAGGTGGTCTGAGAAAAAAGTACTTAACACGTTGTCAAATTTCGAGCTCGAAAGTTATTCTTGTGCGTTTTCATAAAAAGTGATTTTCAGTATGTCAAGGACTTGTTCAAATGATTTGAGGGTCTATGCAGGAGTGTCATAGTCCTGTTAGGTTCTACTGGAGGGCTAATTGTTGATCTAGGTGGTCTGAGAAAAAAGTACTCAACACGTTGTCAAATTTCGAGCTCAAAATTAAAATTGTGCGTTTGCTTAAAATCTGATTTTCAGTATAGTCAAGGACTTGTTCAATTGATTTGAGGGTCTTTGTAGGAGTGTCATGCTCCTAGTAGGTTCTACTGGAGGGCTAATTGTTGATCTAGGTGGTCTGAGAAAAAAAGTACTTAATAAGCTGTCAAATTTTGAGCTCAAATTTATTCTTGTGCGTTTTCATAAAAAGTGATTTTCAATATAGTCAAGGAATTGTTCAAATGATTTGAGGGTCTATGTAGGAGTGTCATAGTCCTGTTAGGTTCTACTGGAGGGCTAATTGTTGATCTAGGTGGTCTGAGAAAAAAGTACTTAACACGTTGTCAAATTTCGAGCTCAAAAGTTATTCTTGTGCGTTTTCATAAAAAGTGATTTTCAGTATGTCAAGGACTTGTTCAAATGATTTGAGGGTCTATGCAGGAGTGTCATAGTCCTGTTAGGTTCTACTGGAGGGCTAATTGTTGAACTAGGTGGTCTGAGAAAAAATTACTTAACACGTTGTCAAATTTCGAGCTCAAAAGTTATTCTTGTGCGTTTTCATAAAAAGTGATTTTCAGTATGTCAAGGACTTGTTCAATTGATTTGAGGGTCTATGCAGGAGTGTCATAGTTCTAGTAGGTTATACTGGAGGGCTAATTGTTGATCTGGGTGGTCTGAGAAAAAAGTACTTAACACGTTGTCAAATTTCGAGATCAAAATTTATTCTGGTGAGTTTTCATAAAAAAGATTTTTAGTATAGTCAAGGACTTGTTCAAATGATTTGGGGGCTATGTAGGAGTGGCATAGTCCTAGTAGGTTCTACTGGAGGGTAATTGTTGATATAGGTGGTCTGAGAAAAAAGTACTCAACACGTTGTCAAATTTCGCGCTCAAAATTATAATTGTGCGTTTTCTTAAAATGTGATTTTCAGTATAGTCAAGGACTTGTTCAAATGATCTGAGGTTCTATGTAGAAGTGTCTTAGTTCTAGTAGGTTCTACTAGAGGGCTAATTGTTGATATAGGTGGTCTGGGAAAAAAGTACTTAATACGTTGTCAAATTTTGAGCTCAAATTTATTCTTGTGCGTTTTCATAAAAAAAGATTTTCAGTATAGTCAAGGACTTGTTCAAATGATTTGAGGATCTATGTAGGAGTGTCATAGTCCTAGTAGATTCTATTTGAGGGCTATTGTTGATCTAGGTGGTCTGAGAAAAAAGTACTTAACACGTTGTCAAATTTCGAGATCAAAATTATTCTTGTGAGTTTTCATAAAAAAGATTTTTAGTATAGTCAAGGACTTGTTCAAATGATTTGGGGGCTGTGTAGGAGTGTCGTAGTCCTAGTAGGTTCTACTGGAGGGTAATTGTTGATATAGGTGGTCTGAGAAAAAAGTACTCAACACGTTGTCAAACTTCGAGCTCAAAATTATAATTGTGCGTTTTCTTAAAATGTGATTTTCAGTATAGTCAAGGACTTGTTCAATTGATTTGAGGGTCTTTGTAGGAGTGTCATGCTCCTAGTAGGTTCTACTGGAGGGCTAATTGTTGATCTAGGTGGTCTGAGAAAAAAGTACTTAATAAGCTGTCAAATTTTGAGCTCAAATTTATTCTTGTGCGTTTTCATAAAAAGTGATTTTCAGTATAGTCAAGGACTTGTTCAATTGATTTGAGGGTCTTTGTAGGAGTGTCATGCTCCTAGTAGGTTCTACTGGAGGTCTAATTGTTGATCTAGGTGGTCTGAGAAAAAAGTACTTAATAAGCTGTCAAATTTCGAGCTCAAAAATTATTCTTGTGCGTTTTCATAAAAAGTGATTTTCAGTATGTCAAGGACTTGTTCAAATGATTTGAGGGTCTATTCAAGAGTGTCATAGTTCTAGTAGGTCCTACTGGAGGGCTAATTGTTGATCTGGGTGGTCTGAGAAAAAAGTACTTAATACGTTGTCAAATTTTGAGCTCAAATTTATTCTTGTGCGTTTTCATAAAAAAATATTTTCAGTATAGTCAAGGACTTGTTCAAATGATTTGAGGATCTATGTAGGAGTGTCATAGTCCTAGTAGATTCTACTTGAGGGCTATTGTTGATCTAGGTGGTCTGAGAAAAAAGTACTAAACTCGTTGTCAAATTTCGAGATCAAAAGTTATTCTTGTGAGTTTTCATAAAAAAGATTTTTAGTATAGTCAAGGACTTGTTCAAATGATTTGGGGGCTATGTAGGAGTGTCATAGTCCTAGTAAGTTCTACTGGAGGGTAATTGTTGATATAGGTGGTCTGAGAAAAAGTACTCATCACGTTGTCAAATTTCGAGCTCAAAATTATAATTGTGCGTTTTCTTAAAATGTGATTTTCAGTATAGTCAAGGACTTGTTCAATTGATTTGAGGGTCTTTGTAGGAGTGTCATGCTCCTAGTAGGTTCTACTGGAGGGCTAATTGTTGATCTAGGTAGTCTGAGAAAAAAGTACTTAATAAGCTGTCAAATTTTGAGCTCAAATTTATTCTTGTGCGTTTTCATAAAAAGTGATTTTCAATATAGTCAAGGACTTGTTCAAATGATTTGAGGGTCTATGTAGGAGTGTCATAGTCCTGTTAGGTTCTACTGGAGGGCTAATTGTTGATCTAGGTGGTCTGAGAAAAAAGTACTTAACACGTTGTCAAATTTCGAGCTCAAAAGTTATTCTTGTGCGTTTTCATAAAAAGTGATTTTCAGTATGTCAAGGACTTGTTCAAATGATTTGAGGGTCTATGCAGGAGTGTCATAGTTCTAGTAGGTTCTACTGGAGGGCTAATTGTTGATCTGGGTGGTCTGAGAAAAAAGTACTTAACACGTTGTCAAATTTCGAGATCAAAACTTATTCTTGTGAGTTTTCATAAAAAAGATTTTTAGTATAGTCAAGGACTTGTTCAAATGATTTGGGGGCTATGTAGGAGTGTCATAGTCCTAGTAGGTTCTGCTGGAGGGAAATTGTTGATATAGGTGGTCTGAGAAAAAAGTACTCAACACGTTGTCAAATTTCGAGCTCAAAATTATAATTGTGCGTTTTCTTAAAATGTGATTTTCAGTATAGTCAAGGACTTGTTCAAATGATTTGAGGTTCTATGTAGAAGTGTCTTAGTTCTAGTAGGTTCTACTAGAGGGCTAATTGTTGATATAGGTGGTCTGAGAAAAATGTACTTAATACGTTGTCAAATTTTGAGCTAAAATTTATTCTTGTGCGTTTTCATAAAAAAAGATTTTCAGTATAGTCAAGGACTTGTTCAAATGATTTGAGGATCTATGTAGGAGTGTCATAGTCCTAGTAGATTCTACTTGAGGGCTATTGTTGATCTAGGTGGTCTGAGAAAAAAGTATTTTTCACGTTGTCAAATTTCGAGATCAAAATTATAATTGTGCGTTTTCTTAAAATGTGATTTTCAGTATAGTCAAGGACTTGTTCAAATGATTTGAGGTTCTATGTAGAAGTGTCTTAGTTCTAGTAGGTTCTACTAGAGGGCTAATTGTTGATATAGGTGGTCTGAGAAAAATGTACTTAATACGTTGTCAAATTTTGAGCTAAAATTTATTTTTGTGCTTTTTCATAAAAAATGATTTTCAGTATTGTCAAGGACTTGTTCAAATGATTCAAGGTTCTATGTAGGAGTGTCATACTCCTACTAGGTTCTACTGGAGGGCTAATTGTTGATCTAGGTGGTCTGAGAAAGAAGTACATAATACGTTGTCAAATTTCGAGCTCAAAATTTATTCTTTTGCGTTTTCATAAAAAATGATTTTCAGTATAGTCAAGGACTTGTTCAATTGATTTGAGGGTCTTTGTAGGAGTGTCATGCTCCTAGTAGGTTCTACTGGAGGGCTAATTGTTGATCTAGGTGGACTGAGAAAAAAGTACTTAATAAGCTGTCAAATTTTCAGCTCAAATTTATTCTTGTGCGTTTTCATAAAAAGTGATTTTCAATATAGTCAAGGATTTGTTCAAACGATTTGAGGGTCTATGTAGGAGTGTCATAGTCCTGTTAGGTTCTACTGGAGGGCTAATTGTTGATCTAGGTGGTCCGAGAAAAAAGTACTTAACACGTTGTCAAATTTCGAGCTCAAAATTTATTCTTGTGCGTTTTCATAAAAAGTGATTTTCAATATGTCAAGGACTTGTTCAAATGATTTGAGGGTCTATGCAGGAGTGTCATAGTTCTAGTAGGTTCTACTGGAGGGCTAATTGTTGATCTGGGTGGTCTGAGAAAAAAGTACTTAACACGTTGTCAAATTTCGAGATCAAATTTATTCTTGTGAGTTTTCATAAAAAAGATTTTTAGTATAGTCAAGGACTTGTTCAAATGATTTGGGGGCTATGTAGGGGTGTCATAGTCCTAGTAGGTTCTACTGGAGGGTAATTGTTGATATAGGTTGTCTGAGAAAAAAGTACTCAACACGTTGTCAAATTTCGAGCTCAAAATTATAATTGTGCGTTTTCTTAAAATGTGATTTTCAGTATAGTCAAGGACTTGTTCAAATGATTAGAGGTTCTATGTAGAAGTGTCTTAGTTCTAGTAGGTTCTACTAGAGGGCTGAATGTTGATATAGGTGATCTGAGAAAAAAGTACTTAATACGTTGTCAAATTTTGAGCTCAAATTTATTCTTGTGCGTTTTAATAAAAAAAGATTTTCAGTATAGTCAAGGACTTGTTCAAATGATTCGAGGGTCTATGTAGGAGTGTCAAAGTCCTAGTAGGTTCTACTGGAGGGCTAACTGTTGATCTAGGTGGTCTGAGGAAAAAGTATTTCTCACGTTGTCAAATTTCGAGATCAAATTTATTCTTGTGAGTTTTCATAAAAAAGATTTTTAGTATAGTCAAGGACTTGTTCAAATGATTTGGGGGCTATGTAGGGGTGTCATAGTCCTAGTAGGTTCTACTGGAGGGTAATTGTTGATATAGGTTGTCTGAGAAAAAAGTACTCAACACGTTGTCAAATTTCGAGCTCAAAATTATAATTGTGCGTTTTCTTAAAATGTGATTTTCAGTATAGTCAAGGACTGTTCAAATGATTAGAGGTTCTATGTAGAAGTGTCTTAGTTCTAGTTGGTTCTACTAGAGGGCTAATTGTTGATATAGGTGGTCTGAGAAAAAAGTACTTAATACGTTGTCAAATTTTGAGCTCAAATTTATTCTTTTGCGTTTTCATAAAAAATGATTTTCAGTATAGTCAAGGACTTGTTCAATTGATTTGAGGGTCTTTGTAGGAGTGTCATGCTCCTAGTAGGTTCTACTGGAGGGCTAATTGTTGATCTAGGTGGTCTGAGAGAAAAGTACTTAATAAGCTGTCAAATTTTGAGCTCATATTTATTCTTGTGCGTTTTCATAAAAAGTGATTTTCAATATAGTCAAGGACTTGTTCAAATGATTTGAGGGTCTATGTAGGAGTGTCATAGTCCTGTTAGGTTCTACTGGAGGGCTAATTGTTGATCTAGGTGGTCTGAGAAAAAAGTACATAACACGTTGTCAAATTTCGAGCTCAAAAGTTATTCTTGTGCGTTTTCACAAAAAGTGATTTTCAATATGTCAAGGACTTGTTCAAATGATTTGAGGGTCTATGCAGGAGTGTCATAGTTCTAGTAGGTTCTAATGGAGGGCTAATTGTTGATGTGGGTGGTCTGAGGAAAAAGTACTTAACACGTTGTCAAATTTCGAGATCAAATTTATTCTTGTGAGTTTTCATAAAAAAGATTTTTAGTATAGTCAAGGATTTGTTCAAATGATTTGGGGGCTATGTAGGGGTTTCATAGTCCTAGTAGGTTCTACTGGAGGGTAATTGTTGATATAGGTTGTCTGAGAAAAAAGTACTCAACACGTTGTCAAACTTCGAGCTCAAAATTATAATTGTGCGTTTTCTTAAAATGTGATTTTCAGTATAGTCAAGGACTTGTTCAAATGATTAGAGGTTCTATGTAGAAGTGTCTTAGTTCTGGTAGGTTCTACTAGAGGGCTAATTGTTGATATAGGTGGTCTGAGAAAAAAGTGCTTAATACGTTGTCAAATTTTGAGCTCAAATTTATTCTTGTGCGTTTTCATAAAAAAAGATTTTCAGTATAGTCAAGGACTTGTTCAAATGATTCGAGGGTCTATGTAGGAGTGTCATAGTCCTAGTAGGTTCTACTGGAGGGCTAACTGTTGATCTAGGTGGTCTGAGAAAAAAGTATTTCTCACGTTGTCAAATTTCGAGCTCAAAATTTATTTTTGTGCTTTTTCATAAAAAGTGATTTTCAGTATTGTCAAGGACTTGTTCAAATGATTTGAGGTTCTATGTAGGAGTGTCATGCTCCTAGTAGGCTCTACTGGAGGGCTAATTGTTGATCAAGGTGTTCTGAGAAAAAAGTATCTAATACGTTGTCAAATTTTGAGCTCAAAAGTTATTCTTGTGCGTTTTCATAAAAAGTGATTTTCAGTATAGTCAAGGACTTGTTCAAATGATTTGAGGGTCTATGTAGGAGTGTCATAGTCATATTAGGTTCTACTAGAGGGCTAATTGTTGATCTAAGTGGTCTGAGAAAAATGTACTTAACACGTTGTCAAATTTCGAGCTCAAATTTATACTTGTGCGTTTTCATAAAAAGTGATTTTCAGTATTGTCAAGGACTTGTTCAAATGATTTGAGGGTCTATGTAGGAGTGTCATAGTCCTAGTAGATTCTACTTGAGGGTTTATTGTTGATCTAGGTGGTCTGAGAAAAAGTACTTCTCACGTTGTCAAATTTCGAGCTCAAGAGTTATTTTTGTTCTTTTTCATAAAAAGTGATTTTCAGTATTGTCAAGGACTTCTTCAAATGATTTGAGGGTCTATGTAGGATTGTCATACTTCTAGTAGGTTGTACTGAAGGGCTAGTTGTTGATCTAGGTGGTCTGAGAAAAAAAGTATTTAATACGTTGTCAAATTTTGAGCTCAAAAGTTATTCTTGTGGGTTTTCAAAAAAAGTGATTTTCAGTATAGTCAGGGACTTTTTCAAGTGATTTGAGGGTCTATGTAGGAGTGTCATATTAGTGGAAGGTTCTACTGGAGGGCCAATTGTTGATCTAGGTAGTCTTAGAAGGAAGTACTTAATACGTTGTCAAATTTCGAGCTCAAAAGTTATTCTTGTGCGTTTTCATAAAAAGTGATTTTCAGTATAGTCAAGGACTTGTTCAAAAGATTTGAGGGTCTATGTAGGAGTGTCATAGTCCTAGTAGGTTCTACTGGAGGGCCAATTGTTGTTCTAGGTGGTCTGAGAAAAAAATATTTCCCACGTTGTCAAATTTCGAGCTCAAAATTTATTTTTGTGCTTTTTCATAAAAAGTGATTTTCAGTATTGTCAAGGACTTTTTCAAATGATTTGAGGGTCTCTGTAGGAGTGTCATACTCCTAGTAGGTTCTACTGGAGGGCTAATTGTTGATCTAGGTGGTCTGAGAAAGAAGTACATAATACGCTGTCAAATTTCGAGCTCAGAACTTATTCTTTTGCGTTTTCATAAAAAGTGATTTTCAGTATAGTCAAGGACTTGTTCAATTGATTTGAGGGTCTTTGTAGGAGTGTCATACTCCTAGTAGGTTCTACTGGAGGGCTAATTGTTGATCTAGGTGGTCTGAGAAAAAAGTACTTAATACGTTGTCAAATTTTGAGCTCAAAATTTATTCTTGTGCCTTTTCATAAAAAGTGATTTTCAGTATAGTCAAGGACTTGTTCAAATGATTTGAGGGTCTATGTAGGAGTGTCATAGTCCTAGTAGATTCTACTTGAGGGCTTATTGTTGATCTAGGTGGTCTGAGAAAAAAGTATTTCTCACGTTGTCAAATTTCGAGCTCAAAAGTTATTTTTGTGCTTTTTCATAAAAAGTGATGTTCAGTACTGTCGAGGACTTGTTCAATTGATTTGAGGGTCTTTGTAGGAGTGTGATACTCCTAGTAGGTTCTACTGGAGGGCTAATTGTTGATCTAGGTGGTCTGAGAAAAATGTACTTAAGACGTTGTCAAATTTCGAGCTCAAATTTACACTTGTGCGTTTTCATAAAAAGTGATTTTCAGTATAGTCAAGGACTTGTTCAAATGATTTGAGGGTCTATGTAGGAGTGTCATAGTTCTGGTAGATTCTGCTTGAGGGCTTATTGTTGATCTAGGTGGTCTGAGAAAAAACTATTTCTCACGTTGTCAAATTTCGAGCTCAAAAGTTATTTTTGTGCTTTTTCATAAAATGTGATTTTCAGTATTGTCAAGGACTTGTTCAATTGATTTGAGGGTCTTTGTAAGAGTGTCATACTCCTAGTAGGTTCTACTGGAGGGCTAATTGTTGATCTAGGTGGTCTGAGAAAAAAAGTACTTAACACGTTGTCAAATTTCGAGCTCAAAAGTTATTCTTGTGCGTTTTCATAAAAAGTGATTTTCAGTATAGTCAAGGACTTGTTCAATTGATTTGAGGGTCTTTGTAGGAGTGTCATACTCCTATTAGGTCCTACTGGAGGGCTAATTGTTGATCTAGGTGGTCTGAGAAAAATGTACTTAACACGTTGTCAAATTTCGAGCTCAAATTTATACATGTGCGTTTTCATAAAAAGTGATTTTCAGTATAGTCAAGGACATGTTCAAATGATTTGAGGGTCTATGTATGAGTGTCATAGTCCTAGTAGATTCTACTTGAGGGCTTATTGTTGATCTAGGTGGTCTGAGAAAAAAGTATTTCTCACGTTGTCAAATTTCGAGCTCAAAAGTTATTTTTGTGCTTTTTCATTAAAAGTGATTTTCAGTTTTGCCAAGGACTTGTTCAAATGATTTGAGGGTCTATTTAGGAGTGTCATACTCCAAGTAAGTTCTACTGGAGGGCTAGTTGTTGATCTAGGTGGTCTGAGAAAAAAAGTACTTAACACGTTGTCAAATTTCGAGCTCAAAAGTTATTCTTGTGCGTTTTCATAAGAAGTGATTTTCAGTACAGTCAAGGACTTGTTCAATTGATTTGAGGGTCTTTGTAGGAGTGTCATAGTCCTATTAGGTTCTACTAGAGGGCTAATTGTTGATCTAGGTGGTCTGAGAAAAATGTACTTAACACGTTGTCAAATTTCGATCTCAAATTTATACTTTTGCGTTTTCATAAAAAGTCATTTTCAGTATAGTCAAGGACTTGTTCAAATGATTTGAGGGTCTATGTATGAGTGTCATAGTCCTAGTAGATTCTACTTGAGGGCTTATTGTTGATCTAGGTGGTCTGAATAAAAAGTATTTCTCACGTTGTCAAATTTCGAGCTCAAAAGTTATTTTTGTGCTTTTTCATAAAAAGTGATTTTCAGTATTGTCAAGGACTTGTTCAAATGATTTGAGGGTCTATGTAGGAGTGTCATATTCCTAGTGAGTTCTACTGGAGGGCTAATTGTTGATGTAGGTGGTCTGAGAAAGAAGTACTTAATACGTTGTCAAATTTTGAGCTCAAAAGTTATTCTTGTGCGTTTTCATAAGAAGTGATTTTCAGTACAGTCAAGGACTTGTTCAATTGATTTGAGGGTTTTTGTAGGAGTGTCATATTCCTATTTGGTTCTACTAGAGGGCTAATTGTTGATCTAGGTGGTCTGAGAAAAATGTACTTAACGCGTTGTCAAATTTCGATCTCAAATTTATACTTGTGCGTTTTCAAAAAAAAGTGATTTTCAGTATAGTCAAGGACTTGTTCAAATGATTTGAGGGTCTATGTATGAGTGTCATAGTCATAGTAGATTCTACTTGAGGGCCTATTGTTGATCTAGGTTGTCTGAGAAAAAAGTATTTCTCAAGTTGTCAAATTTCGAGCTCAAAAGTTATTTTTGTGCTTTTTCATAAAAAGTGATTTTCAGTATTGTCAAGGACTTGTTCAAATGATTTGAGGGTCTATGTAGGAGTGTCATACTCCTAGTAAGTTCTACTGGAGGGCTAATTGTTGATCTAGGTGGTCTGAGAAAAAAGTACTTAATACGTTGTCAAATTTCGATCTCAAATTTATACTTGTGCGTTTTCATAAAAAGTGATTTTCAGTATAGTCAAGGACTTGTTCAAATGATTTGAGGGTCTATGTATGAGTGTCATAGTCATAGTAGATTCTACTTGAGGGCATATTGTTGATCTAGGTGGTCTGAGAAAAAAGTATTCCTCACGTTGTCAAATTTCGAGCTCAAAAGTTATTTTTGTGCTTTTTCATAAAAAGTGATTTTCAGTATTGTCAAGGACTTGTTCAAATGATTTGAGGGTCTATGTAGGAGTGTCATACTCCTAGTAAGTTCTACTGGAGGGCTAATTGTTGATCTAGGTGGTCTGAGAAAAAAATACTTAATACGTTGTCAAATTTTGAGCTCAAAATTTATTCTTGTGCTTTTTCATAAAAAGTGATTTTCAGTATAGTCAACTACTTGTTCAAATGATTTGAGGGTCTATGTAGGAGTTTCATAGTCCTATGAGGTTCTACTAGAGGGCTAATTGTTGATCTAGGTGGTCTGAGAAAAATGTACTTAACACGTTGTCAAATTTCGGTCTCAAATTAATACTTGTGCGTTTTCATAAAAAGTGATTTTCAGTATAGTCAAGGACTTGTTCAAATGATTTGAGGGTCTATGTAGGAGTGTCATAGTCCTAGTAGATTCTACTTGAGGGCTTATTGTTGATCTAGGTGGTCTGAGAAATATGTACTTAACACGTTGTCAAATTTCGATCTCAAATTAACACTTGTGCGTTTTCATAAAAAGTGATTTTCAGTATAGTCAAGGACTTGTTCAAATGATTTGAGGGTCTTTGTAGGAGTGTCATAGTCCTATTAGGTTCTACTAGAGGGCTAATTGTTGATCTAGGTGGGCTGAGAAAAAAGTATTTCTCACGTTGTCAAATTTCGAGCTCAAAAGTTATTTTTGTGCTTTTTCATAAAAAGTGATTTTCAGTATTGTCAAGGACTTGTTCAAATGATTTGAGGGTCTATGTAGGAGTGTCATACTCCTAGTAAGTTCTACTGGAGAGCTAATTGTTGATCTAGGTGGTCTGAGAAAAAATTACTTAATACGTTGTCAAATTTTGAGCTCAAATGTTATTCTTGTGCTTTTTCATAAAAAGTGATTTTCAGTATAGTCAACTACTTGTTCAAATGATTTGAGGGTCTATGTAGGAGTTTCATAGTCCTATTAGGTTCTACTAGAGGGCTAATTGTTGATCTAGGTGGTCTGAGAAAAATGTACTTAACACGTTGTCAAATTTCGATCTCAAATTAATACTTGTGCTTTTTCATAAAAAGTGATTTTCAGTATAGTCAAGGACTTGTTCAAATGATTTGAGGGTCTATGTAGGAGTGTCATAGTCCTAGTAGATTCTACTTGAGGGCTTATTGTTGATCTAGGTGGTCTGAGAGAAATGTACTTAACACGTTGTCAAATTTCGATCTCAAACTAATACTTGTGCGTTTTCATAAAAAGTGATTTTCAGTATAGTCAAGGACTTGTTCAAATGATTTGAGGGTCTATGTAGGAGTGTTATAGTCCTATTAGGTTCTACTAGAGAGCTAATTGTTGATCTAGGTGGGCTGAGAAAAAAGTACTTAACACGTTGTCAAATTTCGAGCTCAAAAGTTATACTTGTGATTTTTCATAAAAAGTGATTTTCAGTATAGTCAAGGACTTGTTCAAATGATTTGAGGGTCTATGTAGGAGTTTCATAGTCCTATTAGGTTCTACTAGAGGGCTAATTGTTGATCTAGGTGGTTTGAGAAAAATGTACTTAACTCGTTGTCAAATTTCGATCTCAAATTAATACTTGTGCGTTTTCATAGAAAGTGATTTTCAGTATAGTCAAGGACTTGTTCAAATGATTTGAGGGTCTATGTAGGAGTGTCATAGTCCTAGTAGATTCTACTTGAGGGCTTATTGTTGATCTAGGTGGTCTGAGAAAAATGTACTTAACACGTTGTCAAATTTCGATCTCAAATTAATACTTGTGCGTTTTCATAAAAAGTGATTTTCAGTATAGTCAAGGACTTGTTCAAATGATTTGAGGGTCTATGTAGGAGTTTCATAGTCCTATTAGGTTCTACTAGAGGGCTAATTGTTGATCTAGGTGGTCTGAGAGAAATGTACTTAACACGTTGTCAAATTTCGATCTCAAATTAATACTTGTGCGTTTTCATAAAAAGTGATTTTCAGTATGGTCAAGGACTTGTTCAAATGATTTGAGGGTCTATGTAGGAGTGTCATAGTCCTAGTAGATTCTACTTGAGGGCTTATTGTTGATCTAGGTGGTCTGAGAAAAAAGTATTTCTCACGTTGTCAAGTTTCGAGCTCAAAATTTATTTTTGTGCTTTTTCATAAAAAGTGATCTTCAGTATTGTCAAGGACTTGTTCAAATGATTTGAGGGTCTATGTAGGAGTGTCAAACTCCTAGTAGGTTCTACTGGAGGGCTAATTGTTGATCTAGGTGGTCTGAGAAAAAAAAGTACTTGACACGTTGTCAAATTTCGAGCTCAAAAGTTATTCTTGTGCGTTTTCATAAAAAGTGATTTTCAGTATAGTCAAGGACTTGTTCAACTTATTTGAGGGTCTCTAGTCCTAGTAGGTTCTACTTGAGGGCCAATTGTTGCTCTAGGTGGTTTGAGAAAAATGTACTTAACACGTTGTCAAATTTCGATCTCAAATTAATACTTGTGCGTTTTCATAAAAAGTGATTTTCAGTATAGTCAAGGACTTGTTCAAATGATTTGAGGGTCTATGTAGGAGTGTCATAGTCCTAGTAGATTCTACTTGAGGGCTTATTGTTGATCTAGGTGGTCTGAGAAAAAAGTATTTCTCACGTTGTCAAATTTCGATCTCAAATTAATACTTGTGCGTTTTCATAAAAAGTTATTTTCAGTATAGTCAAGGACTTGTTCAAATGATTTGGGGGTCTATGTAGGAGTGTCATAGTCCTAGTAAATTCTACTTGAGGGCTTATTGTTGATCTAGGTGGTCTGAGAAAAAAGTATTTCTCACGTTGTCAAGTTTCGAGCTCAAAATTTATTTTTGTGCTTTTTCATAAAAAGTGATCTTCAGTATTGTCAAGGACTTGTTCAAATGATTTGAGGGTCTATGTAGGAGTGTCAAACTCCTAGTAGGTTCTACTGGAGGGCTAGTTGTTGATCTAGGTGGTCTGAGAAAAAAAAAGTACTTGACACGTTGTCAAATTTCGAGCTCAAAAGTTATTCTTGTGCGTTTTCATAAAAAGTGATTTACAGCATAGTCAAGGACTTGTTCAAATTATTTGAGGGTCTATATTCCTAGTAGGTTCTACTTGAGGGCCAATTGTTGATCTAGGTGGTCTGAGAAAAAGTATTTCTCACGTTGTCAAATTTCGAGCTCAAAAGTTATTTTTGTGCTTTTTTCATAAAAAGTGATTTTCAGTATTGTCAAGGAGTTGTTCAAATGATTTGAGGGTCTATGTAGGAGTGTCATACTCCTAGTAGGTTCTACTAGAGGGCTAATTGTTGATCTAGTTGGTCTGAGAAAGAAGTGCATAATACGTTGTCAAATTTCGAGCTCAAAAGTTATTCTTTTGCGTTTTCATAAAAAGTGATTTTCAGTATAGTCAAGGACTTGTTCAATTGATTTGAGGTTCTTTGTAGGAGTGTCATACTCCTAGTAGGTTCTATTGGAGGGCTAATTGTTGATCTAGGTGTTCTGAGAAAAAAGTACTTAATACGTTGTCAAATTCTGATCTCAAAGTTATTCTTGTGCGTTTTCATAAAAAGTGAATTTCAGTATTGTCAAGGACTTGTTCAAATGATTTGAGGGTCTATGTAGGAGTGTCACAGTCCTAGTAGGTTCTACTGGAAGGCTAATAATTGATCTAGGTGGTCTGAGAAAAAAATACTTAATACGTTGTCAAATTCTGATCTCAAAGTTATTCTTGTGCGTTTTCATAAAAAGTGATTTTCAGTATAGTCAAGGACTTGTTCATATGATTTGAGGGTGTATGTAGGAGTGTAATAGTCCTATTAGGTTCTACTGGAGAGTTAGTTGTTGATCTAGGTGGTCTCAGAAAAAAAGTACTTAACATGTTGTCAAATTTCGGGCTCATAAGTTATAATTGTGCGTTTTCATAAAAAGTGATTCTCAGTATAGTCAAGGACTTGTTCAATTGATTTGAGGTTCTATGTGGGAGTGTCATTTTCCTAGTAGGCTCTACTGGAGGGCTAATTGTTGATCTAGGTGGTCTGAGAAAAAAGTACTTAATACATTGTCAAATTTCGAGCTCAAAAGTTATTCTTGTGCGTTTTCATAAAAAGTGATTTTCAGTATAGTCAAGGACTTGTTCAAATTATTTGAGGGACTATATTCCTAGTAGGTTCTACTTGAGGGCCAATTGTTGATATAGGTGGTCTGAGAAAAAGTATTTCTCACGTTGTCAAATTTCGAGCTCAAAAGTTATTTTTGTGCTTTTTTCATAAAAAGTGATTTTCAGTATTGTCAAGGACTTGTTCAAATGATTTGAGGGTCTATGTAGGAGTGTCAAACTCCTAGTAGGTTCTACTGGAGGGCTAGTTGTTGATCTAGGTGGTCTGAGAAAAAAAAAGTACTTGACACGTTGTCAAATTTCGAGCTCAAAAGTTATTCTTGTGCGTTTTCATAAAAAGTGATTTTCAGTATAGTCAAGGACTTGTTCAAATTATTTGAGGGTCTATAGTTCTAGTAGGTTCTACTGGAGGGCCAATTGTTGATCTAGGTGGTCTGAGAAAAAGTATTTCTCACGTTGTCAAATTTCGAGCTCAAAAGTTATTCTTTTGCGTTTTCATAAAAAGTGATTTTCAGTATAGTCAAGGACTTGTTCAATTGATTTGAGGGTCTTTGTAGGAGTGTCATACTCCTAGTAGGTTCTATTGGAGGGCTAATTGTAGATCTAGGTGGTCTGAGAAAAAAGTACTTAATACGTTGTCAAATTTTGATCTCAAAAGTTATTCTTGTGCGTTTTCATAAAAGGTGATTTTCAGTATAGTCAAGGACTTGTTCAAATAATTCTAGGGTCTATGTAGGAGTGTCATAGTTCTAGTAGGTTCTACTAAAGGGCTAATTGTTGATCTAGGTGGTCTGAGAAAAAATTATTTAACACGTTGTCAAATTTCGAGCTCAAAAGTTATACTTGTGCGTTTTCATAAAAAGTGATTTTTAGTGTAGTCAAGGACTTGTTCAAATGATTTGAGGGTCTATGTAGGAGTGTCATAGTTCTAGTAGGTTCTACTGGAGGGCTAATTGTTGATCTAGGTGGTCTGAGAAAAAAGTACTTAACACGTTGTCAAATTTCGAGCTCAAATTTATTCTTTTGCGTTTTCATAAAAAGTGATTTTCAGTATAGTCAAGGACTTGTTCAAATGATTTGAGGGTCTATGTAGGAGTGTCATACTCCTAGTAGGTTATACTGGAGGGCTAATTGTTGATCTAGGTGGTCTGAGAAAGAAGTACAAAATACTTTGTCAAATTTCGATCTCAAAAGTTAATCTTTTGCGTTTTCATAAAAAATGATTTTCTGTATAGTCAAGGACTTGTTCAATTGATTTGAGGGGTCTTTGTAGGAGTGTCATTCTCCTAGTAGGTTCTAATGGAGGGCTAATTGTTGATCTAGGTGGTCTCAGAAGAAAGTACTTAATACGTTGTCAAATTTTGAGCTCAAAAGTTATTCTTGTGCGTTTTCAAAAAAAGTGATTTTCAGTATAGTCAAGGACTTGTTCAAATGATTCGAGGGTCTATGAAGAAGTGTCATAGTCCTAGTAGGTTCTACTGGAGGGCTAATTGTTGATCTAGGTGGTCTGAGAAAAAAGTATTTAACACGTTGTCAAATTTCGAGCTCAAAATTTATAATTGTGCGTTTTCATAAAAAGTTATTTTCAGTATAGTCAAGGACTTGTTTAAATGATTTGAGGTCTATGTAGGAGTGTCATAATCCTAGTAGGTTCTACTGGAGGGCTAATTGTTGATCTAGGTTGTCTGAGAAAAAAGTATTTCTCGCGTTGTCAAATTTCGAGCTCAAAAGTTATTTTTGTGCTTTTTCATAAAAAGTGATTTTCAGTATAGTCAAGGACTTGTTTAAATGATTTGAGGGTCTATGTAGGAGTGTCGTACTTCTATTAGGTTCTACTGGAGGGCTAATTGTTGATCTAGGTGGTCTGAGAAAGAAGTACTTAATACCTTGTCAAATTTCGATCTCAAACTTATTCTTGTGCGTTTTCATAAAAAATGATTTTCAGTATAGTCAAGGACTTGTTCAAATGATTTGAGGGTCTATGTAGGAGTGTCATAGTCCTAGTAGGTTCTACTGGAGGGCTAATTGTTGATCTAGGTGGTCTGAGAAAAAGTATTTAATACGTTGTCAAATTTCGAGCTCCAAATTTATTCTTCTGCGTTTTCATAAAAAGTGATTTTCAGTATAGTCAAGGACTTGTTCAAATGATTTGAGGGTCTATGTAGGAGTGTCATACTCCTAGTAGGTTCTACTGGAGGGCTAATTGTTGATCTAGGTGGTCTGAGAAAGAAGTACAAAATACGTTGTCAAATTTCGAGCTGAAAAGTTATTCTTTTGCGTTTTCATAAAAAATGATTTTCAGTATAGTCAAGGACTTGTTCAATTGATTTGAGGGTCTTTGTAGGAGTGTCATACTCCTATTAGGTTCTACTGGAGGGCTAATTGTTGATCTAGGTGGTCTGAGAAGAAAGTACTTAAGACGTTGTCAAATTTTGAGCTCAAAAGTTATTCTTGTGCGTTTTCATAAAAAGTGATTTTCAGTATAGTCAAGGACTTGTTCAAATGATTCGAGGGTCTATGAAGGAGTGTCATAGTCCTAGTAGGTTCTACTAGAGGGCTAATTGTTGATCTAGGTGGTCTGAGAAAAAAGTATTTAACACGTTGTCAAATTTCGAGCTCAAAAGTTATACTTGTGCGTTTTCATAAAAAGTGATTTTCAGTATAGTCAAGGACTTGTTTAAATGATTTGAGGTCTATGTAGGAGTGTCATAATCCTAGTAGGTTCTACTGGAGGGCTAATTGTTGATCTAGGTGGTTTGAGAAAAAAGTATTTCTCGCGTTGTCAAATTTCGAGCTCAAAAGTTATTTTTGTGCTTTTTCATAAAAAGTGATTTTCAGTATAGTCAAGTACTTGTTTAAATGATTTGAGGGTCTATGTAGGAGTGTCGTACTTCTATTAGGTTCTACTGGAGGGCCAATTGTTGATCTAGGTGGTCTGAGAAAGAAGTACTTAATACCTTGTCAAATTTCGATCTCAAACTTATTCTTGTGCGTTTTCATAAAAAATGATTTTCAGTATAGTCAAGGACTTGTTCAAATGATTTGAGGGTCTATGTAGGAGTGTCAAAGTCCTAGTAGGTTCTACTGGAGGGCTAATTGTTGATCTAGGTGGTCTGAGAAAAAGTATTTAAAACGTTGTCAAATTTCGAGCTCCAAAGTTATTCTTCTGCGTTTTCATAAAAAGTGATTTTCAGTATAGTCAAGGACTTGTTCAAATGATTTGAGGGTCTATGTAGGAGTGTCATAGTCCTAGTAGGTTCTACTGGAGGGCTAATTGTTGATCTAGGTGGTCTGAGAAAAAAAGGACGCAACACGTCAAATTTCGATCTCAAAATTTATACTTGTGCGTTTTCATGAAAAGTGATTTTCAGTATAGTCAAGGTCTTGTTCAAATCATTTGAGTGTCTATGCAGGAATGTCATAGTCCTAGTAGGTTCTACTAGAGTGTTAATTGTTGATCTAGCTGGTCTGAGAAAAAAGTACTTAATACGTTGTCAAATTTCGAGCTCAAAATTTATTCTTGTGCGTTTTCATAAAAAGTGATTTTCAGTATAGTCAAGGACTTGTTCACATGTTTTAAGGGTCTATGTAGGAGTGTCATAGTCCTAGTAGATTCTACCGGAGTGTTAATTGTTGATCTAGTTGAATGAGAAAAAAGTACTTAATACGTTGTCAAATTTCGAGCTCAAAATTTATGCTTGTGCGTTTTCATAAAAAGTGATTTTCAGTATAGTCAAGGACTTGTTCAAATGATTTGAGGCTCTATGTAGGAGTGTCATATTAGTAGAAGGTTCTACTGGAGGGCCAATTGTTGATCTAGGTGGTCTTAGAAGGAAGTACTTAATACGTTGTCAAATTTCGAGCTCAAAAGTTATTCTTGTGCGTTTTCATAAAAAGTGATTTTCAGTATAGTCAAGGACTTGTTCAAATGATTTGAGTGTCTATGTAGGAGTGTCATACTCCTAGTAGGTTCTACTGGAGGGCTAATTGTTGATCTAGGTGGTCTGAGAAGGAAGTACTTGATACGTTGTCAAATTTCAACCTCAAAAATATACTTGTGCGTTTTCATAAAAAGTGATTTTCAGTATAGTCAAGGACATATTAAATGATTTGATGGTCTATATAGGAGTCCAATAGTTTTAGTAGGTTATACTGGAGGGCTAATTGTTGATATAGTTGGTCAGAGAAAAAAGTACTTAATACGTTGTCAAATTTCGAGCTCAAAAGTTATACTTGTGCGTTTTCATAAAAAGTGATTTTCAGTATAGTCAAGGACTTGTTCAAATGACTTGAGGGTCTATGTAGGAGTGTCATAGTCCTAGTAGATTCTACTTGAGGGCTTATTGTTGATCTAGGTGGTCTGAGAAAAATGTACTTAACACGTTGTCAAATTTCGATCTCAAATTAATACTTGTGCGTATTCATAAAAAGTGATTTTCAGTATAGTCAAGGACTTGTTCAAATGATTTGAGGGTCTATGAAGGAGTGTCATAGTCCCAGTAGATTCTACCAGAGTGTTAATTGTTGATCTAGTTGAATTAGAAAAAAGTACTCAATACGTTGTCAAATTTCGAGCTCAAAATTTATGCTTGTGCGTTTTCATAAAAAGTGATTTTCAGTATAGTCAAGGACTTGTTCAAATGATTTGAGGCTCTATGTAGGAGTGTCATATTAGTAGAAGGTTCTACTGGAGGGCCAATTGTTGATCTAGGTGGTCTTAGAAGGAAGTACTTAATACGTTGTCAAATTTCGAGCTCAAAAGTTATTCTTGTGCGTTTTCATAAAAAGTGATTTTCAATATAGTCAAGGACTTGTTCAAATGATTTGAGGGTCTGTGTAGGAGTGTCATAGACCTATTAGGTTCTACTGGAGGGCTTATTGTTGATCTAGGTGGTCTGAGAAAAAAGTACTTACCACGTTGTCAAATTTCGAGCTCAAAAGTTATACTTGTGCGTTTTCATAAAAGTGATTTTCAGTATAGTCAAGGACTTGTTCAAATGATTTGAGGGTCTATGTAGGAGTGTCATACTCCTAGTAGGTTCTACTGGAGGGCTAATTGTTGATCTTGGTGGTCTGAGAAGGAAGTACTTAATACGTTGTCAAATTTGAAGCACAAAAATATACTTGTGCGTTTTCATAAAAAGTGATTTTCAGTATAGTCAAGGACATGTTAAATGATTTGATGGTCTACATAGGAGTCCAATAGTTCTAGTAAGTTCTACTGGAGGGCTAATTGTTGATATAGTTGGTCTGAGAAAAAAGTACTTAATACGTTGTCAAATTTCGAGCTCAAAAGTTATACTTGTGCGTTTTCATAAAAAGTGATTTTCAGTATAGTCAAGGACTTGTTCAAATGATTTGAGGGTCTATGTAGGAGTGTCATACTCCTAGTAGGTTCTACTGGAGGGCTAATTGTTGATCTAGGTGGTCTGAGAAGGAAGTACTTAATACGTTGTCAAATTTCAAGCACAAAAACATACTTGTGCGTTTTCATAAAAAGTGATTTTCAGTATAGTCAAGGACATGTTAAATGATTTGATGGTCTACATAGGAGTCCAATAGTTCTAGTAAGTTCTACTGGAGGGCTAATTGTTGATATAGCTGGTCTGAGAAAAAGTACTTAATACGTTGTCAAATTTCGAGCTCAAATTTTATTCTTGTGCGTTTTCATAAAAAGTGATTTTCGGTATAGTTTCAAATGGTTTGAGGGTCTATGTAGGAGTGTCATAGTCCTAGTAGGTTCTACTGGAGGGCTAATTGTTGATATAGATGGTCGGAGAAAAAAGAACTTAATACGTTGTCAAATTTCGAGCTCAAAATTATTTTTGTGCGTTTTCATGAAAATTGATTTTCAGTATAGTCAGGGACTTGTTCAAATCAAATGAGGGTCTATTTAGGAGTGTCACAATCCCAGTAGGTTCTAATGGAGGGCTAATTGTTGATCTAGGTGGTCGGAGAAAAAAGAAATTAATACTTTGTCAAATTTCGAGCTCAAAAGTTATTCTTGTGAGTTTTCATAAAAAGTGATTTTCAGTATAGTCAAGGACTTGTTCAAAAGATTTGAGGGTCTATGGAGGAGTGTCATAGTCCTAGTAGGTTCTACTGAAGGTTTATTTATTGATCTAGGTGGTCTGAGAAAAAAGTACTTAACACGTTGTCAAATTTCGAGCTCAAAATTATTTTTGTGCGTTTTCATGAAAATTGATTTCCAGTATAGTCAGGGACTTGTTCAAATCAAATGAGGGTCTATTTAGGAGTGTCACAATCCCAGTAGGTTCTAATGGAGGGCTAATTGTTGATCTAGGTGGTCGGAGAAAAAAGAAATTAATACTTTGTCAAATTTCGAGCTCAAAAGTTATTCTTGTGAGTTTTCATAAAAAGTGATTTTCAGTATAGTCTAGGACTTGTTCAATTGATTTGAGGGTCTATGTATGAGTGTCATAGTCCTATTTGATTCTACTTGAGGGCTTATTGTTGATCTAGGTGGTCTGAGAAAAAAGTACTTAACACGTTGTCAAATTTCGAGCTCAAATTTGTTCTAGTGAGTTTTTATAAAAAGTGATTTTCAGTATAGTCAAGGACTTTTTCAAATGATTTGAGGGTCTATGTAGGAGTGTCATACTCCTATTAGGTTCTACTGGAGGGCTAATTGTTGATCTAGGTGGTCTGAGAAGGAAGTACTTAACACGTTGTCATATTTCGAGCTCAAAAATATACTTGTGCGTTTTCATAAAAAGTGATTTTCAGTATAGTCAAGGACTTGTTCAAATGATTTGAGGTTCTATGGAGGAGTGTCATAGTCCTAGTAGATTCTACTGAAGGTATATTTGTTTATCTAAGTGGTCTGAGAAAAAAGTACTTAACACGTTGTCAAAATTCGAGCTCAAATTTATACTTGTGCTTTTTCATAAAAAGTTATTTTCAGTATAGTCAAGGACTTGTTCAATTGATTTGAGGGTCTATGTAGGAGCGCCATAGTCCTAGTAGGTTCTACTGGAGGTCTAATTGTTGATCTAGGTGGTCTGAGAAAAAAATACTTAATACGTTGTCAAATTTCGAGCTCAAAACTTATTCTTGTGCGTTTTCATAAAAAATGATTTTCAGTATAGTCAAGGACTTGTTCAAATGATTTTAGGGTCTATGGAGGAGTGTCATAGTCCTAGTAGGTTCTACTGGAGGTTTAAATGTTGATCTAGGTGGTCTGAGAAAAAAGTACTTAACACGTTGTCAAATTTCGAGCTCAAATTTGTTCTAGTGCGTTTTTGTAAAAAGTGATTTTCAGTATAGTCAAGGACTTTTTCAAATGATTTGAGGGTCTATGTAGGAGTGTCATAGTCCTATTAGGTTCTACTGGAGAGCTAATTGTTGATCTAGGTGGTCTGAGAAAAAAGTACTTAATACGTTGTAAAATTTCGAGCTCAAAATTTATTCTTGTGCGTTTTCATAAAAAGTGATTTTCAGTATAGTCAAGGACTTGTTCAAATGTTTTGAGGGTCTATGTAGGAGTGTCATAGTCCTAGTAGGTTCTACTGGAGGGTTAGTTTTTGATCTAGGTGTTCTGAGAAAAAAGTACTCAACACGTTGTCAAATTTCGAGCTCAAAACTTATACTTGTGCGTTTTCATAAAAAGTGATTTTCAGGATAGTCAAGGACTTGTTCAAATGTTTTGAGGGTCTATGTAGGAGTGTCATAGTCCTAGTAGGTTCTATTGTAGGCTAGTTGTGGATCTAGGTGTTCTGAGAAAAAGGTACTCAACACGTTGTCAAATTTCGAGCTCAAAACTTATTTTTGTGCGTTTTCATAAAAAGTTATTTTCAGTATTGTCAAGGACTTGTTCAAATGATTTGAGGGTCTATGTAGGAGTGTCATAGTCCTAGAAGGTTCTCCTGATGTGCTAATTGTTGATCCAGGTGGTCTGAGAAAAAAGTACTTAAAACGTTGTCAAATTTCGAGCTCAAAACTTATACTTGTGCGTTTTCATAAAAATTTATTTTCAGTATTGTCAAGGACTTGTTCAAATGATTTGAGGGTCTATGTAGGAGTGTCATAGTCCCCGTAGGTTCTACTGGAGGTATAAATGTTGATCTAGGTGGTCTGAGAAAAAAGTACTTAACACGTTGTCAAATTTCGAGCTCAAAAGTTGTTCTATTGCGTTTTTATGAAAAATGATTATCAGTAGAGTCAAGAACTTTTTCAAATGATTTGAGGGTCTATGTAGGAGTGTCATAGTCCTAGTAGGTTGTACTGGAGGGCTAATTGTTGATCTAGGTGGTCTGAGAAAAACGTACTTAACACGTTGTCAAATTTCGAGCTCAAAAGTTGTACTTGTGCGTTTTCATAAAAATTGATTTTCAGTATAGTCAAGAACTTGTTCAAATGATTTGAGGGTCTATGTAGGAGTGTCATAGTCCTAGAAGGTTCTACTGGAGGGCTAAATGTTGATCTAGGTGGTCTGAGAAAAAAACTTAATACGTTGTCAAATTTCGAGCTGAAAAGTTATTCATGTGCGTTTTCATAAAAAGTGATTTTCAGTATAATCAAGGACTTGTTCAAATGATTTGAGGGTATATGTAGGGGTATCATAGTCCTAGTAGGTTTTCCTGAAGTGCTAATTGTTGATTTAGGTGGTCTGAGAAAAAGTACTCAATACGTTGTAAAATTTCGAGCTCAAAACTTATTTTTGTGCGTTTTCATAAAGTGATTTTCAGTATAGTCAAGGACTTGTTCAAATGTTTTGAGGGTCTATGTAGGAGTGTCATAGTCCTAGTAGATTTTACTGGAGGGCTAGTTTTTGATCTAGGTGTTCTGAGAAAAAAGTACTCAAAACGTTGTCAAATTTCGAGCCCAAAACTTATACTTGTGCGTTTTCATAAAAAGTGATTTTCAGTATAGTCATGGACTTAATCAAATGATTTCAGGGTCTATGTAGGGGTGTCAAAGTCCTAGTAGGTTCTACTGGAGGGCTAACTGTTGATCTAGGTGGTCTGGGAAAAAAGTACCTAATACGTTGTCAAATTTCGAGCTCAAAATTTAATCTTATGCGTTTTCATAAAAAGTGATTTTCAGTATAGTCAGGGACTTGTTCAAATGATTTGAGGGTCTATGTAGGAGTGACAGATTCCTAATAGGTTCCACTGGAGGGCTAATTGTTGATGTAGGTGGTCTGAGAAAAAAGTACTTAACACGTTGTCAAATTTCGAGCTTAAAAATTATACTTGTGCGTTTTCATAAAAAGTGATTTTCAGTAAAGTCAAGGACTTGTTCAAATGATTTGAGGGTCTATGTAGGAGTGTGATAGTCCTAGTAGGTTCTACTGCGGGACTAACTGTTGATCTAGGTGGTCTGAGAAAAAAGTACTTAATATGTTGTCAAATTTAGAGCTCAAAAGTTATTCTTGTGCGTTTTCATAAAAAGTGATTTTCAGTATAGTCAAGGAGTTGTTCAGATGATATGAGGGTCTATGTAGGAGTGTCATAGTCCTAGTAGGTTCTCCTGAAGTGCTAATTGTTGATCTAGGTGGTCTGAGAAAAAAGTACTTAACACGTTGTCAAATTTCGAGCTTAAAAATTATACTTGTGCGTTTCCATAAAAAGTGATTTTCAGTAAAGTCAAGGACTTGTTCAAATGATTTGAGGGTCTATGTAGGAGTGTCATAGTCCTATTAGGTTCTACTGGAGGACTAACTGTTGATCTAGGTGGTCTGAGAAAAAAGTATTTAATACGTTGTCAAATTTCGAGCTCAAAAGTTATTCTTAAGCGTTTTCATAAAAAGTGATTTTCAGTATAGTCAAGGAGTTGTTCAAAAGATTTGAGGGTCTATGTAGGAGTGTCATAGTCCTAGTAGGTTGTACTGGAGGGCTAATTGTTGATCTAGGTGGTCTGAGAAAAAAGGACTAAACACGTTGTCAAATTTCGAGCTCAAAAGTTAAACTTGTGCGTTTTCATGAAAAAAGATTTTCAGTATAGTCAAGGACTTATTCAAAAGATTTGAGGGTCTATGTAGGAGTGTCATAGTCCTAGTATTTTTTACTGGAGGGCTAGTTGTTGACCTAGGTGGTCTGAGAAAAAAGTACTCAATACGTTGTCAAATTTCGAGCTCAAATTTATTCTTGTGCGTTTTAATAAAAGTGATTTTCAGTGTAGTCAAGGACTTGTTCAAATGATTTGAGGGTCTATGTAGGATTGTCAGATTCCTAATAGGTTCTAATGGAGGGCTAATTGTTGATTTAGGTGGCCTGAGAAAAAAGTACTTAACACGTTGTCAAAATTCGAGCTTAAAAATTATACTTGTGCGTTTTCAAAAAAAGTGATTTTCAGTAAAGTCAAGGAATTGTTCAAATGATTTGAGGGTCTATGTAGGAGTGTCATAGTCCTAGTAGGTTCTACTGGAGGACTAACTGTTGATCTAGGTGGTCTGAGAAAAAAGTACTTAATACGTTGTCAAATTTCGAGCTCAAAAGTTATTCTTGTGCGTTTTCATAAAATGTGTTTTTCAGTATAGTCAAGGAGTTGTTCAACTGATATGAGGGTCTATGTAGGAGTGTCATAGTCCTAGTAGGTTCTACTGGAGGACTAACTGTTGATCTAGGTGGTCTGAGAAAAAAGGACTAAACACGTTGTCAAATTTCGAGCTCAAAAGTTAAACTTGTGCGTTTTCATGAAAAGTGATTTTCAGTGTAGTCAAGGACTTGTTCAAATGATTTGAGGGTCTATGTAGGAGTGTCAGATTCCTAATAGGTTCTACTGGAGGGCTAATTGTTGATTTAGGTGGCCTGAGAAAAAAGTACTAAACACGTTGTCACATTTCGAGCTTAAAAATTATACTTGTGCGTTTTCATAAAAAGTGATTTTCAGTAAAGTCAAGGAATTGTTAAAATGATTTGAGGGTCTATGTAGGAGTGTCATAGTCCTAGTAGGTTCTACTGAAGGACTAACTGTTGATCTTGGTGGTCTGAGAAAAAAGTACTTAATACGTTGTCAAATTTCCAGCTCAAAAGTTATTCTTGTGCGTTTTAATAAAAAGTGATTTTCAGTATAGTCAAGGAGTTGTTCAAATGATATGACGGTCTATGTAGGAGTGTCATAGTCCTAGTAGGTTGTACTGGAGGGCTAATTGTTGATCTAGGTGGTCTGAGAAAAAAGGACTAAACACGTTGTCAAATTTCGAGCTCAAAAGTTAAACTTGTGCGTTTTCATGAAAAGTGATTTTCAGTATAGTCAAGGACTTGTTCAAAAAATTTGAGGGTCTATGTAGGAGTGTCATAGTCTTAGTATTTTTACTGGACGGCTAATTGTTGACCTAGGTGGTCCGAGAAAAAAGTACTCAATACGTTGTCAAATTTCGAGCTCAAAATTTATTCTTGTGCGTTTTCATAAAAAGTGATTTTCAGTACAGTCAAGGACTTGTTCAAATGATTTGAGGGTCTATGTAGGAGTGTTATAGTCCTAGTAGGTTGTACTCGAGGGATAAATTTTGACCTCGGTGGTCTGATAAAAAAGTACGTAACACGTTGTCAACTTTCGAGCCCATATTTATACTTGTGCGTTTTCATGAAAAGTGATTTTCAGTATAGTCAAGGACTTGTTCAATTGATTTGAGGTTCTATGTGGGAGTGTCATATTCCTAGTAGGTTCTACTGGAGGGTTAATTGTTGATCTAGGTGGTCTGAGAAAAAAGTACTTAATACGTTGTCAAATTTCGAGCTCAAAATTTATTCTTGTGCGTTTTTATAAAAAGTGATTTTCAGTATAGTCAAGGAGTTGTTCAAATGATATGAGGGTCTATGTAGGAGTGTCATAGTCCTAGTACTTTGTACTGGAGGGCTAATTGTTGATCTAGATGGTCTGAGAAAAAAGGACACTAAACACGTTGTCAAATTTCGAGCTCAAAAGTTAAACTTGTGCGTTTTCATGAAAAGTGATTTTCAGTATAGTCAAGGACTTGTTCAAAAAATTTGAGGGTCTATGTAGGAGTGTCATAGTCTTAGTATTTTTTACTGGAGGGCTAATTGTTGACCTAGGTGGTCTGAGAAAAAAGTACTCAATACGTTGTCAAATTTCGAGCTCAAAATTTATTCTTTGCGTTTTCATAAAAAGTGATTTTCAGTACAGTCAAGGAGTTGTTCAAATGATATGAGGGTCTATGTAGGAGTGTCATAGTCCTAGTAGTTTGTACTGGAGGGCTAATTGTTGATCTAGGTGGTCTGAGAAAAAAGGACTAAACACGTTGTCAAATTTCGAGCTCAAAAGTTAAACTTGTGCGTTTTCATGAAAAGTGATTTTCAGTATAGTCAAGGACTTGTTCAAAAAATTTGAGGGTCTATGTAGGAGTGTCATAGTCTTAGTATTTTTTACTGGAGGGCTAATTGTTGACCTAGGTGGTCTGAGAAAAAAGTACTCAATACGTTGTCAAATTTCGAGCTCAAAAATTATTCTTTGCGTTTTCATAAAAAGTGATTTTCAGTATAGTCAAGGACTTGTTCATATGATTTGAGGGTGTATGTAGGAGTGTAATAGTCCTATTAGGTTCTACTGGAGAGTTAGTTGTTGATCTAGGTGGTCTCAGAAAAAAAGTACTTAACATGTTGTCAAATTTCGGGCTCATAAGTTATAATTGTGCGTTTTCATAAAAAGTGATTCTCAGTATAGTCAAGGACTTGTTCAATTGATTTGAGGTTCTATGTGGGAGTGTCATATTCCTAGTAGGCTCTACTGGAGGGCTAATTGTTGATCTAGGTGGTCTGAGAAAAAAGTACTTAATACGTTGTCAATTTTCGAGCTCAAAATTTATTCTTGTGCGTTTTCATAAAAAGTGATTTTCAGTATAGTCAAGGACTTGTTCAAATGATTTGAGGGTCTATGTAGGAGTGTTATAGTCCTAGTAGGTTGTACTGGAGGGCTAAATTTTGACCTCGGTGGTCTGATAAAAAAGTACCTAACAAGTTGTCAAATTTCGAGCCCATAATTTATACTTGTGCGTTTTCATGAAAAGTGATTTTCAGTATAGTCAAGGACTTGTTCAATTGATTTGAGGTTCTATGTGGGAGTGTCATATTCCTAGTAGGTTCTACTGGAGGGTTAATTGTTGATCTAGGTGGTCTGAGAAAAAAGTAATTAATACGTTGTCAAATTTCGAGCTCAAAATTTATTCTTGTGCCTTTTCATAAAAAGTTATTTTCAGTATAGTCAAGGACTTGTTCAAATGATTTGTGAGTCTATGTAGGAGTGTCATAGTCCTAGTAGTTTGTACTGGAGGGCTAATTGTTGATCTAGGTGGTCTGAGAAAAAAGGACTAAACACGTTGTCAAATTTCGAGCTCAAAAGTTAAACTTGTGCGTTTTCATGAAAAGTGATTTTCAGTATAGTCAAGGACTTGTTCAAAAAATTTGAGGGTCTATGTAGGAGTGTCATAGTCTTAGTATTTTTTACTGGAGGGCTAATTGTTGACCTAGGTGGTCTGAGAAAAAAGTACTCAATACGTTGTCAAATTTCGAGCTCAAAATTTATTCTTGTGCCTTTTCATAAAAAGTTATTTTCAGTATAGTCAAGGACTTGTTCAAATGATTTGTGAGTCTATGTAGGAGTGTCATAGTCCTAGTAGTTTGTACTGGAGGGCTAATTGTTGATCTAGACGGTCTGAGAAAAAAGGACTAAACACGTTGTCAAATTTCGAGCTCAAAAGTTAAACTTGTGCGTTTTCATGAAAAGTGATTTTCAGTATAGTCAAGGACTTGTTCAAAAAATTTGAGGGTCTATGTAGGAGTGTCATAGTCTTAGTATTTTTTACTGGAGGGCTAATTGTTGACCTAGGTGGTCTGAGAAAAAAGTACTCAATACGTTGTCAAATTTCGAGCTCAAAATTTATTCTTTGCGTTTTCATAAAAAGTGATTTTCAGTATAGTCAAGGACTTGTTCATATGATTTGAGGGTGTATGTAGGAGTGTAATAGTCCTATTAGGTTCTACTGGAGAGTTAGTTGTTGATCTAGGTGGTCTCAGAAAAAAAGTACTTAACATGTTGTCAAATTTCGGGCTCATAAGTTATAATTGTGCGTTTTCATAAAAAGTGATTCTCAGTATAGTCAAGGACTTGTTCAATTGATTTGAGGTTCTATGTGGGAGTGTCATATTCCTAGTAGGCTCTACTGGAGGGCTAATTGTTGATCTAGGTGGTCTGAGAAAAAAGTACTTAATATGTTGTCAATTTTCGAGCTCAAAATTTATTCTTGTGCGTTTTCATAAAAAGTGATTTTCAGTATAGTCAAGGACTTGTTCAAATGATTTGAGGGTCTATGTAGGAGTGTTATAGTCCTAGTAGGTTGTACTGGAGGGCTAAATTTTGACCACGGTGGTCTGATAAAAAAGTACCTAACAAGTTGTCAAATTTCGAGCCCATAATTTATACTTGTGCGTTTTCATGAAAAGTGATTTTCAGTATAGTCAAGGACTTGTTCAATTGATTTGAGGTTCTATGTGGGAGTGTCATATTCCTAGTAGGTTCTACTGGAGGGTTAATTGTTGATCTAGGTGGTCTGAGAAAAAAGTAATTAATACGTTGTCAAATTTCGAGCTCAAAATTTATTCTTGTGCCTTTTCATAAAAAGTTATTTTCAGTATAGTCAAGGACTTGTTCAAATGATTTGTGAGTCTATGTAGGAGTGTCTTAGTCCTAGTAGTTTGTACTGGAGGGCTAATTGTTGATCTAGGTGGTCTGAGAAAAGAGGACTAAACACGTTGTCAAATTTCGAGCTCAAAAGTTAAACTTGTGCGTTTTCATGAAAAGTGATTTTCAGTATAGTCAAGGACTTGTTCAAAAAGTTTGAGGGTCTATGCAGGAGTGTCATAGTCTTAGTATTTTTTACTGGAGGGCTAATTGTTGACCTAGGTGGTCTGAGAAAAAAGTACTCAATACGTTGTCAAATTTCGAGCTCAAAATTTATTCTTTGCGTTTTCATAAAAAGTGATTTTCAGTATAGTCAAGGAGTTGTTCAAATGATATGAGGGTCTATGTAGGAGTGTCATAGTCCTAGTAGTTTGTACTGGAGGGCTAATTGTTGATCTAGGTGGTCTGAGAAAAAAGGACTAAACACGTTGTCAAATTTCGAGCTCAAAAGTTAAACTTGTGCGTTTTCATGAAAAGTGATTTTCAGTATAGTCAAGGACTTGTTCAAAAAAGTTGAGGGTCTATGTAGGAGTGTCATAGTCTTAGTATTTTTTACTGGAGGGCTAATTGTTGACCTAGGTGGTCTGAGAAAAAAGTACTCAATACGTTGTCAAATTTCGAGCTCAAAATTTATTCTTTGCGTTTTCATAAAAAGTGATTTTCAGTATAGTCAAGGACTTGTTCATATGATTTGAGGGTGTATGTAGGAGTGTAATAGTCCTAGTAGGTTCTACTGGAGGGTTAGTTGTTGATCTAGGTGGTCTCAGAAAAAAGTACTTAACGTGTTGTCAAATTTCGGGCTCATAAGTTATAATTGTGCGTTTTCATAAAAAGTGATTCTCAGTATAGTCAAGGACTTGTTCAATTGATTTGAGGTTCTATGTGGGAGTGTCATATTCCTAGTAGGCTCTACTGGAGGGCTAATTGTTGAACTACGTGGTCTGAGAAAAAAGTACTTAATACGTTGTCAATTTTCGAGCTCAAAATTTATTCTTGTGCGTTTTCATAAAAAGTGATTTTCAGTATAGTCAAGGACTTGTTCAAATGATTTGAGGGTCTATGTAGGAGTGTTATAGTCCTAGTAGGTTGTACTGGAGGGCTAAATTTTGACCTCGGTGGTCTGATAAAAAAGTACCTAACAAGTTGTCAAATTTCGAGCCCATAATTTATACTTGTGCGTTTTCATGAAAAGTGATTTTCAGTATAGTCAAGGACTTGTTCAATTGATTTGAGGTTCTATGTGGGAGTGTCATACTCCTAGTAGGTTCTACTGGAGGGTTAATTGTTGATCTAGGTGGTCTGAGAAAAAAGTAATTAATACGTTGTCAAATTTCGAGCTCAAAATTTATTCTTGTGCCTTTTCATAAAAAGTTATTTTCAGTATAGTCAAGGACTTGTTCAAATGATTTGAGAGTCTATGTAGGAGTGTCTTAGTCCTAGTAGGTTCTACTGGAGAGCTAATTTCTGATCTAGGTGGTCTGAGGAAAAAGTGCCTAATACGTTGTCAAATTTCCAGCTCAAAATTTATTCTTGTGCGTTTTCATAAAAAGTGATTTTCAGTGTAGTCAAGGACTTGTTCAAATGATTTGAGGGTCTATGTAGGAGTGTCATAGTCCTAGTAGGTTGTACTGGAGAGCGAATTTTTGATCTCGGTGGTCCGAGAAAAAAGTACCTAACACGTTGTCAGATTTCGAGCTCATAAGTTATACTTGTGCGTTTTCATGAAAAGTGATTTTCAGTATAGTCAAGGACTTGTTCAAATTATTTGAGGGTTTATGTAGGAGTGTCATAGCCCTAGTAGATTCTACTGAAGGGCTAATTTTTGATCTCGGTGGTCTGAGAAAAAAGTACCTAACACGTTGTCAAATTTCGAGCTCATAAGTTATACTTGTGCGTTTTCATGAAAAGTGATTTTCAGTATAGTCAAGGACTTGTTCAATTGATCTGAGGTTCTATGTGGGAGTGTCATATTCCTGGTAGGTTCTACTGGAGGGCTAACTGCTGATCTAGGTGGTCTGAGAAAAAAGTACCTAATACGTTGTCAAATTTCGAGCTTAAAATTTATTCTTGTGCGTTTTCATAAAAGGTGATTTTCAGTATAGTCAAGGACTTGTTCAAATGATTTGAGGGTCTATGTAGGAGTGTCAAAGTCCTAGTAGGTTCTACTGGAGGGCGACTTGTTGATCTAGGTGGTCTGAGAAAAAAGTACTCAATAGATTGTCAAATTTCGTGCTCAAAGTTATTCTTGTGCGTTTTCATAAAAAGTGATTTTCACTATAGTCAAGGACTTGTTCAAATGATTTGAGGGTTTATGTAGGAGTGTCATAGCCCTAGTAGATTCTTCTGGAGGGCTAATTTTTGATCTTGGTGGTCTGAGAAAAAGAACTTGATACATTGTCAAATTTCGAGCTCAAAACTATTCTTGTGCATTTTCATAAAAAGTGATTTTCAGTATAGTCAAGGACTTGTTCAAATGATTTGAGGGTTTATGTAGGAGTGTCATAGCCCTAGTGGGTTCTACTAGAGGGCTAATTGTTGATCTAGGTGGTCTGAGAAAAAAGTACTTAGTAGGTTGTCAAATTTCGAGCTCAAAAGTTATTCTTGTGCGTTTTCATAAAAAGTGATTTTCAGTATAGTCAAGGACTTGTTCAAATGATTTGAGGGTGTATGTAGGAGTGTCAAAGTCCTAGTAGGTTGTACTGGAGGGCTAATTGTTGATCTAGTTGGTTTGAGAAAAAAGTGCTTAACACGTTGTCAAATTTCGAGCTCAAAATTTATTCTTGTGCGTTTTTATAAAAGTGATTTTCGGTATAGTCAAGGACTTGTTCAAATGATTTGAGGGTCTATGTGGGAGTGTCATAGTCCTAGTAGGTTTTACTGGAGGGCTAATTGTTGTTCTAGGTGGTTTGCGAAAAAAGTACTTAACACGTTGTCAAATTTCGAGCTCAAATTTATTCTTGTGCGTTCTCATAAAAAGTGATTTTCAGTATAGTCAAGGACTTGTTCAAATGATTTGAGGGTCTCTGTAGGAGTGTCATAGCCCTAGTAGGTTCTATTGGAGGGCTAATTGTTGATCTAGGTGGTCTGAGAAAAAAGTACTTAACACGTTGTCAAATTTCGAGCTCGAAATTTATACTTGTGCGTTTTCATAAAAAGTGATTTTCAGTATAGTCAAGGACTTGTTCAAATGATTTGAGGGTCTATGTAGGAGTGTCTTAGTCCTAGTAGGTTCTATTGGAGGGCTAATTGTTGATCTAGGTGGTCTGAGGAAAAAGTACCTAATACGTTGTCAAATTTCGAGCTCAAAATTTAATCTTATGCGTTTTCATAAAAAGTGATTTTCAGTATAGTCAAGGACTTGTTCAAATGATTTGAGGGTCTATGTAGGAGTGTCATAGTCATAGTAGGTTCTATTGGAGGGCTAATTGTTGATCTAGGTGGTCTGAGAAAAAAGTACTTAACACGTTGTCAAATTTCGAGCTCGAAATTTATACTTGTGCGTTTTCATAAAAACTGATTTTCAGATTAGTCAAGGACTTGTTCAAATGATTTGAGGGTCTATGTAGGAGTGTCATAGTCCTAGTAGGTTCTATTGGAGGACTAATTGTTGATCTAGGTGGTCTCAGAAAAAAGTACTTAACACGTTGTCAAATTTCGAGCTCGAAAGTTATACTTGTGCGTTTTCATAAAAACTGATTTTCAGAATAGTCAAGGACTTGTTCAAATGATTTGAGGGTCTATGTAGGGGTGTCATAGTCCTAGTAGGTTCTATTGGAGGGCTGATTGTTGTTCTAGGTGGTCTGAGGAAAAAGTACCTAATACGTTGTCAAATTTCGAGCTCAAAATTTATTCTTGTGCGTTTTCATAAAAAGTGATTTTCAGTAGAGTCAAGGACTTGTTCAAATGATTTGAGGGTCTATGTAGGAGTGTCATAGTCCTAGTAGGCTCTACTGGAGGGCTAATTTTTGATCTAGGTGGTCTGAGAAAAAAGTGCCTAACACGTTGTCAAGTTGCAAGCTCAAAAGTTATACTTGTGCGTTTTCATAAAAAGTGATTTCAGTATAGTCAAGGACTTGTTCAAATGATCTGAGGGTCTATGTAGGAGTGTCATAGTCCTAGTATGTTCTATTGGAGGGCTAATTGTTGATCTAGGTGGTCTGAGGAAAAAGTACTTAATACGTTGCCAAATATCGAGCTCAAAATTTATTCTTGTGCGTTTTCATAAAAAGTGATTTTCAGTATAGTCAAGGACTTGTTCAAATGATTTGAGGGTCTACGTAGGAGTGCCATAGTCCTAGTAGGTTCTACTGGAGGGTTAATTGTTGATCTAGGTGGTCTGAGAAAAAAGTGCTTAACACGTTGTCAAATTACAGGCTCAAAAATTATACTTGTGCGTTTTCATAAAAAGTGATTTTCAGTATAGTCAAGGACTTGTTCAAATGATCTGAGGGTCTATGTAGGAGTGTCATAAGCCTAGTAGGTTCTACTGGAGGGCTAATTGTTGATCTAGGTGGTCTGAGAAAAAAGTGCCTAACACGTTGTCAAATTGCAGGCTCAAAAATTATACTTGTGCGTTTTCATAAAAAGTGATTTTCAGTATAGTCAAGGACTTGTTCAAATGATCTGATTGTCTATGTAGGAGTGTCATAAGCCTAGTTGGTTCTACTGGAGGGCTAATTGTTGATCTAGGTGGTTTGAGAAAAAAGTACTTAATACGTTGTCAAATTTCGAGCTCGAAAGTTATACTTGTGCGTTTTCATAAAAACTGATTTTCAGAATAGTCAAGGACTTGTTCAAATCATTTGAGGGTCTATGTAGGGGTGTCATAGTCCTAGTAGGTTCTATTGGAGGGCTGATTGTTGATCTAGGTGGTCTGAGGAAAAAGTACCTAATACGTTGTCAAATTTCGAGCTCAAAATTTATTCTTGTGCGTTTTCATAAAAAGTGATTTTCAGTAGAGTCAAGGACTTGTTCAAATGATTTGAGGGTCTATGTAGGAGTGTCATAGTCCTAGTAGGCTCTACTGGAGGGCTTATTTTTGATCTAGGTGGTCTGAGAAAAAAGTGCCTAACACGTTGTCAAGTTGCAAGCTCAAAAGTTATACTTGTGCGTTTTCATAAAAAGTAATTTTCAGTATAGTCAAGGACTTGTTCAAATGATCTGATTGTCTATGTAGGAGTGTCATAAGCCTAGTTGGTTCTACTGGAGGGCTAATTGTTGAACTAGGTGGTTTGAGAAAAAAGTACTTAATACGTTGTCAAATTTCGAGCTCGAAAGTTATACTTGTGCGTTTTCATAAAAACTGATTTTCAGAATAGTCAAGGACTTGTTCAAATGATTTGAGGGTCTATGTAGGGGTGTCATAGTCCTAGTAGGTTCTATTGGAGGGCTGATTGTTGATCTAGGTGGTCTGAGGAAAAAGTACCTTATACGTTGTCAAATTTCGAGCTCAAAATTTATTCTTGTGCGTTTTCATAAAAAGTGATTTTCAGTAGAGTCAAGGACTTGTTCAAATGATTTGAGGGTCTATGTAGGAGTGTCATAGTCCTAGTAGGCTCTACTGGAGGGCTAATTTTTGATCTAGGTGGTCTGAGAAAAAAGTGCTTAACACGTTGTCAAGTTGCAAGCTCAAAAGTTATACTTGTGCGTTTTCATAAAAAGAGATTTCAGTATAGTCAAGGACTTGTTCAAATGATCTGAGGGTCTATGTAGGAGTGTCATAGTCCTAGTAGGTTCTATTGGAGGGCTAATTGTTGATCTAGGTGGTCTGAGGAAAAAGTACTTAATACGTTGTCAAATTTCGAGCTCAAAATTTATTCTTGTGCGTTTTCATAAAAAGTGATTTTCAGTATAGTCAAGGACTTGTTCAAATGATTTGAGGGTCTACGTAGGAGTGCCATAGTCCTAGTAGGTTCTACTGGAGGGTTAATTGTTGATCTAGGTGGTCTGAGAAAAAAGTGCTGAACACGTTGTCAAATTACAGGCTCAAAAATTATACTTGTGCGTTTTCATAAAAAGTGATTTTCAGTATAGTCAAGGACTTGTTCAAATGATCTGAGGGTCTAAGTAGGAGTGTCATAAGCCTAGTAGGTTCTACTGGAGGGCTAATTGTTGATCTAGGTGGTCTGAGAAAAAAGTGCCTAACACGTTGTCAAATTGCAGGCTCAAAAATTATACTTGTGCGTTTTCATAAAAAGTGATTTTCAGTATAGTCAAGGACTTGTTCAAATGATCTGATTTTCTATGTAGGAGTGTCATAAGCCTAGTTGGTTCTACTGGATGGCTAATTGTTGATCTAGGTGGTTTGTGAAAAAAGTACTTAATACGTTGTCAAATTTCGAGCTCAAAAGTTATTCTTGTGCGTTTTCATAAAAAGTGATTTTCAGTATAGTCAAGGACTTGTTCAAATGATTTGAGGGTCTATGTGGGAGTGTCATAGTCCTAGTAGGTTGTACTGGAGGGCTGATTGTTGATCTAGGTGGTTTGAGAAAAAAGTACTTAACACGTTGTCAAATTTCGAGCTCAAAATTTATTCTTGTGCGTTTTCATAAAAAGTGATTTTCAGTATAGTCAAGGACTTGTTCAAATGATTTGAGGGTCTATGTAGGAGTGTCATGGACCTAGTAGGTTCTACTGGAGGGCTAATTGTTGACCTAGGTGGTCTGAGAAAAAAGTATTCAATACGTTGTCAACTTTCGAGCTCAAAAGTTATACTTGCGCGTTTTCATAAAAAGTGATTTTCAGTATAGTCAAGGACTTGTTCAATTGATTTGAGGGTCTATGTAGGAGTGACATAGTCCTAGTAGGTTCTATTGGAGGGCTAATTGTTGATCTAGGTGGTCTGAGAAAAAAGTACTTAACACGTTGTCAAATTTCGAGCTCGAAAATTATACTTGTGCGTTTTCATAAAAAGTGATTTTCAGTATAGTCAAGGACTTGTTCAAATGATTTGAGGGTCTACGTAGGAGTGCCATAGTCCTAGTAGGTTCTACTGGAGGGCTAATTGTTGATCTAGGTGGTCTGAGAAAAAAGTGCCTAACACGTTGTCAAATTGCAGGCTCAAAGTTATACTTGTGCGCTTTCATAAAAAGTGATTTTCAGTATAGTCAAGGACTTGTTCAAATGATCTGAGGGTCTATGTAGGAGTGTCATAAGCCTAGTAGGTTCTACTGGAGGGCTAATTGTTGATCTATGTGGTCTGAGAAAAAAGTGCCTAACACGTTGTCAAATTGCAGATTCAAAACTTATACTTGTGCGTTTTCATAAAAAGTGATTTTCAGTATAGTCAAGGACTTGTTCAAATGATCTGATTGTCTCTGTAGGAGTGTCATAAGCCTAGTAGGTTCTACTGGAGGGCTAATTGTTGATCTAGGTGGTTTGAGAAAAAAGTACTTCACACGTTGTCAAATTTCGAGCTCAAAAGTTATTCTTGTGCGTTTTCACAAGAAGTGATTTTCAGTATAGTCAAGGACTTGTTCAAATGATTTGAGGATCTATGTGGGAGTGTCATAGTCCTAGTAGGTTGTACTGGAGGGCTAATTGTTGATCTAGGTGGTCTGAGAAAAAAGTGCCTAACACGTTGTCAAATTGCAGATTCAAAAGTTATACTTGTGCGTTTTCATAAAAAGTGATTTTCAGTATAGTCAAGGACTTGTTCAAATGATCTGATTGTCTATGTAGGAGTGTCATAAGCCTAGTAGGAGGTTCTACTGGAGGGCTAATTGTTGATCTAGGTGGTTTGAGAAAAAAGTACTTCACACGTTATCAAATTTCGAGCTCAAAAGTTATTCTTGTGCGTTTTCATAAGAAGTGATTTTCAGTATAGTCAAGGACTTGTTCAAATGATTTGAGGATCTATGTCGGAGTGTCATAGTCCTAGTAGGTTGTACTGGAGGGCTAATTGTTGATCTAGGTGGTCTGAGGAAAAAGTACTTAATACGTTGTCAAATTTCGAGCTCAAAATTTATTCTTGTGCGTTTTCATAAAAAGTGATTTTCAGTATAGTCAAGGACTTGTTCAAATGATTTGAGGGTCTACGTAGGAGTGCCATAGTCCTAGTAGGTTCTACTGGAGGGCTAATTGTTGATCTAGGTGGTCTGAGAAAAAAGTGCTTAACACGTTGTCAAATTACAGGCTCAAAAATTATACTTGTGCGTTTTCATAAAAAGTGATTTTCAGTATAGTCAAGGACTTGTTCAAATGATCTGAGGGTCTATGTAGGAGTGTCATAAGCCTAGTAGGTTCTACTGGAGGGCTAATTGTTGATCTAGGTGGTCTGAGAAAAAAGTGCCTAACACGTTGTCAAATTGCAGGCTCAAAAATTATACTTGTGCGTTTTCATAAAAAGTGATTTTCAGTATAGTCAAGGACTTGTTCAAATGATCTGATTGTCTATGTAGGAGTGTCATAAGCCTAGTTGGTTCTACTGGAGGGCTAATTGCTGATCTAGGTGGTTTGAGAAAAAAGTACTTAATACTTTGTCAAATTTCGAGCTCAAAATTTATTCTTGTGCGTTTTCATAAAAAGTGATTTTCAGTATAGTCAAGGACTTGTTCAAATGATTTGAGGGTCTATGTGGGAGTGTCATAGTCCTAGTAGGTTGTACTGGAGGGCTGATTGTTGATCTAGGTGGTTTGAGAAAAAAGTACTTAACACGTTGTCAAATTTCGAGCTCAAAATTTATTCTTGTGCGTTTTCATAAAAAGTGATTTTCAGTGTAGTCAAGGACTTGTTCAAATGATTTGAGGGTCTATGTAGGAGTGTCATGGTCCTAGTAGGTTCTACTGGAGGGCTAATTGTTGACCTAGGTGGTCTCAGAAAAAAGTATTCAATACGTTGTCAAATTTCGAGCTCAAAAGTTACACTTGCGCGTTTTCATAAAAGGTGATTTTCAGTATAGTCAAGGACTTGTTCAATTGATTTGAGGGTCTATGTAGGAGTGACATAGTCCTAGTAGGTTCTATTGGAGGGCTAATTGTTGATCTAGGTGGTCTGAGAAAAAAGTACTGAACACGTTGTCAAATTTCGAGCTCGAAAGTTATACTTGTGCGTTTTCATAAAAAGTGATTTTCAGTATAGTCAAGGACTTGTTCAAATGATTTGAGGGTCTACGTAGGAGTGCCATAGTCCTAGTAGGTTCTACTGGAGGGCTAATTGTTGATCTAGGTGGTCTGAGAAAAAAGTGCCTAACACGTTGTCAAATTGCAGGCTCAAAAGTTATACTTGTGCGTTTTCATAAAAAGTGATTTTCAGTATAGTCAAGGACTTGTTCAAATGATCTGAGGGTCTATGTAGGAGTGTCATAAGCCTAGTAGGTTCTACTGGAGGGCTAATTGTTGATCTAGGTGGTCTGAGAAAAAAGTGCCTAACACGTTTTCAAATTGCAGATTCAAAAGTTATACTTGTGCGTTTTCATAAAAAGTGATTTTCAGTATAGTCAAGGACTTGTTCAAATGATCTGATTGTCTATGTAGGAGTGTCATCAGCCTAGTAGGTTCTACTGGAGGGCTAATTGTTGATATAGGTGGTTTGAGAAAAAAGTACTGAACACGTTGTCAAATTTCGAGCTCAAAATTTATTCTTGTGCCTTTTAATAAAAAGTGATTTTCAGTATCGTCAAGGACTTGTTCAAATGATTTGAGGGTCTATGTAGGAGTGTCAAGGTCCTAGTAGGTTCTACTGGAGGGCTAATTGTTGATCTAGGTGGTCTGAGAAAAAAGTACTTAACACGTTGTCAAATTTCGAGCTCAAAAGTTATACTTGCGCGTTTTCATAAAAAGTGATTTTCAGTATAGTCAAGGACTTGTTCAAATGATTTGAGTGTTTATGTAGGAGTGTCATAGTCCTAGTAGGTTCTATTGGAGGGCTTATTGTTGATCGAGGTGGTCTGAGAAAAAAGTACTTAACACGTTGTCAAATTTCGAGCTCGAAAGTTATACTTGTGCGTTTTCATAAAAAGTGATTTTCAGTATAGTCAAGGACCTGTTCAAATGATTTGAGGGTCTATGTAGGAGTGTCATAGTCCTGGTAGGTTCTATCGGAGAGCTAATTGTCGATCTAGGTGGTCTGAGGAAAAAGTACTTAATACGTTGTCAAATTTTGAGCTCAAAATTTATTCTTGTGCGTTTTCATAAAAAGTGATTTTCAGTATAGTCAAGGACTTGTTCAAATGATTTGAGGGTCTATGTAGGCGTGTCATAGTCCTAGTAGGTTCTATTGGAGGGCTAATTGTTGATCTAGGTGGTCTGAGGAAAAAGTACCTAATACGTTGTCAAATTTCGAGCTCAAAATTTATTCTTGTGCGTTTTCATAAAAAGTGTTTTTCAGTATAGTCAAGGACTTGTTCAAATGATCTGAGGGTCTATTTAGGAGTGTCATAGTCCTAGTAGGTTCTATTGGAGCAGTAAAAAGTTGATCTAGGTGGTCTGAGGAAAAAGTACTTAATACATTTTCAAATTTCGAGCTCAAAATTTATTCTTGTGCGTTTTCATAAAAAGTGATTTTCAGTATAGTCAAGGACTTGTTCAAATGATTTGAGGGTCTACGTAGGAGTGTCAAAGTCCTAGTAGGTTCTACTGGAGGGCTAACTGTTGATCTAGGTGGTTTGAGAAATAAGTACTTAACACGTTGTCAAAATTCGAGCTCAAAATTATTCTTGTGCGTTTTCATAAAAAGTGATTTTCAGTATAGTCAAGGACTTGTTCAAATGATCTGATTGTCTATGTAGGAGTGTCATAAGCCTAGTAGGTTCTACTGGAGGGCTAATTGTTGATCTAGGTGGTTTGAGAAATAAGTACTTAACACGTTGTCAAATTTCGAGCTCAAAATTATTCTTGTGCGTTTTCATAAAAAGTGATTTTCAGTATAGTCAAGGACTTGTTCAAATGATTTGAGGGTCTATGTGGGAGTGTCATAGTCCTAGTAGTTTTTACCGGAGGGCTAATTGTTGATCTAGGTGGTTTGAGAAAAAAGTACTTAACACGTTGTCAAATTTCGAGCTCAAAATTTATTCTTGTGCGTTTTCATAAAAAGTGATTTTCAGTATAGTCAAGGACTTGTTCAAATGACTTGAGGGTCTATGTAGGAGTGTCATGATCCTAGTAGGTTCTACTGGAGGGCTAATTGTTGATCTAGGTGGTGTGAGAAAAAAGTACTTAACACGTTGTCAAATTTCGAGCTCAAAATTTATACTTGCGCGTTGCCATAAAAAGTGATTTTCAGTATAGTCAAGGACTTGTTCAAATGATTTGAGGGTCTATGTAGGAGTGTCATAGTCCTAGTAGGTTCTATTGGAGGGCTAATTGTTGATCTAGGTGGTCTGAGAAAAAAGTACTTAACACGTTGTCAAATTTCGTGATCGAAAGTTATATTTGTGCGTTTTCATAAAAAGTGATTTTCAGTATAATCAAGGACTTGTTCAAATGATTTGAGGGTCTATGTAGGAGTGTCATAGTCCTAGTAGGTTCTATTGGAGGGCTAATTGTTGATCTAGGTGGTCTGAGAAAAAAGTACTTAATACGTTTCAAATTTCGAGCTCAAAATTTATTCTTGTGCGTTTTCATAAAAAGTGATTTTCAGTATAGTCAAGGACTTGTTCAAATGATCTGATTGTCTATGTAGGAGTGTCATAAGCCTAGTAGGTTCTACTGGAGGGCTAATTGTTGATCTAGGTGGTCTGAGGAAAAAGTACCTAATACGTTGTCAAATTTCGAGCTCAAAATTTATTCTTGTGCGTTTTCATAAAAAGTGATTTTCAGTATAGTCAAGGACTTGTTCAAATGATCTGATTGTCTATGTAGGAGTGTCATAAGCCTAGTAGGTTCTACTGGAGGGCTAATTGTTGATCTAGGTGGTTTGAGAAAAAAGTACTGAACACGTTGTCAAATTTCGTGCTCGAAAGTTATATTTGTGCGTTTTCATAAAAAGTGATTTTCAGTATAACCAAGGACTTGTTCAAATGATTTGAGGGTCTATGTAGGAGTGTCATAGTCCTAGTAGGTTCTATTGGAGGGCTAATTGTTGATCTAGGTGGTCTGAGGAAAAATTACTTAATACGTTTCAAATTTCGAGCTCAAAATTTATTCTTGTGCGTTTTCATAAAAAGTGGTTTTCAGTATAGTCAAGGACTTGTTCAAATGATTTGAGGGTCTATGTAGGAGTGTCATTGTTCTAGTAGGTTCTATTGGAGGGCTAATTGTTGATCGATCTAGGTGGTCTGAGGAAAAAGTACCTAATACGTTGTCAAATTTCGAGCTCAAAATTTATTCTTGTGCGTTTTCAAAAAAAGTGATTTTCAGTATAGTCAAGGACTTGTTCAAATGATCTGATTGTCTATGTAGGAGTGTCATAAGCCTAGTAGGTTCTACTGGAGGGCTAATTGTTGATCTTGGTTGTTTGAGAAAAAAGTACTTAACACGTTGTCAAATTTCGAGCTCAAAATTATTTTTGTGCGTTTTCATAAAAAGTGATTTTCTGTATAGTCAAGGACTTGTTCAAATGATTTGAGGGTCTATGCGGGAGTGTCATAGTCCTAGTAGGTTTTACTGGAGGGCTAATTGTTGATCTAGGTGGTTTGAGAAAAAAATACTTAACACGTTGTCAAATTTCGAGCTCAAAAGTTATTCTTGTGCGTTTTCATAAAAAAGTGATTTTCAGTATAGTCAAGGACTTGTTCAAATGATTTGAGGGCCTATGTAGGAGTGTCATGGTCCTAGCAGGTTCTACTGGAGGGCTAATTGTTGATCTAGGTGGTGTGAGAAAAAAGTACTTACCACGTTGTCAAATTTCGAGCTCAAATGTTATACTTGCGCGTTTTCATAAAAAGTGATTTTCAGTATAGTCAAGGACTTGTTCAAATGATTTGAGGGTCTATGTAGGAGTGTCATAGTCCTAGTAGGTTCTATTGGAGGGCTAATTGTTGATCTAGGTGGTCTGAGAAAAAAGTACTTAACACGATGTCAAATTTCGTGCTCGAAAGTTATATTTGTGCGTTTTCATAAAAAGTGATTTTCAGTATAATCAAGGACTTGTTCAAATGATTTGAGGGTCTATGTAGGAGTGTCACAGTCCTAGTAGGTTCTATTGGAGGGCTAATTGTTGATCTAGGTGGTCTGAGGAAAAAGTACCTAATACGTTGTCAAATTTCGAGCTCAAAATTTATTCTTGTGCGTTTTCATAAAAAGTGATTTTCAGTATATTCAAGGACTTGTTCAAATGATTTGAGGGTCTATGTAGGAGTGTCATCGTCCTAGTAGGTTCTATTGGAGGGCTAATTGTTGATCTAGGTGGTCTGAGGAAAAAGTACCTTATATGTTGTCAAATTTCGAGCTCAAAATTTTTTCTTGAGCGTTTTCATAAAAAGTGATTTCAGTATAGTCAAGGACTTGTTCAAATGATTTGAGGGTCTATGTAGGAGTGTCATAGCCCTAGTAGGTTATATTGGAGGGCTAAATGTTGATCTAGGTGGTCTGAGAAAAAAGTGCTTAACACGTTGTCAAATTACAGGCTCAAAAATTATACTTGTGCGTTTTCATAAAAAGTGATTTTCAGTATAGTCAAGGACTTGTTCAAATGATCTGAGGGTCTATGTAGGAGTGTCATAAGCCTAGTAGGTTCTACTGGAGGGCTAATTGTTGATCTAGGTGGTCTGAGAAAAAAGTGCCTAACACGTTGTCAAATTGCAGGCTCAAAAATTATACTTGTGCGTTTTCATAAAAAGTGATTTTCAGTATAGTCAAGGACTTGTTCAAATGATTTGAGGGTCTATGTAGGAGTGTCATAGTCCTAGTAGGTTCTATTGGAGGGCTAATTGTTGATCTAGGTGGTCTGAGAAAAAAGTACTTAACACGATGTCAAATTTCGTGCTCGAAAGTTATATTTGTGCGTTTTCATAAAAAGTGATTTTCAGTATAATCAAGGACTTGTTCAAATGATTTGAGGGTCTATGTAGGAGTGTCACAGTCCTAGTAGGTTCTATTGGAGGGCTAATTGTTGATCTAGGTGGTCTGAGGAAAAAGTACCTAATACGTTGTCAAATTTCGAGCTCAAAATTTATTCTTGTGCGTTTTCATAAAAAGTGATTTTCAGTATATTCAAGGACTTGTTCAAATGATTTGAGGGTCTATGTAGGAGTGTCATCGTCCTAGTAGGTTCTATTGGAGGGCTAATTGTTGATCTAGGTGGTCTGAGGAAAAAGTACCTTATATGTTGTCAAATTTCGAGCTCAAAATTTATTCTTGAGCGTTTTCATAAAAAGTGATTTTCAGTATAGTCAAGGACTTGTTCAAATGATCTGAGGGTCTATGTAGGAGTGTCATAAGACTAGTAGGTTCTACTGGAGGGCTAATTGTTGATCTAGGTGGTTTGAGAAAAAAGTGCTTAACACGTTGTCAAATTACAGGCTCAAAAATTATACTTGTGCGTTTTCATAAAAAGTGATTTTCAGTATAGTCAAGGACTTGTTCAAATGATCTGAGGGTCTATGTAGGAGTGTCATAAGCCTAGTAGGTTCTACTGGAGGGCTAATTGTTGATCTAGGTGGTCTGAGAAAAAAGTTACTATCACGTTGTCAAATTGCAGGCTCAAAAATTATACTTGTGCGTTTTCATAAAAAGTGATTTTCAGTATAATCAAGGACTTGTTCAAATGATTTGAGGGTCTATGTAGGAGTGTCATAGTCCTAGTAGGTTCTATTGGAGGGCTAATTGTTGATCTAGGTGGTCTGAGGAAAAAGTACCTAATACGTTTCAAATTTCGAGCTCAAAATTTATTCTTGTGCGTTTTCATAAAAAGTGATTTTCAGTATATTCAAGGACTTGTTCAAATGATTTGAGGGTCTATGTAGGAGTGTCATCGTCCTAGTAGGTTCTATTGGAGGGCTAATTGTTGATCTAGGTGGTCTGAGGAAAAAGTACCTTATATGTTGTCAAATTTCGAGCTCAAAATTTATTCTTGAGCGTTTTCATAAAAAGTGATTTTCAGTATAGTCAAGGACTTGTTCAAATGATCTGAGGGTCTATGTAGGAGTGTCATAAGACTAGTAGGTTCTACTGGAGGGCTAATTGTTGATCTAGGTGGTTTGAGAAAAAAGTGCTTAACACGTTGTCAAATTACAGGCTCAAAAATTATACTTGTGCGTTTTCATAAAAAGTGATTTTCAGTATAGTCAAGGACTTGTTCAAATGATCTGAGGGTCTATGTAGGAGTGTCATAAGCCTAGTAGGTTCTACTGGAGGGCTAATTGTTGATCTAGGTGGTCTGAGAAAAAAGTTACTATCACGTTGTCAAATTGCAGGCTCAAAAATTATACTTGTGCGTTTTCATAAAAAGTGATTTTCAGTATAGTCAAGGACTTGTTCAAATGATTTGAGGGTCTATGTAGGAGTGTCATAGTCCTAGTAGGTTCTATTGGAGGGCTAATTGTTGATCTAGGTGGTCTGAGGAGAAAGTACTTAATACGTTTCAAATTTCGAGCTCAAAATTTATTCTTGTGCGTTTTCATAAAAAGTGGTTTTCAGTGTAGTCAAGGACTTGTTCAAATGATTTGAGGGTCTATGTAGAAGTGTCATAGTCCTAGTAGGTTCTATTGGAGGGCTAATTGTTGATCTAGGTGGTCTGAGGAAAAAGTACCTAATACGTTGTCAAATTTCGAGCTCAAAATTTATTCTTGTGCGTTTTCATAAAAAGTGATTTTCAGTATAGTCAAGGACTTGTTCAAATGATTTGAGGGTCTATGTAGGAGTTTCATAGTCCTAGTAGGTTCTACTGGAGGGCTAATTGTTGATCTAGGTGGTCTGAGAAAAAAGTGCCTAACACGTTGTCAAATTGCAAGCTCAAAAGTTATACATGTGCGTTTTCATAAAAAGTGATTCTCTGTATAGTCAAGGACTTGTTCAAATGATCTCAGGGTCTATGTAGGAGTGTCATAGCCCTAGTAGGTTCTATTGGAGGGTTAAATGTTGGTCTAGGTGGTCTGAGGAAAAAGTACTTAATGCGTTGTCAAATTTCGAGCTCAAAATTTATTCTTGTGCGTTTTCATAAAAAGTGATTTTCAGTATAGTCAAGGACTTGTTCAAATGATTTGAGGGTCTACGTAGGAGTGTCATAGTCCTAGTAGGTTCTACTGGAGGGCTAAATGTTGATCTAGGTGGTCTCAGAAAAAAGTGCCTAACACGTTGTCAAATTGCAGGCTCAAAAGTTATACTTGTGCGTTTTCATAAAAAGTGATTTTCAGTATAATCAAGGACTTGTTCAAATGATCTGAGGGTCTATGTAGGAGTGTCATAAGACTAGTAGGTTCTACTAGAGGGCTAATTGTTGATCTAGGTGGTCTAAGAAAAAACTATTTAATACGTTGTCAAATTTCGAGCTCAAAATTATTCTCGTGCGTTTTCATAAAAAGTGATTTTCATCATAGTCAAGGACTTGTTCAAATGATTTGAGGGTCTATGTAGGAGTGTCATAGTCCTAGTAGGTTCTATTGGAGGGCTAATTGTTGATCTGGTTGGTCTGAGGAAAAAGTGCCTAACACGTTGTCAAATTGCAAGCTCAAAAGTTATACATGTGCGTTTTCATAAAAAGTGATTCTCTGTATAGTCAAGGACTTGTTCAAATGATCTCAGGGTCTATGTGGGAGTGTCATAGCCCTAGTAGGTTCTATTGGAGGGCTAAATGTTGGTCTAGGTGGTCTGAGGAAAGAGTACTTAATGCGTTGTCAAATTTCGAGCTCAAAATTTATTCTTGTGCGTTTTCATAAAAAGTGATTTTCAGTATAGTCAAGGACTTGTTCAAATGATTTGAGGGTCTACGTAGGAGTGTCATAGTCCTAGTAGGTTCTACTGGAGGGCTAAATGTTGATCTAGGTGGTCTCAGAAAAAAGTGCCTAACACGTTGTCAAATTGCAGGCTCAAAAGTTATACTTGTGCGTTTTCATAAAAAGTGATTTGCAGTATAATCAAGGACTTGTTCAAATGATCTGAGGGTCTATGTAGGAGTGTCATAAGACTAGTAGGTTCTACTGGAGGGCTAACTGTTGATCTAGGTGGTCTAAGAAAAAACTATTTAATACGTTGTCAAATTTCGAGCTCAAAATTATTCTCGTGCGTTTTCATAAAAAGTGATTTTCATCATAGTCAAGGACTTGTTCAAATGATTTGAGGGTCTATGTAAGAGTCTCATAGTCCTAGTAGGTTCTATTGGAGGGCTAATTGTTGATCTAGGTGGTCTGAGGAAAAAGTACCTAATACGTTGTCAAATTTCGAGCTCAAAATTTATTCTTGTGCGTTTTCATAAAAAGTGATTTTCAGTATAGTCAAGGACTTGTTCAAATGATTTGAGGGTCTATGTAGGAGTGTCATAGTCCTAGTAGGTTCTACTGGAGGGCTAATTGTTGATCTAGGTGGTCTAAGAAAAAACTATTTAATACGTTGTCAAATTTCGAGCTCAAAAGTACTCTTGTGCGTTTTCATAAAAAGTGATTTTCATCATAGTCAAGGACTTGTTCAAATGATTTGAGGGTCTATGTAGGAGTGCCATAGTCCTAGTAGGTTCTATTGGAGGGCTAATTGTTGATATGGGTGGTCTGAGGAAAAAGTACCTAATACGTTGTCAAATTTCGAGCTCAAAATTTATTCTTGTGCGTTTTCATAAAAAGTGATTTTCAGTATAGTCAAGGACTTGTTCAAATGATTTGAGGGTCTATGTAGGAGTGTCATAGTCCTAGTAGGTTCTACTGGAGGGTTAATTTTTGATCTAGGTGGTCTGAGAAAAAAGTGCCTAACACGTTGTCAAATTGCAGGCTCAAATTTATACTTGTGCGTTTTCATAAAAAGTGATTTTCAGTATAGTCAAGGACTTGTTCAAATGATCTGAGGGTCTATGTAGGAGTGTCATAGTCCTAGTATGTTCTAATGGAGGGCTAATTGTTGATCTATGTGGTCTGAGAAAAAAGTGCCTAACACGTTGTCAAATTGCAGGCTCAAAATTATTCTTTTGCGTTTTCATAAAAAGTGATTTTCATTATAGTGAAGGATTGGTTCAAATGATTTGAGGGTCTATATAGGAGTTTCATAGTTCTAGTAGGTTCCACTGGAGGGCTAATTGTTGATCTAGGTGGTCTGAGAAAAAGCACTTAATACGTTGTCAAATTTCGAGCTCAAAATTATTCTTGTGCGTTTTCATAAAAAGTGATTTTCATCATAGTCAAGGACTTGTTCAAATGATTTGAGGGTCTATGTAGGAGTGTCATAGTCCTTGTAGGTTCTACTGGAGGGCTAATTGTTGATCTAGGTGGTCTGAGAAAAAAGTACTGAACACGTTGTCAAATTTCGAGCTCAAAATTTATACTTGTGCGTTTTCATAAAAAGTGATTTTCAGTATAGTCAAGGACTTGTTCAAATGATTTGAGGGTCTACGTAGGAGTGTCATAGTCCTAGTAGGTTCTACTGGAGGGCTAATTGTTGATCTAGGTGTTCTGAGAAAAAAGTGCCTAACACGTTGTCAAATAGCAGGCTCAAAATTTATACTTGTGCGTTTTCATGAAAAGTGATTTTCAGTATAGTCAAGGACTTGTTCAAATGATCTGAGGGTCTATGTAGGAGTGTCATAAGCCTAGTAGGTTCTACTGGAGGGCTAATTGTTGATCTAGGTGGTCTGAGAAAAAAGTATTTAATACGTTGTCAAATTTCGAGCTCAAAAGATATTCTTGTGCGTTTTCATAAAAAGTGATTTTCATCATAGTCAAGGACTTGTTCAAATGATTTGAGGGTCTATGTAGGAGTGTCATAGTCCTTGTAGGTTCTACTGGAGGGCTAATTGTTAATCTAGGTGGTCTGAGAAAAAAGTACTTAGCACGTTGTCAAATTTCGAGCTCAAAATTTATACTTGTGCGTTTTCATAAAAAGTGATTTTCAGTATAGTCAAGGACTTGTTCAAATGATTTGAGGGTCTATGTAGGAGTGTCATAGTCCTAGTAGGTTCTACTGGAGGGCTAATTGTTGATCTAGGTGGTCTGAGGAAAAAGTGCCTCACACGTTGTCAAATTGCAAGCTCAAAATTTATAATTGTGCGTTTTCATAAAGAGTGATTTTCAGTATAGTCAAGGACTTGTTCAATTGATCTGAGGGTCTATGTAGGAGTGTCATAGTCCTAGTAGGTTCTACTGGAGGGCTAATTGTTGATCTAGGTGGTCTGAGAAAAAAGTATTTAATACGTTGTCAAATTTCGAGCTCAAAAGTTATTCTTGTGCGTTTTCATAAAAGTAATTTTCATCATAGTCAAGGACTTGTTCAAATGATATGAGGGTCTATGTAGGAGTGTCATAGTCCTTGTAGGTTCTACTGGAGGCCTAATTGTTGATCTAGGTGGTCTGAGAAAAAAGTACTTAACACGTTGTCAAATTTCGAGCTCAAAATTTATACTTGTGCGTTTTCATAAAAAGTTATTTTCAGTATAGTCAAGGACTTGTTCAAATGATTTGAGGGTCTATGTAGGAGTGTCATTGTCCTAGTAGGTTCTACTGAAGGGTTAGTTGTTGATCTAGGTGCTCTGAGAAAAAAAGTACTTACTATGTTGTAAAATTTCGAGCTCAAAATTATTCTTGTGCGTTTTCATAATAAGTGATTTTCAGTATAGTCAACGACTTGTTCAAATGATTTGAGGGTCTATGCAGGAGAGTCGTAGTCCTAGTAGGTTCTACTGGAGGGCTAATTGTTTATCTAGGTGGTCTGAGAAAAAAAGTACTTGATACGTTGTCAAATTTCGAGCTCAAAAGTTATTCTTTAAGTTTTCATAAAAAGTGATTTTCAGTATAGTCAAGGACTTGTTCAAATGATTTGAGGGTCTATGTAGGAGTGTCATAGTCCTAGTAGGTTCTACTGGAGAGCTAATTATTGATCTAGGTGGTCTCAGAAAAAAGTACTCAATACGTTGTCAAATTTCGAGCTCAAAATTTATTCTTGTGCGTTTTCATAAAAAGTGATTTTCAGTATAGTCAAGGACTTGTTCAAATGATTTGAGGGTCTATGTAGGAGTGTCGTAGTCCTAGTAGGTTCTACTGGAGGGTTCATTGTTGATCTAGGTGGTCTGAGAAAAAAGTACCCAACACGTCAAATTTCGAGCTCAAGAGCTATACTTGTGCGTTTTCATAAGAAGTGATTTTCAGTATAGTCAAGGACTCGTTCAAATGATTTGAGGGTCTATGTAGGAGTGTCATAGTCCTAGTAGGTTGTACTGGACGGCTAATTGTTGATCTAGGTGGTCTGAGAAAAATGTATTTAATACGTTGTCAAATTTCGAGCTCAAAATTATTCTTGTGCGTTTTTAAAAAAAGTGATTTTCAGTATAGTCAAGGACTTGTTCAAATGATTTGAGGATCTATGTAGGAGTGTCATAGTCCTAGTAGGTCCTATTGGATGGCCAATTGTTGATCTAGGTGGTATGAGAAAAAAGTACTTAATACGTTGTCAAATTTCGAGCTCAAAATTTAATCTTGTGCGTTTTCAGAAAAAAGTGATTTTCAGTATAGTCAAGGACTTGCTCAAATGATTTGAGGGTCTATATAGGAGTATCATAGTCCTAGTAGGTTCTACTGGAGGGCTTATTGTTGGTCTAGGTGGTCTGAGAAAAAAGTACTTAATGCGTTGTCAAATTTTGAGCTCAATTTATTCTTGTGGGTTTTCAAAAAAAGTGATTTTCAGTATAGTCAAGGACTCGTTCAAATGATTTGAGGGTCTATGTAGGAGTGTCATAATCCTAGTAGGTTGTACTAGACTGCTAATTGTTGATCTAGGTGGTCTGAGAAAAAAGTATTTATTGCGTTGTCAAATTTTGAGCTCAATTTATTCTTGTGGGTTTTCAAAAAAGTGATTTTCAGTATAGTCAAGGACTCGTTCAAATGATTTGAGGGTCTATGTAGGAGTGTCATAATCCTAGTAGGATGTACTAGACGGCTAATTGTTGATCTAGGTGGTCTGAGAAAAAAGTACTCAACGCGTTGTCAAATTTCGAGCTCAAAAGTTATACTTGTGCGTTTTCATAAAAAGTGATTTTCAGTATAGTCAAGGACTTTTTCAAATGATTTGAGGGTCTATGTAGGAGTATCATAGTCCTACTAGGTCCTATTGGAGGGCCAATTGTTGATCTAGGTGGTCTGAGAAAAAATTACTTAATACGCTGTCAAATTTCGAGCTCAAAAGTTATTCTTGTGCGTTTTCATAAAAAGTGATTTTCAATAAAGTCAAGGACTTGTTCAAATGATTTGAGGGTCTTTTTAGGGGTTTCATAGTCCTAGTAGGTTCTACTAGAGGGCTAATTTTTGATCTAGGTGGTCTGAGAAAAAAGAAATTAATACGTTGTCAAATTTCGAGCTCAAATTTATTCTTGTACGTTTTCAAAAAAGTGATTTTCAGTATAGTCAAGGACTTGTTCAAATGATTTGACGGTCTTTGTAGGGGTTTCATAGTCCTAGTAGGTTATACTGGAGGGCTAATTGTTGATCTAAGTGGTCTGAGAAAAAAGTACCTAACACGTTGTCAAATTTCGAGCTCAAAGTTATACTTGTGCGTTTTCATAAAGTGATTTTCAGTATAGTCAAGGACTTGTTCAAATGATTTGAGGGTCTATGTAGGAGGTTCAGAGTCCTAGTAGGTCCTACTGGAGGTTTAATTGTTGATCTAGGTGGTCTGAGAAAAAAGTACCTAACACGTTGTCAAATTTCGAGCTCAAAGGTTAAACTTGTGCGTTTTCATAAAGTGAATTTCAGTATAGTCAAGGACTTGTTCAAATGATTTGAGGGTCTATGTAGGAATGTCATAGTCCTAGTAGGTTCTACTGGAGGGCTAATTGTTGATCTAGGTGGTCTGAGAAAAAAGTACCTAACACGTTGTCAAATTTCGAGCTCAAAATTATACTTGTGCGTTTTCATAAAGTGATTTTCAGTATAGTCAAGGACTTGTTCAAATGATTTGAGGGTCTATGTAGGAGTATCATAGTCCTAGTAGGTTGTACTAGACGGCTAATTGTTGATCTAGGTGGTCTGAGAAAAAAAGTATTTAATGCGTTGTCAAATTTTGAGCTCAATTTATTCTTGTGGGTTTTCAAAAAAGTGATTTTCAGTATAGTCAAGGACTCGTTCAAATGATTTGAGGGTCTATGTAGGAGTGTCATAATCCTAGTAAGATGTACTAGACGGCTAATTGTTGATCTAGGTGGTCTGAGAAAAAAGTACTCAACACGTTGTCAAATTTCGAGCTCAAAAGTTATACTTGTGCGTTTTCATAAAAAGTGATTTTCAGTATAATCAAGGACTTGTTCAAATGTTTTGAGGGTCTATGTAGGTGTGTCATAATCCTAGTAGGTTGTACTAGACGGCTAATTGTTGATCTAGGTGGTCTGAGAAAAAAGTATTTAATGCGTTGTCAAATTTTGAGCTCAATTTATTCTTGTGGGTTTTCAAAAAAGTGATTTTCAGTATAGTCAAGGACTCGTTCAAATGATTTGAGGGTCTATGTAGGAGTGTCATAATCCTAGTAGGATGTACTAGACGGCTAATTGTTGATCTAGGTGGTCTGAGAAAAAAGTACTCAACACGTTGTCAAATTTCGAGCTCAAAAGTTATACTTGTGCGTTTTCATAAAAAGTGATTTTCAGTATAGTCAAGGACTTTTTCAAATGATTTGAGGGTCTATGTAGGAGTATCATAGTCCTACTAGGTCCTATTGGAGGGCCAATTGTTGATCTAGGTGGTCTGAGAAAAAATTACTTAATACGCTGTCAAATTTCGAGCTCAAATTTATTCTTGTACGTTTTCAAAAAAGTGATTTTCAGTATAGTCAAGGACTTGTTCAAATGATTTGACGGTCTTTGTAGGGGTTTCATAGTCCTAGTAGGTTATACTGGAGGGCTAATTGTTGATCTAAGTGGTCTGAGAAAAAAGTACCTAACACGTTGTCAAATTTCGAGCTCAAAGTTATACTTGTGCGTTTTCATAAAGTGATTTTCAGTATAGTCAAGGACTTGTTCAAATGATTTGAGGGTCTATGTAGGAGGTTCAGAGTCCTAGTAGGTCCTACTGGAGGTTTAATTGTTGATCTAGGTGGTCTGAGAAAAAAGTACCTAACACGTTGTCAAATTTCGAGCTCAAAGGTTAAACTTGTGCGTTTTCATAAAGTGAATTTCAGTATAGTCAAGGACTTGTTCAAATGATTTGAGGGTCTATGTAGGAATGTCATAGTCCTAGTAGGTTCTACTGGAGGGCTAATTGTTGATCTAGGTGGTCTGAGAAAAAAGTACCTAACACGTTGTCAAATTTCGAGCTCAAAATTATACTTGTGCGTTTTCATAAAAGGATTTTCAGTATAGTCAAGGACTTGTTCAAATGATTTGAGGGTCTATGTAGGAGTATCATAGTCCTAGTAGGTTCTACTGGAGGGATAGTTGTTGATCTAGGTGGTCTGAGAAAAAAGTACCTAACACGTTGTCAAATTTCGAGCTCAAAATTATACTTGTGCGTTTTCATAAAGTGATTTTCAGTATAGTCAAGGACTCGTTCAAATGATTTGAGGGTCTATGTAGGAGTGTCATAGTCCTAGTAGGTTGTACTGGACGGCTAATTGTTGATCTAGGTGGTCTGAGAAAAATGTATTTAATACGTTGTCAAATTTCGAGCTCAAAATTATTCTTGTGCGTTTTTAAAAAAAGTGATTTTCAGTATAGTCAAGGACTCGTTCAAATGATTTGAGGGTCTATGTAGGAGTGTCATAATCCTAGTAGGTTGTACTAGACGGCTAATTGTTGATCTAGGTGGTCTGAGAAAAAGTATTTAATACGTTGTCAAATTTCGAGCTCAAAGTTATTCTTGTGCGTTTTTAAAAAATTGATTTTCAGTATAGTCAAGGACTTGCTCAAATGGTTTGAGGGTCTATGTAGGAGTATCACAGTCCTAGTAGGTTCTACTAGAGGGCTAGTTGTTGATCTAGGTGGTCTGAGAAAAAAGTACTCAACACGTTGTCAAATTTCGAGCTCAAAAGTTATACTTGTGCGTTTTCATAAAAAAGGATTTTCAGTATAGTCAAGGACTTTTTCAAATGATTTGAGGGTCTTTGTAGGGGTTTCATAGTCCTAGTAGGTTCTACTAGAGGGCTAATTTTTGATCTAGGTGGTCTGAGAAAAAAGAAATTAATACGTTGTCAAATTTCGAGCTCAAATTTATTCTTGTACGTTTTCAAAAAAGTGATTTTCAGTATAGTCAAGGACTTGTTCAAATGATTTGACGGTCTTTGTAGGGGTTTCATAGTCCTAGTAGGTTATACTGGAGGGCTAATTGTTGATCTAAGTGGTCTGAGAAAAAAGTACCTAACACGTTGTCAAATTTCGAGCTCAAAGTTATACTTGTGCGTTTTCATAAAGTGATTTTCAGTATAGTCAAGGACTTGTTCAAATGATTTGAGGGTCTATGTAGGAGGTTCATAGTCCTAGTACGTCCTACTGGAGGTTTAATTGTTGATCTAGGTGGTCTGAGAAAAAAGTACCTAACACGTTGTCAAATTTCGAGCTCAAAGATTAAACTTGTGCGTTTTCATAAAGTGAATTTCAGTATAGTCAAGGACTTGTTCAAATGATTTGAGGGTCTATGTAGGAGTATCATAGTCCTAGTAGGTTCTACTGGAGGGCTAATTGTTGATCTAGGTGGTCTGAGAAAAAAGTACCTAACACGTTGTCAAATTTCGAGCTCAAAATTATACTTGTGCGTTTTCATAAAGTGATTTTCAGTATAGTCAAGGACTTGTTCAAATGATTTGAGGGTCTATGTAGGAGTGTCAAAGTCCTAGTAGGTTCTACTGGAGGGCTAATTGTTGATCTAGGCGGTCGGAGAAAAAAATACCTAACACGTTGTCAAATTTCGAGCTGAAAAGTTATTCTTGTGCGTTTTCATAAAAAGTGATCTTCAGTATAGTCAAGAACTTGTTCAAATGATTTGAGGGTCTAAGTAGGAGCGTCATAGTCCTAGTAGGTTCTACTGGAGGGCTAATTGTTGATTTAGGTGTTCTGAGAAAAAAGTATTTAATACGTTGTCAAATTTCGAGCTCAAAAGTTATTCTTTTGCGTTTTCATAAAAAGTGATTTTCAGTATAGTGAAGGATTTGTTCAAATGACTTGAGGGTCTATATAGGAGTTTCAGAGTTCTAGTAGGTTCCACTGGAGAGCTAATTGTTGATCTAGGTGGTCTGAGAAAAAGCACTTAATACGTTGTCAAATTTCGAGCTCAAAATTTATTCTTGTGCGTTTTCATAAAAAGTGAATTTCAGTATAGTCAAGGACTTGTTCAAATGTTTTGAGGGTCTATGTAGGAGTGTCGTAGTCCTAGTAGGTTCTACTGGTGGGCTAATTGTTGATCTAGGTGGTCTGAGAAAAAAAGTACCTAACACGTCAAATTTCGAGCTCAAATGTTGTCCTTGTGCGTTTTCATAAAAAGTGATTTTCAGTATAGTCAAGGAATTGTGCAAATGATTGGAGGGTCTATGTAGGAGTGTCATAGTCCTAGTAGGTTGTACTGGACGGCTAGTTGTTGATCTAGGTGGTCTGAGAAAAAAGTACTTAGTAAGTTGTCAAATTTCGAGCTCAAAATTATTCTTGTGCGTTTTCATAAGAAGTGATTTTCAGTATAGTCAAGGACTGTTCAAATGACTTGAGGGTCTATGTAGGAGTGTCATAGTCCTAGTAGGTTGTACTGGACGGCTAGTTGTTGATCTAGGTGGTCTGAGAAAAAAGTACTTAACACGTTGACAAATTTTGAGTTCAAAAGTTATTCTTGTGCGTTTTCATAAAAAGTGATTTTCAGTATAGTCAAGGACTTGTTCAATTGATTTGAGGGTCTATGTAGGAGTGTCATAGTCCTAGTAGGTTCTACGGGAGGGCTAATTGTTGATCTAGGTGGTCTGAGAAAAAAGTACCCAACACGCCAAATTTCGAGCCCAAAATTTATCCTTGTGCGTTTTCATAAAAAAAGGGATTTTCAGTATAGTCACGGACTTGTTCAAATGATTGGAGGGTCTATGTAGGAGTGTCATAGTCCTAGTAGGTTGTACTGGACGGCTAGTTGTTGATCTAGGTGGTCTGAGAAAAAAGTACCTAACACGTCAAATTTCGAGCTCAAAAGTTGTCCTTGTGCGTTTTCATAAAAAGTGATTTTCAGTATAGTCAAGGACTTGTTCAAATGATTGGAGGGTCTATGTAGGAGTGTCATAGCCCTAGTAGGTTCTACTGGAGAGCCAATTGTTGATCTAGGTGGTCTGAGAAGAAAGTACTTAGTAAGTTGTCAAATTTCGAGCTCAAAAGTTATTCTTGTGCGTTTTCAAAAAAAGTGATTTTCAGTATAGTCAAGGACTGTTCAAATGATTTGATGGTCTATGTAGGAGTGTCAAAGTCTTAGTAGGTTGTACTGGACGGCTAGTTGTTGATCTAGGTGGTCTGAGAAAAAAGTACTTAGTAAGTTGTCAAATTTCGAGCTCAAAATTATTCTTGTGCGTTTTCATAAGAAGTGATTTTCAGTATAGTCAAGGACTGTTCAAATGATTTGAGGGTCTATATAGGAGTGTCATAGTCCTAGTAAGATGTACTGGACGGCTAGTTGTTGATCTAGGTGGTCTGAGAAAAAAGTACCTAACACGTCAAATTTCGAGCTCAAAAGTTATCCTTGTGCGTTTTCATAAAAAGTGATTTTCAGTATAGTCAAGGACTTGTTCAAATGATTGGAGGGTCTATGTAGGAGTGTCATAGTCCTAGTAGGTTGTACTGGACGGCTAGTTGTTGATCTAGGTGGTCTGAGAAAAAAGTACTTAATACGTTGACAAATTTTGAGTTCAAAAGTTATTCTTGTGCGTTTTCATAAAAAGTGATTTTCAGTATAGTCAAGGACTTGTTCAATTGATTTGAGGGTCTATGTAGGAGTGTCATAGTCCTAGTAGGTTCTACTGGAGGGCTAATTGTTGATCTAGGTGGTCTGAGAAAAAAGTACCTAACACGCCAAATTTCGAGCCCAAAATTTATCCTTGTGCGTTTTCATAAAAAAAGGGATTTTCAGTATAGTCAAGGACTTGGTCAAATGATTGGAGGGTCTATGTAGGAGTGTCATAGTCCTAGTAGGTTGTACTGGACGGCTAGTTGTTGATCTAGGTGGTCTGAGAAAAAAGTACCTAACACGTCAAATTTCGAGCTCAAAAGTTGTCCTTGTGCGTTTTCATAAAAAGTGATTTTCAGTATAGACAAGGACTTGTTCAAATGATTGGAGGGTCTATGTAGGAGTGTCATGGTCCTAGTAGGTTGTACTGGACGGCTAGTTGTTGATCTAGGTGGTCTGAGAAAAAAAGTACTGAGTAAGTTGTCAAATTTCGAGCTCAAAAATTATTCTTGTGCGTTTTCATAAAAAGTGATTTTCAGTATAGTCAAGGACTGTTCAAATGATTTGAGGGTCTATGTAGGAGTTTCATAGTCCTAGTAAGATGTACTGGACGGCTAGTTGTTGATCTAGGTGGTCTGAGAAAAAAGTACCTAACACGTCAAATTTCGAGCTCAAAAGTTATCCTTGTGCGTTTTCATAAAAAGTGATTTTCAGTATAGTCAAGGACTTGTTCAAATGATTGGAGGGTGTATGTAGGAGTGTCATAGTCCTAGTAGGTTGTACTGGACGGCTAGTTGTTGATCTAGGTGGTCTGAGAAAAAAGTACTTAATACGTTGACAAATTTTGAGTTCAAAAGTTATTCTTGTGCGTTTTCATAAAAAGTGATTTTCAGTATAGTCAAGGACTTGTTCAATTGATTTGAGGGTCTATGTAGGAGTGTCATAGTCCTAGTAGGTTCTACTGGAGGGCTAATTGTTGATCTAGGTGGTCTGAGAAAAAAGTACCTAACACGCCAAATTTCGAGCCCAAAATTTATCCTTGTGCGTTTTCATAAAAAAAGGGATTTTCAGTATAGTCAAGGACTTGGTCAAATGATTGGAGGGTCTATGTAGGAGTGTCATAGTCCTAGTAGGTTGTACTGGACGGCTAGTTGTTGATCTAGGTGGTCTGAGAAAAAAGTACCTAACACGTCAAATTTCGAGCTCAAAAGTTGTCCTTGTGCGTTTTCATAAAAAGTGATTTTCAGTATAGTCAAGGACTTGTTCAAATGATTGGAGGGTCTATGTAGGAGTGTCAAGGTCCTAGTAGGTTGTACTGGATGGCTAGTTGTTGATCTAGGTGGTCTGAGAAAAAAAGTACTGAGTAAGTTGTCAAATTTCGAGCTCAAAAATTATTCTCGTGCGTTTTCATAAAAAGTGATTTTCAGTATAGTCAAGGACTGTTCAAATGATTTGAGGGTCTATGTAGGAGTGTCATAGTCCTAGTAAGATGTACTGGACGGCTAGTTGTTGATCTAGGTGGTCTGAGAAAAAAGTACCTAACACGTCAAATTTCGAGCTCAAAAGTTATCCTTGTGCGTTTTCATAAAAAGTGATTTTCAGTATAGTCAAGGACTTGTTCAAATGATTGGAGGGTGTATGTAGGAGTGTCATAGTCCTAGTAGGTTGTACTGGACGGCTACTTGTTGATCTAGGTGGTCTGAGAAAAAAGTACCTAACACGTTGACAAATTTTGAGTTCAAAAGTTATTCTTGTGCGTTTTCATAAAAAGTGATTTTCAGTGTAGTCCACGACTTGTTCAAATGATTTGAGGGTCTATGTAGGAGTGTCATAGATCTAGTAGGTTCTACTGGAGGGCTAATTGTTGATCTAGGTGGTCTGAGAAAAAAGTACCTAACACGTCAAATTTCGAGCCCAAAATTTACCCTTGTGCGTTTTCATAAAAAAAGGATTTTCAGTATAGTCAAGGACTTGTTCAAATGATTGGAGGGTCTATGTAGGAGTGTCATAGTCCTAGTAGGTTGTACTGGACGGCTAGTTGTTGATCTAGGTGGTCTGAGAAAAAAGTACCTAACACGTCAAATTTCGAGCTCAAAAGTTGTCCTTGTGCGTTTTCATAAAAAGTGATTTTCAGTATAGTCAAGGACTTGTTCAAATGATTGGAGGGTCTATGTAGGAGTGTCATAGCCCTAGTAGGTTCTACTGGAGAGCCAATTGTTGATCTAGGTGGTCTGAGAAGAAAGTATTTAGTAAGTTGTCAAATTTCGAGCTCAAAAGTTATTCTTGTGCGTTTTCAAAAAAAGTGATTTTCAGTATAGTCAAGGACTGTTCAAATGATTTGAGGGTCTAAGTAGGAGTGTCAAAGTTCTAGTAGGTTGTACTGGACGGCTAGTTGTTGATCTAGGTGGTCTGAGAAAAAAAGTACTTAGTAAGTTGTCAAATTTCGAGCTCAAAATTATTCTTGTGCGTTTTCATAAGAAGTGATTTTCAGTATAGTCAAGGACTGTTCAAATGGTTTGAGGGTCTATATAGGAGTGTCATAGTCCTAGTAAGATGTACTGGACGGCTAGTTGTTGATCTAGGTGGTCTGAGAAAAAAGTACCTAACACGTCAAATTTCGAGCTCAAAAGTTATCCTTGTGCGTTATCATAAAAAGTGATTTTCAGTATAGTCAAGGACTTGTTCAAATGATTGGAGGGTCTATGTAGGAGTGTCATAGTCCTAGTAGGTTGTACTGGACGGCTAGTTGTTGATCTAGGTGGTCTGAGAAAAAAGTACTTAATACGTTGACAAATTTTGAGTTCAAAAGTTATTCTTGTGCGTTTTCATAAAAAGTGATTTTCAGTATAGTCAAGGACTTGTTCAATTGATTTGAGGGTCTATGTAGGAGTGTCATGGTCCTCGTAGGTTGTACTGGATGGCTAGTTGTTGATCTAGGTGGTCTGAGAAAAAAAGTACTGAGTAAGTTGTCAAATTTCGAGCTCAAAAATTATTCTTGTGCGTTTTCATAAAAAGTGATTTTCAGTATAGTCAAGGACTGTTCAAATGATTTGAGGGTCTATGTAGGAGTGTCATAGTCCTAGTAAGATGTACAGGACGGCTAGTTGTTGATCTAGGTGGTCTGAGAAAAAAGTACTTAACACGTTGACAAATTTTGAGTTCAAAAGTTATTCTTGTGTGTTTTCATAAAAAGTGATTTTCAGTGTAGTCCACGACTTGTTCAAATGATTTGAGGGTCTATGTAGGAGTGTCATAGATCTAGTAGGTTCTACTGGAGGGCTAATTGTTGATCTAGGTGGTCTGAGAAAAAAGTACCTAACACGTCAAATTTCGAGCCCAAAATTTACCCTTGTGCGTTTTCATAAAAAAAGGGATTTTCAGTATAGTCAGGGACTTGTTCAAATGATTGGAGGGTCTATGTAGGAGTGTCATAGTCCTAGTAGGTTGTACTGGACGGCTAGTTGTTGATCTAGGTGGTCTGAGAAAAAAGTACTTAACACGTTGACAAATTTTGAGTTCAAAAATTATTCTTGTGCGTTTTCATAAAAAGTGATTTTCAGTATAGTCAAGGACTGTTCAAATGATTTGGGGGTCTATGTAGGAGTGTCATAGTCCTAGTAAGATGTACTGGACGGCTACTTGTTGATCTAGGTGGTCTGAGAAAAAAGTACCTAACACGTTGACAAATTTTGAGTTCAAAAGTTATTCTTGTGCGTTTTCATAAAAAGTGATTTTCAGTATAGTCAAGGACTTGTTCAAATGATTGGAGGGTGTATGTAGGAGTGTCATAGTCCTAGTAGGTTGTACTGGACGGCTACTTGTTGATCTAGGTGGTCTGAGAAAAAAGTACCTAACACGTTGACAAATTTTGAGTTCAAAAGTTATTCTTGTGCGTTTTCATAAAAAGTGATTTTCAGTGTAGTCCACGACTTGTTCAAATGATTTGAGGGTCTATGTAGGAGTGTCATAGATCTAGTAGGTTCTACTGGAGGGCTAATTGTTGATCTAGGTGGTCTGAGAAAAAAGTACCTAACACGTCAAATTTCGAGCCCAAAATTTACCCTTGTGCGTTTTCATAAAAAAAGGGATTTTCAGTATAGTCAAGGACTTGTTCAAATGATTGGAGGGTCTATGTAGGAGTGTCATATTCCTAGTAGGTGGTACTGGACGGCTAGTTGTTGATCTAGGTGTTGTGAGAAAAAAGTACTTAACACGTTGTCGAATTTCGAGCTCAAAAGTTATTCTGCGTTTTCATAAAAAGTGGTTTTCAGTATAGTCAAGGACTTGTTCAAATGATTTGAGGGTCTATGTAGGAGTGTCATAGATCTAGTAGGTTCTACTGGAGGGCTAATTGTTGATCTAGGTGGTCTGAGAAAAAAGTACTTAACACGTTGACAAATTTTGAGTTCAAAAATTATTCTTGTGCGTTTTCATAAAAAGTGATTTTCAGTATAGTCAAGGACTGTTCAAATGATTTGAGGGTCTATGTAGGAGTGTCATAGTCCTAGTAAGATGTACTGGACGGCTACTTGTTGATCTAGGTGGTCTGAGAAAAAAGTACCTAACACGTTGACAAATTTTGAGTTCAAAAGTTATTCTTGTGCGTTTTCATAAAAAGTGATTTTCAGTATAGTCAAGGACTGTTCAAATGATTTGAGGGTCTATGTAGGAGTGTCATAGTCCTAGTAAGATGTACTGGACGGCTACTTGTTGATCTAGGTGGTCTGAGAAAAAAGTACCTAACACGTTGACAAATTTCGAGCCCAAAATTTACCCTTGTGCGTTTTCATAAAAAAAGGGATTTTCAGTATAGTCAAGGACTTGTTCAAATGATTGGAGGGTCTATGTAGGAGTGTCATAGTCCTAGTAGGTTGTACTGGACGGCTAGTTGTTGATCTAGGTGGTCTGAGAAAAAAGTACTTAACACGTTGACAAATTTTGAGTTCAAAAATTATTCTTGTGCGTTTTCATAAAAAGTGATTTTCAGTATAGTCAAGGACTGTTCAAATGATTTGAGGGTCTATGTAGGAGTGTCATAGTCCTAGTAAGATGTACTGGACGGCTACTTGTTGATCTAGGTGGTCTGAGAAAAAAGTACCTAACACGTTGACAAATTTTGAGTTCAAAAGTTATTCTTGTGCGTTTTCATAAAAAGTGATTTTCAGTATAGTCAAGGACTTGTTCAAATGATTGGAGGGTGTATGTAGGAGTGTCATAGTCCTAGTAGGTTGTACTGGACGGCTACTTGTTGATCTAGGTGGTCTGAGAAAAAAGTACCTAACACGTTGACAAATTTTGAGTTCAAAAGTTATTCTTGTGCGTTTTCATAAAAAGTGATTTTCAGTGTAGTCCACGACTTGTTCAAATGATTTGAGGGTCTATGTAGGAGTGTCATAGATCTAGTAGATTCTACTGGAGGGCTAATTGTTGATCTAGGTGGTCTGAGAAAAAAGTACCTAACACGTCAAATTTCGAGCCCAAAATTTACCCTTGTGCGTTTTCATAAAAAAAGGGATTTTCAGTATAGACAAGGACTTGTTCAAATGATTGGAGGGTCTATGTAGGAGTGTCATATTCCTAGTAGGTGGTACTGGACGGCTAGTTGTTGATCTAGGTGTTGTGAGAAAAAAGTACTTAACACGTTGTCAAATTTCGAGCTCAAAAGTTATTCTGCGTTTTCATAAAAAGTGGTTTTCAGTATAGTCAAGGACTTGTTCAAATGATTTGAGGGTCTATTTAGGACTGCCATAGTCCTAGTAGGTTCTACTGGAGGGCTAATTGTTGATCTGGGTGGTCTGAGAAAAAAGTACCTAACACGTTGACAAATTTTGAGTTCAAAAGTTATTCTTGTGCGTTTTCATAAAAAGTGATTTTCAGTGTAGTCCACGACTTGTTCAAATGATTTGAGGGTCTATGTAGGAGTGTCATAGTTCTAGTAGGTTATACTGGAGGGCTAATTGTTTATCTAGGTGGTCTGAGAAAAAAGTACCTAACACGTCAAATTTCGAGCCCAAAATTTATCCTTGTGCGTTTTCATAAAAAAAGGGATTTTCAGTATAGTCAAGGACTTGTTCAAATGATTGGAGGGTCTATGTAGGAGTGTCATAGTCCTACTAGGTTGTACTGGACGGCTAGTTGTTGATCTAGGTGTTCTGGGAAAAAAGTACTTAACACGTTGTCAAATTTCGAGCTCAAAATTTATTCTTTTGCGTTTTCATAAAAAGTGATTTTCAGTATAGTCAAGGACTGTTCAAATGATTTGAGGGTCTATGTATGAGTATGGGTGTCATAGTCCTAGTAGGTTCTACTGGAGGGCTAATTGTTGATCTAGGTGGTCTGAGGAAAAAGTACCTGACACGTCAAATTTCGAGCTCAAAAGTTATCCTTGTGCGTTTTCATAAAAAGTGATTTTCAGTATAGTCAAGGACTTGTTCAAATGATTGGAGGGTCTATGCAGGAGTGTCAAAGTCCTAGTAGGTTGTACTGGACGGCTAGTTGTTGATCTAAGTGGTCTGAGAAAAAAGTACTTAACGTGTTGTCAAATTTCGAGCTCAAAAGTTATTCTTGTGCGTTTTCATAGAAAATTATTTTCAGTATAGTCAAGGACTTGTTCAAATGATTTGAGGGTCTATGTAGGAGTTTCATAGTCCTACTAGGTTCTACTGGAGGGCCAATTGTTGATCTAGGTGGTCTGAGAAAAAAGTACCTAACACGTCAAATTTCGAGCTCAAAAGTTATCCTTGTGCGTTTTCATAAAAAGTGATTTTCAGTATAGGCAAGGACTTGTTCAAATGATTGGAGGGTCTATGCAGGAGTGTCAAAGTCCTAGTAGGTTGTACTGGACGGCTAGTTGTTGATCTAGGTGGTCTGAGGAAAAAGTACTTAACGTGTTGTCAAATTTCGAGCTCAAAAGTTATTCTTGTGCGTTTTCATAGAAAATGATTTTCAGTATAGTCAAGGACTTGTTCAAATGATTTGAGGGTCTATGTAGGAGTTTCATAGTCCTAGTAGGTTCTACTGGAGGGCCAATTGTTGATCTAGGTGGTCTGAGAAAAAAGTTCTCAGTAAGTTGTCTAATTTCGAGGTCAAAAGTTATTCTTGTGCGTTTTCATAAAAAGTGATTTTCAGTATAGTCAAGGACTGTTCAAATGATTTGAGGGTCTATGTAGGAGTTTCAAAGTTTTAGTAGGTTCTACTGGAGGGCTAATTGTTGATCTAGGTGGTCTGAGAAAAAAGTTCTCAGTAAGTTGTCAAATTTCGAGGTCAAAAGTTATTCTTGTGCGTTTTCATAAAAAGTGATTTTCAGTATAGTCAAGGACTGTTCAAATGATTTGAGGGTCTATGTAGGAGTTTCAAACCCTTAGTAGGTTCTACTGGAGGGCTAATTGTTGATCTAGGTGGTCTGAGAAAAAAGTACTCAGTAAGTTGTCAAATTTCGAGGTCAAAAGTTATTCTTGTGCGTTTTCATAAAAAGTGATTTTCAGTATAGTCAAGGACTTGTTCAAATGATTTGATGGTCTATGTAGGAGTGTCATAGCCCTAGTAGGTTCTACTGGAGAGCCAATTGTTGATCTAGGTGGTCTGAGAAGAAAGTACTTAGTAAGTTGTCAAATTTCGAGCTCAAAAGTTATTCTTGTGCGTTTTCATAAAAAGTGATTTTCAGTATAGTCAAGGACTGTTCAAATGATTTGAGGGTCTATGTAGGAGTGTAAAAGTCCTAGTAGGTTGTACTGGACGGCTAGTTGTTGATCTAGGTGGTCTGAGAAAAAAGTACCTAACACGTCAAATTTCGACCTCAAAAGTTATCCTTGTGCGTTTTCATAAAAAGTGATTTTCAGTGTAGTCAAGGACTTGTTCAAATGATTGGAGGGTCTATGTAGGAGTGTCAAAGTCCTAGTAGGTTGTACTGGACGGCTAGTTGTTGATCTAGGTGGTCTGAGAAAAAAGTACTTAACACGTTGTCAATTTTCGAGCTCAAAAGTTATTCTTGTGCGTTTTCATAAAAAGTGATTTTGAGTATAGTCAAGGACTTGTTCAAATGATTGGAGGGTCTATGTAGGAGTGTCAAAGTCCTAGTAGGTTCTACTTGAGGGCCAAATGTTGATCTAGGTGGTCTGAGAAAAAAGTACCTAACACGTCAAATTTCGACCTCAAAAGTTATCCTTGTGCGTTTTCATAAAAAGTGATTTTCAGTGTAGTCAAGGACTTGTTCAAATGATTGGAGGGTCTATGTAGGAGTGTCAAAGTCCTAGTAGGTTGTACTTGAGGGCCAAATGTTGATCTAGGTGGTCTGAGAAAAAAGTACTTAGTAAGTTGTCAAATTTCGAGCTCAAAAGTTATTCTTGTGCGTTTTCATAAAATGTGATTTTCAGTATAGTCAAGGAATTGTTCAAATGATTTGAGGGTCTATGTAGGAGTGTCATAGTCCTAGTAGATTCTACTGGAGGGCCAATTGTTGATCTAGGTGGTCGGAGAAAAAAGTACTTAGTAAGTTGTCAAATTTCGAGCTCAAAGTTATTCTTGTGCGTTTTCATAAAAAGTGATTTTCAGTATAGTCAAGGACTGTTCAAATGATTTGAGGGTCTATGTAGCAGTTTCAAAGTCTTAGTAGGTTGTACTGGACGGCTAGTTGTTGATCTAGGTGGTCTGAGAAAAAAGTACCTAACACGTCAAATTTCGACCTCAAAAGTTATCCTTGTGCGTTTTCATAAAAAGTGATTTTCAGTGTAGTCAAGGACTTGTTCAAATGATTGGAGGGTCTATGTAGGAGTGTCAAAGTCCTAGTAGGTTGTACTGGACGGCTAGTTGTTGATCTAGGTGGTCTGAGAAAAAAAGTACTTAACACGTTGTCAATTTTCGAGCTCAAAAGTTATTCTTGTGCGTTTTCATAAAAAGTGATTTTCAGTATAGTCAAGGACTTGTTCAAATGATTGGAGGGTCTATGTAGGAGTGTCAAAGTCCTAGTAGGTTCTACTTGAGGGCCAAATGTTGATCTAGGTGGTCTGAGAAAAAAGTACTTAGTAAGTTGTCAAATTTCGAGCTCAAAAGTTATTCTTGTGCGTTTTCATAAAAAGTGATTTTCAGTATAGTCAAGGAATTGTTCAAATGATTTGAGGGTCTATGTAGGAGTGTCATAGTCCTAGTAGGTTCTACTGGAGGGCCAATTGTTGATCTAGGTGGTCGGAGAAAAAAGTACTTAGTAAGTTGTCAAACTTCGAGCTCAAAGTTATTCTTGTGCGTTTTCATAAAAAGTGATTTTCAGTATAGTCAAGAACTGTTCAAATGATTTGAGGGTCTATGTAGCAGTTTTAAAGTCTTAGTAGGTTCTACTGGAGGGCTAATTGTTGATCTAGGTGGTCTGAGAAAAAAGTACCTAAGACGTCAAATTTCGAGCTCAAAGTTATACTTGTGCGTTTTCATAAAAAGTGATTTTCAGTATAGTCAAGGACTTGTTCAAATGATTTGAGGGTCTATGTAGGAGTGTCATAAGCCTAGTAGATCGTACTAAGCGGCTAGTTGTTGATCCAGGTGGTCTGATAAAAAGTACTTAACACGTTGTCAAATTTCGAGCTCAAAATTATTCTTGTGCGTTTTCATAAAATGTGATTTTCAGTATAGTCAAGGACTTTTTCAAATGATTTGAGGGTCTATGTAGGCGTGTCATAGTCCTAGTAAGTTCTACTGGATGGCTAATTGTTGATCTAGGTGGTCTGAGAAAAAGTACTTTATACGTTGTCAAGTTTCGAGCTCAAAATTTATTCTTGTGCGTTTTCATAATAAGTGATTTTCAGTATAGTCATGGACTTGTTCAAATGATTTGAGAGTCTATGTAGGAGTTTCATAGTCCTAGTAGGTTCTACTGGAGGGCGACTTGTTGATCTAGGTGGTCTGAGAAAAAAGTACTTAACACGTCGTCAAATGTCGAGCTCAAAGTTATACTTGTGCGTTTTCATAAAAGGTGATTTTCAGTATAGTCAAGGAATTGTTCAAATGATTTGAGGGTCTATGCGGGAATTTCATAGTCCGGATAGGTTCTACTGGAGGGCTAATTGTTGATCTAGAAGGTCTGAGAAAAAAGTACTCAATACGTTGTCAAATTTCGAGCTCAAAAGTTATTCTTGTGCGTTTTCATAAAAAGTGATTTTCAGTATAGCCAAGGACTTGTTCAAATGATTTGAGGGTCTATGTAGGAGTGTCATAGTCCTAGTAGGTTCTACTGGAGGGCTATTTGTTGACCTAGGTGGTCTGAGAAAAGAGTACTTAATACGTTGTCAAATTTCGAGCTCAGAAGTTATTCTTGTACGTTTTCATAAAAAGTGATTTTCAGTATAGTCAAGGACTTGTTCAATTGATTTGAGGGTCTATGTAGGAGTGTCATAGTCCTAGTAGTTTCTCCTTGAGAGCTAATTGTTGATTTAGGTTGTCTGAGAAAAAAGTACTTAATACGTTGTCAAATTTCGAGCTCAAAAGTTATTCTTGTGCGTTTTCATAAAAAGTGATTTTCAGTATAGTCAAGGACCTGTTCAAATGATTTGAGGGTCTATGTAGGAGTGTGCTAGTCCTAGTAGGTTCTACTGGAGGGCTAATTTTTTATCTAGGTGGTCTGAGAAAAAAATATTTTATAGGTTGTCAAATTTTGAGCTCAAAATATATCTTGTGCGTTTCCATGAAAAGTAATTTTCAGATTAGTCAAGGACTTGTTCAATTGATTTGAGGGTCTAAGTAGGTGTGTCATAGTCCTAGTAGGTTCTGTGGGAGGGCTAATTTTTTATCTAGTTGGTCTGAGTAAAAAGTACTTAATAGGTTGTCAAATTTGGGGCTCAAAAGTTATTCTTGTGCGTTTTCAAAAAAAGTGATTTTCAGTATAGTCAAGGATTTTTTCAATTGGTTTGAGGGTCTATGTAGAAGTGTCATAGTCCTAGTAGGTTCTACTGGAGGGCTAATTGTTGATCTAGGTGGTCTGAGAAAAAAGTACTTATTACGTTGTCAAACGTCGAGCTCAAAATTATACTTGTGCGTTTTCAGAAAAAGTGATTTTCAGTATAGTCAAGGACTTGTTCAAATGATTTGAGGGTCTATGTAGGAGTTTCATAGTCCTGGTAGGTTCTACTGGAGGGCTAATTGTTGATCTAGGTGGTCTGAGGAAAAAGTACCTAATACGTTGTCAAATTTCGAGCTCAAATTTATTCTTGTACGTTTTCATAAAAAGTGATTTTCAGTATAGTCAAGGACTTGTTCAAATGATTTGAGGGTCTATGTAGGAGTTTCATAGTCCTAGTAGGTTCTACTGGAGGGCTAATTGTTGATCTAGGTGGTCTGAGGAAAAAGTACCTAATACGTTGTCAAATTTCGAGCTCAAATTTATTCTTGTACGTTTTCATAAAAAGTGATTTTCAGTATAGTCAAGGACTGTTCAAATGATTTGAGGGTCTATGTAGCAGTTTCAAAGTCTTAGTAGGTTCTACTGGAGGGCTAATTGTTGATCTAGGTGGTCTGAGAAAAAAGTACCTAAGACGTCAAATTTCGAGCTCAAAGTTATACTTGTGCGTTTTCATAAAAAGTGATTTTCAGTATAGTCAAGGACTTGTTCAAATGATTTGAGGGTCTATGTAGGAGTGTCATAAGCCTAGTAGATCGTACTAAGCGGCTAGTTGTTGATCCAGGTGGTCTGATAAAAAGTACTTAACACGTTGTCAAATTTCGAGCTCAAAATTATTCTTGTGCGTTTTCATAAAAAGTGATTTTCAGTATAGTCAAGGACTTGTTCAAATGATTTGAGGGTCTATGTAGGAGTGTCATAGTCCCAGTAGGTTCTACTGGGGGGCTAATTGTTGATTTAGGTGTTCACAGAAAAAAGTAATTAATACGTTGTCAAATTTCGAGCTCAACTTTATTCTTGTAAGTTTTCATAAAAAGTGATTTTCAGTATAGTCAAGGACTTGTTCAAATGATTTGAGGGTCTATGTAGGAGTTTCATAGTCCTAGTAGGTTCTACTGGAGGGCTAATTGTTGATCTAGGTGGTCTGAGCAAAAAGAACCTAATACGTTGTCAAGTTTCGAGCTCAAAATTTATTCTTGTGCGTTTTCATAAAAAGTGATTTTCAGTATAGTCAAGGTCTTGTTCAAATGATTTGAGGGTCTATGTAGGAGTGCCATAGTCCTAGTAGGTTCTACTTGAGGGCTAAATGTTGATTTAGGTGTTCTGAGAAAAAAGTAATTAATACGTTGTCAAATTTCGAGCTCAAAATTTATTCTTGTGCGTTTTCATAAAAAGTGATTTTCAGTATAGTCAAGGGCTTGTTCAAATGATTTGAGGGTCTATGTAGGAGTGTCATAGTCCCAGTAGGTTCTACTTGAGGGCTAATTGTTGATTTAGGTGTTCTGAGAAAAAAGTAATTAATACGTTGTCAAATTTCGAGCTCAAAATTTATTCTTGTGCGTTTTCATAAAAAGTGATTTTCAGTATAGTCAAGGTCTTGTTCAAATGATTTGAGGGTCTATGTAGGAGTGCCATAGTCCTAGTAGGTTCTACTGGAGGGCTAATTGTTGATCTAGGTGGTCTGAGGAAAAAAGTACCTAATACGTTGTCAAATTTCGAGCTCAAATTTATTCTTGTACGTTTTCATAAAAAGTGATTTTCAGTATAGTCAAGGACTTGTTCAAATGATTTGAGGGTCTATGTAGGAGTGTCATAGTCCCAGTAGGTTCTACTGGAGGGATAATCGTTGATTTAGGTTTTCTGAGAAAAAAGTAATTAATACGTTGTCAAATTTCGAGCTCAAAATTTATTCTTGTACGTTTTCATAAAAAGTGATTTTCAGTATAGTCAAGGACTTGTTCAAATGATTTGAGGGTCTATATAGGAGGGTCATAGTCTCAGTAGGTTCTAGTGGAGGGCTAATTGTTGATTTAGGTGTTCTGAGAAAAAAGTAATTAATACGTTGTCAAATTTCGAGCTCAAAATTTATTCTTGTGCGTTTTCATAAAAAGTAATTTTCAGTTTAGTCAAGGACTTGTTCAATTGATTTGAGGGTCTATGTAGGTGTGTCATAGTCCTAGTAGGTTCTATGGGAGGGCTAATTGTTGATCTAGGTGGTCTGAGTAAAAAGTACTTAATAGGTTGTCAAATTTGGGGCTCAAAAGTTTTTCTTGTCTGTTTTCATAAAAAGTGATTTTTAGTATAGTCAAGGACTTTTTCCATTCGTTTGAGGGTCTAGGAAGGAGTGTCATGGTTCTAGTAGGTTCTACTGGAGGGCTAATTGTTGATTTAGGTGGTCTGAGAAAAAAGTACTTATGACGTTGTCAAATTTCGAGCTCAAATTTATTCTTGTGCGTTTTCATAAAAAGCGATTTTCAGTATAGTCAAGGACTTGTTCAAATGATTTGAGGATCTATGTAGGAGTGTCATAGTCCTAGTAGGTTCTACTGGAGGGCTAATTGTTGATTTGGGTGTTCTGAGAAAAAAGTACTTAATACGTTGTCAAATTTTGAGCTCAAAATTTATTCTTATGCGTTTTCATAAAAATTGATTTTCAGTATAGTCAAGGACTTGTTCAAATGATTTGAGGGACTATGTAGGAGTTTCATAGTCCTAGTAGGTTCTACTGGAGGGCTAATTGTTGATCTAGGTGGTCTGAGAAAAAAGTACTCAACACGTTGTCAAATTTCGAGCTCAAAAGTTATACTTGTGCGTTTTCATAAAAAGTGATTTTCAGTATAGTCAAGGACTTGTTCAAATGATTTGAGGGTCTATGTAGGATTGTCATAGTCCCAGTAGAATCTACTGGAGGGCTAATTGTTGATTTAGGTGTTCTGAGAAAAAAGTAAATAATACGTTGTCAAATTTCGAGCTCAAAATTTATTCTTGTGCGTTTTCATAAAAAGTAATTTTCAGTTTAGTCAAGGACTTGTTCAATTGATTTGAGGGTCTACTTAGGTGTTTCATAGTCCTAGTAGGTTCTATGGGAGGGCTAATTGTTGATCTAGGTGGTCTGAGTAAAAACTACTTAATAGGTTGTCAAATTTTGGGCTCAAAAATTTTTCTTGTGCGTTTTCATAAAAAGTGATTTTTAGTATAGTCAAGGACTTTTTCAATTCGTTTGAGGGTCTAGGAAGGAGTGTCATAGTTCTAGTAGGTTCTACTGGAGGGCTAATTGTTGATCTAGGTGGTCTGAGAAAAAAGTACTTATGACGTTGTCATATTTCGAGCTCAAAAATTATTCTTGTGCGTTTTCATAAAAAGCGATTTTCAGTATAGTCAAGGACTTGTTCAAATGATTTGAGGATCTATGTAGGAGTGTCATAGTCCTAGTAGGTTCTACTGGAGGGCTAATTGTTGATTTAGGCGTTCTGAGAAAAAAGTACTTAATACGTTGTCAAATTTTGAGCTCAAAATTTATTCTTGTGCGTTTTCTTAAAAAGTGATTTTCAGTATAGTCAAGGACTTGTTCAAATGATTTGAGGGTCTATGTAGGAGTGTCTTAGTCCTAGTAGGTTCTACTGGAGGGCTAATTGTTGATTTAGGTGGTCTGAGAAATAAGTACTCAACACGTTTTCAAATTTCGAACTCAAAAGTTATACTTGTGCGTTTTCAAAAAAATTGGTTTTCAGTATAATCAAGGATTTGTTCAAATGATTTGAGGGTCTATGTAGGAGTGCCATAGTCCTAGTAGGTTCTACTGGATGGCTAATTACTGATCTAGGTGGTCTGAGAAAAAAGTATTTAATAGGTTGTCAAATTCGGGTCTCAAAAATTTTTCTTGTGCGTTTTCATAAAAAGTGATTTTCAGTATAGTCAAGGACTTTTTCAATTGGCTTGAGGGTCTATGTAGGAGTGTCATAGTCCTAGTATGTTCAACTGGAGGGCTAATTACTGATCTAGGTGGTCTGAGAAAAAAGTATTTAATAGGTTGTCAAATTTGGGGCTCAAAAATTTTTCTTGTGCGTTTTCATAAAAAGTGATTTTTAGTATAGTCAAGGACTTTTTCAATTGGTTTGAGGGTCTAGGAAGGAGTGTCATAGTTCTAGTAGGTTCTACTGGAGGGCTAATTGTTGATCTAGGTGGTCTGAGAAAAAAGTACTCAACACGTTGTCAAATTTCGAGCTCAAAATTTATACTTGTGCGTTTTCATAAAAAGTGATTTTCAGTATAGTCAAGGACTTGTTCAAATGATTTGAGGGTATATGTAGGAGTGTCATAGTCCTAGTAGGTTCTACTGGAGGGCTAATTGATTGTTGATTTAGGTGTTCTGAGAAATAGGTACTTAATATGTTGTCAAATTTCGAGCTCAAACTTATTCTTGTGCGTTTTCATAAAAAGTGATTTTCAGTATAGTCAAGGACTTGTTCAAATAATTTGAGGGTCTATGTAGGAGTGTCTTAGTCCTAGTAGGTTCTACTGGAGGGCCTATTACTGATCTCGGTGGTCTGAGAAAAAAGTATTTAATAGTTTGTGAAATTTTGAGCTCAAAAATTTATCTTGTGCGTTTTCATAAAAAGTAATTTTCAGTTTAGTCAAGGACTTGTTCAATTGATTTGAGGGTCTATGTAGGAGTGATCTAGTCCTAGTAGGTTCTATTGGAGGGCTAATTGTTTATCTAGGTGGTCTGAGGAAAAAGTACTTAACACGATGTCAAAATTCGAGCTCAAAAGTTATTCTTGTGCTTTTTCATAAAAAGTGATTTTCAGTATAGTCAAGGAGTTTTTCAGTTGGTTTGAGGGTCTATGTAGGAGTGTCATAGTCCTAGTAGGTTCTACTGGTGGGCTAATTGTTGATATAGGTGATTTGAGAAAAAAGTACTTAACACGTTGTCAAAAGTCGAGCTCAAAATTTATTCTTGTGCGTTTTCATAAAAAGTGATTTTCAGTATAGTCAAGGCCTCGTTCAAATGATTTGAGGGTCTATGTAGGAGTTTCATAGTCCTAGTAGGTTCTAATGGAGGGTTAATTGTTGATATAGGTGGTCTGAGAAAAAAGTACTTAATACGTTGTCAGATTTGGAGCTCAAAAGTTATTCTTGTACGTTTTCATAAAAAGTGATTTTCAGTATAGTCAAGGACTTGTTCAATTGATTTGAGGGTCTTGGTAGGAGTGTCATAGTCATAATAGGTTCTACTGGAGGGCTAATTGTTGATTTAGGTGTTCTGAGAAAAAAAGTACTTAATTCGTTGTCAAATTTCGAGCTCAAAATTTATTCTTGTGCGTTTTCAAAAAAAGTGATTTTCAGTATAGTCAAGGACTTGTTCAAATGGTTTGAGGGTCTATGTAGGAGTGTCTTAGTCCTAGTAGGTTCTACTGGAGGGCTAATTACTGATCTAGGTGGTCTGAGAAAAAAGTATTTAATAGGTTGTCAAATTTTGAGCTCAAAAATTTATCTTGCGCATTTTCATAAAAAGTGATTTTTAGTATAGTCAAGGACTTTTTCAATTGGTTTGAGGGTCTAGGAAGGAGGGTCATAGTTCTAGTAGGTTCTACTGGAGGGCTAATTGTTGATCTAGGAAGTCTGAGAAAAAAGTACTTATGACGTTGTCAAATTTCGAGCTCAAAAATTATTCATGTGCGTTTTCAGAAAAAGCGATTTTCAGTATAGTCAAGGACTTGTTCAATAGATTTGAGGATCTAGGTAGGAGTGTCATAGTCCTAGTAGATTCTACTGGAGGGCTTTTTGTTGATACAGGTGGTCTGAGAAAAGAATATTTGTGACGTTGTCAAATTTTGTTCAAATGTTATTCTTGTGCATTTTCATAAAAAGTGATTTTCAGTTTAGTCAAGAGTAGTAAAGATTTTTGCAAATATAGGGTTCTTTTTACTAATATGTTGTCCGATTTTATCTTGATGTGAATTGTTTTAATTAAACGTGGTTGCGCCCCTAATACGCTGGGTTTGGTGGTCCCTCAAAACTTGTGAGCTTGTCTTCAGTTTTTATTTGCTATTGGTGTGTCTACATCGGGATGTAGACAGACAACACCTCACAACGAGTTATGTGGGACCACCCATCCCCGGGTATCAGGGGACGCCACCAAGTGTGAACTGGGACCACCCACCACGGGTCTAATTGGGACCACCCAGCCCCGGGTATCAGGGGAACTATTCTAGGGTTTAATTTTTGCTCAAATTTTTTCAGTTTTTATCTGTGATGATATTTTTTTGTGTTATAGAATGGAAAATAGCGTGCTTATTCTTGGAGATTCTCATTTGAAGAGGATGGCACAAAACTTTGAGTTTCCTCCTGTTTTCACTGTTATTGGAGTGCCAGGAGCCAAAGTACAGATGTGGGAGGAGTTCAAAGACGAGATCAGAGGGCACCACATTTTGGTTGTTGTTCTTGGCGGTAGCAACGTTACAGCTAAGACGTCGGATCCACAACAAAACAAAGAGAGCCTTTCTCAGACAATGACAAGCTTCGACGAGTTGCGAAATTTTTGCAATTTTGCAAGTACCAGCCTCATTATCTGCCAAGTGTTTAATAGGAAGTGCTCAATGAAAAGTAACTTCGATCCGATTGAAAAGCTAAATGGACGGCTACGTAATAAGAAATTGAAACCCAATTTCAGAAATTTTAACTTCGATCCTGTGTTAAGTGAAGATGGCGTTCATCTTACACCAGAAAGTTACAAAGCTGCTTGTGGTGAGATTCTGACTTCTGTTCAAAGTCCTCCTCTGGCTCGACCAGAGTTTACAAAGCTGAATGTGAACAATGCTGTGTAGTTTTATACGTTGCAATTGATATGTTCTTTCTTTGTAATTTGAGTTTGGTTTCTGCTTTCCACAAAAAAACTCTGGTAGAGTGTTCAATATCTGATATATTAGACGTCATTGATTTCTTTGTGAAAAGTTGTGTACAGGTTTTAATTGATCTTGATTATTGAGTTTCTGATCAAAGTAAAAATAAAAAAAAAATTAGTCAATAGTCATAGTGCTGCTTTTATTTGTTTGAGTGAAAAACTGTGCAGGTTGATCCTATCTAAATCAAGTGGAGGTTATCAACTATTAATATTTTATTAAATAAAATTTCCAGATAGTTTTCTTCATCTCATCTGTTTGAAGTGGAGGGATTGTATTTATTTTGAGCGGAGAAATAATGATTGACCATCTGATAATTGTGCAACTTATTGGAACTTTCCAAACCTCATCTAATGCTTTCAAGTAAAAACTATGCATGTTGATCCTATCTGATTCAAGTGGAGTGTATCAAGTAATAGTTTTTTCTGTTGACAAATAAATAAGATCTTTTTTAATCCCATCTGATTGAAGTGGAGGGATTGAGTTTAATTTGCTAGCGGAGATATTGATTGACTATCTGATCGTAGTGGAATTCATTGAAATTTTTCAAACCTCATCTAATTCTTTCATGTAAAAACTATGCATGTTGATCCTATCTGATTCAAGTGGAGGGAATCAACGAATAATTTTTTTCTTTTGACTAAAAGTGTTGACCAATTTGTTCATCCCATCTGATTGAAGTGGAGGGACTGAATTTGTTTTGCTTATGCGAGAAATATTGATTGACTATCTGATTATGGTGGAAGTGATTGCAATTTTTCAAAGTACTCTTGCTTTTAATTCTGTTGTTCTAATTCTAATTGAGTTGTAGGTAGGGTCGCTTTGTTCATCTCATCCGATTCAAGTGTAGAGAATGAAACTAGGATTTGCTGTGTGGAGAAATTTTCTGTGACTCTCTGATCATAGAACTCTGATTACAACTCAACAGAATTAAAAGCGAGAGGACTTTGAAAAATTACAATGACTTCCACAATAATCTGATAGTCAATCATTTTTTCAACCCTAAGCAAAAGGATTTCAATCCCTCCACTTCAATCCGATGAGATAAACAAAGCGACCCTAACTACAATTCAACTAAAGTTACAATTCAACCGAATTAAAAGCGAGAGGACTTTGAAAAATTACAATGACTTCAACAAAAATCTGATAGTCAATCATTTTTTCAACCCTAACCAAAAAGATTTCAATCCCTCTACTTCAATCCAATGAGATAAACATAGGGATCTTGGTTTTCTCAATGAACTACTAGTTGATTCCTTCCGCTTGAATCAGATAGGAACATGTATATTTTTTACTATCTGGTTCAAGCGGAAGGAATCAACTAATAGTTCTATGAGGAAAACCAAGATCCTTTTGTTCATCTCATGTGATTGAAATGGAGGGATTGAATTCCTTTTGTTAGTAGAGAAATAATGATTGACTATCTGATCATAGTGGAAATCACTGAAATTTTTCAGAAGTCATCTAATTCTTTCAAGTAAAATCTATGCATGTTGATCCTATCTGATTCAAGTGGAGTTAATTAACTCAGTTTTTTTTTACAAAAATATAAGATTTTTTTGTTCATACCATCTGATTAAGTGGAGGGACTGAACTTCTTTTGCTTATGGGAGAAATAATGATTGACTATCTGATTATGGTGGAAGTCATTGCAATTTTTCAAAGTACTCTTGCTTTTATTTCTGTTGTTGTAATTCTAATTGAGTTGTAGGTAGGGTCGCTTTGTTCTCATCTGATTCAAGTGGAGGGAATGAACTTAGATTTGATGTGTGGAGAAATTTTCTGTGACTCTCTGATCATAGTGGAAATCATCGAAATGCGAGTCTTCTTATAAATTCAATTTTTGCAAGATCAACTTGTACATTTTTTCACTGAGACATTTGCAATTATTAGAAGACTCTTATTTCGATGAATTCCTCTATGATCAGAGTGTCAATGAAAATTTCTCCACGCATAAAATCCAAGTTCATTTTCTCCACTTCAATCAGATGAGATGAACAAAGCGACCCTAACTACAATTCAATTAAAGTTACAATTCAACAGAATTGAAAGCGAGAGGACTTTGAAAAATTACAATGACTTCCACAATAACCTGATAGTCAATCATTTTTCAACCCTAAGCAAAAGGATTTCAATCCGTCCACTTTAATCCGATGAGATAAACATAGGGATCTTGGTTTTTCTCAATGAACTACAAGTTGATTCCTTCCGCTTGAATCAGATAGGCAGGTGTATATTTTTTTACTATCTGATTCAAGCGGAAGGAATCAACTAATAGTTCTCTGAGAAAAACCAAGATCCTTTTGTTCATCTCATGTGATTGAAATGGAGGGATTGAATTCATTTTGTTTGTAGAGAATTAATGATTGACTATCTGATCATATTGGAAGTCATTGAAATTTTTCAGAAGTCATCTAATTCTTTCAAGTAAAAATTATGCATGTTGATCCTATCTGATTCAAGTGGAGGGAATCAACTCAGTTTTTTTTACAAAAATATAAGATCTTTTTGTTCATCCCATCTGATTAAGTGCAGGGATTGAATTCATTTGGCTAGTGGAGAAGTGATGATTGACTTTCTGATCATTGTGGGGATCATTGAAATTTTTCAAAAATCATCTAATTTTTTCAAGTAAAAAACTATGCATATTGATCCTAGCTGATTCAAGTGGAGGGAATCAACTAATAATATTTTCTTCTGACTAAAAGTGTTGACCAATTTGTTCATCCCATCTGATTGAAGTGGAGGGTCTGAATTTCTTTTGCTTATAGGAGAAGTAAGGATTGCCTTTCTGATTATGGTGGAAGTCATTAAAATTTTTCAAAGTACTCTTGCTTTTATTTCTGTTGTTGAAATTCTAATTGAGTTGTAGGTAGGGTCGTTTTGTTCTCATCTGATTCAAGTGGAGAGAATGAACTTAGATTTGCTGTGTGGCGAAATTTTCTTTGACTATCTGATCATAGTGGAAGTCATTGAAATTTTTCAGAAGTCATCTAATTCTTTCAAGTAAAAATTATGCATGTTGATCCTATCTGATTCAAGTGGAGGGAATCAACTCAGTTTTTTTACAAAAATATAAGATCTTTTTGTTCATCCCATCTGATTAAGTGGAGGGATTGAATTCATTTGGCTAGTGGAGAAGTGATGATTGACTTTCTGATCATAGTGGAAGTCATTGAAATTTTTCAGAAGTCATCTAATTGTTTCAAGTAAAAACTAAGCATGTTGATCCTATCTGATTCAAGTGGAGGGAATCAACTGTTTTTTTTACAAAAATATAAGTTTTTTTTTTCATCCTACCTCATTGAAGTGGAGGGATTGAATTCATTTGGCTAGCGGAGAAATAATGATTGACCAGCTGATCATTGTGCAAGTCATTGAAATTTTTCAAAAATCATCTAATTCTTTCAAGTAAAAAACTATCAATGTTGATCCTATCTGATTCAAGTGGAGGGAATTAACTAACATTTTCTTTTGACTAAAAGTGTTGACCAATTTGTTCATCCCATCTGATTGAAGTGGAGGGACTGAACTTCTTTTGCTTATGGGAGAAATAATGATTGACTATCTGATTATGTGGAAATCATTGCAATTTTTCAAATTACTCTTTCTTTTATTTCTGTTGTTGTAATTCTAATTGAGTTGTAGGTAGGGTCGCTTTGCTCTCATCTGATTCAAGTGGAGAGAATGAATTTAGATTTGCTGTGTGGAGAAATTTTCCTTGACTATCTGATCATAGTGGAATTCATTGAAATTTTTCAGAAGTCATCTAATTCTTTCAAGTAAAAACTATGCATGTTGATCCTATCTGATTCAAGTGGAGGCAATCAACTCAGTTTTTTTTTTACAAAAGTATAAGATCTTTTTGTTCATCGCATCTGATTAAGTGGAGGGATTGAATTCATTTGGCTAGTGGAGAAGTGATGATTGACTACTGATCATTGTGGGGGGTCATTGAAATTTTTCAAAAATCATCTAATTCTTTCAAGTAAAAAACTATGCATATTGATCCTAGCTGATTCAAGTGGAGGGAATCAACTAATAATATATTCTTCAGACTAAAAGTGTTGACCAATTTGTTCACCCCATCTGATTGAAGTGGATGAGCTGAACTTCTTTTGCTTATAGGAGAAATAATGATTGACTATCTGATTATGGTGGAAGTCATTGCAATTTTTCGAAGTACTCTTGCTTTTATTTCTGTTGTTTTAATTCTAATTGAGTTGTAGGTAGGGTCGCTTTGTTCTCATCGGATTCAAGTGGAGAGAATGAATTTAGATTTGCTGTGTGGAGAAATTTTCCTTGACTATCTGATCATAGTGGAAGTCATTGAAATTTTTCAAAAATCATCTAATTCTTTCAAGTAAAAAACTATGCATGTTGATCCTGTCTGATTCAAGTGGAGGGAATTAACTAACATTTTCTTTTGACTAAAAGTGTTCACCAATTTGTTCATCCCATCTGATTGAAGTGGAGGGACTGAACTTCTTTTGCTTATGGGAGAAATAATGATTGACTATCTGATTATGTGGAAATCATTGCAATTTTTCAAATTACTCTTTCTTTTATTTCTGTTGTTGTAATTCTAATTGAGTTGTAGGTAGGGTCGCTTTGCTCTCATCTGATTCAAGTGGAGAGAATGAATTTAGATTTGCTGTGTGGAGAAATTTTCCTTGACTATCTGATCATAGTGGAATTCATTGAAATTTTTCAGAAGTCATCTAATTCTTTCAAGTAAAAACTATGCATGTTGATCCTATCTGATTCAAGTGGAGGCAATCAACTCAGTTTTTTTTACAAAAGTATAAGATCTTTTTGTTCATCGCATCTGATTAAGTGGAGGGATTGAATTCATTTGGCTAGTGGAGAAGTGATGATTGACTATCTGATCATTGTGGGGGGTCATTGAAATTTTTCAAAAATCATCTAATTCTTTCAAGTAAAAAACTATGCATATTGATCCTAGCTGATTCAAGTGGAGGGAATCAACTAATAATATAATCTTCAGACTAAAAGTGTTGACCAATTTGTTCATCCCATCTGATTGAAGTGGATGATCTGAACTTCTTTTGCTTATAGGAGAAATAATGATTGACTATCTGATTATGGTGGAAGTCATTGCAATTTTTCGAAGTACTCTTGCTTTTATTTCTGTTGTTTTAATTCTAATTGAGTTGTAGGTAGGGTCGCTTTGTTCTCATCTGATTCAAGTGGAAAGAATGAATTTAGATTTGCTGTGTGGAGAAATTTTCCTTGACTATCTGATCATAGTGGAAGTCATTGAAATTTTTCAGAAGTAATCTAATTCTTTCAAGTAAAAACTATGCTTGTTGATCCTATCTAATTCAGTTGGAAGGTATCAACTAATTGTTTTTTGAGAAAAACCAAGATCCCTTTGTTAATCTCGCTGGTTGAAGTTAAGAGAATGAACCTTTTGCTGAGTAGCGGATTAATGATTGAATGACCTTTGATCAATCATCTGTGAATTTGTTTTGAAATGAGGATTCATAATCTTTGGTTTCTCAAGATCGGTTTTCCTCTTCAGATCGTCTAGTATGTCTCAATTTGTATCTCAGCACCTTCATCCAAAATAGAGGGAAAATCGCGCATAAACAACAGAGAAGTTTACTCAGAGGCCGATATCAACCGAGCTCTGAGGTTGCGCTGGGTATTCTTCTGCAGATATGATAAGTCTGTGTTCCCACTATACTTGAAGCATTACGCGTGGCCAGCCAGTTTAGGATTTCACGGCAAGATGAATATTACAAAAGGCAGGCACTGTTCTACCCATAAAAACAGAAATTGGTTTGTACGACTGCCAGTTTGTGGAGACTTTTTTAGAGAAGGAATATGATTCCCGATCACGAAGGGCCATGGAAATACTTGATAGGGCGAAGAAGAATAATGTGTCCATCGCAGAGCTAACTATGAGCTTAGGGTTAGCTATTTTCTAGCTTTTTGAAAAAGCATGTGATTGTTGAATGTATGTGGTCATGTTCTTTGTAAAAATTCAAGGTCATTTTATTTAAGACACCTTAGAGATTCTTTACTTTTAATTGGAGCTGTAAAAGTTAGTGCCGTAAAAACAATTTTATGATATTTTCTGCAGAAAAAAAACAGGATGAGAGCACTGCTCCCCCTACTCAGGAAAGATCCGTGGCTGATCTTTTCACTGAAAACGGTGGTTCGCCTATAACTAGCACACAAAGGAAGAAGAAATCCAAAAAAGGTGTAAGAGACAATGAAGATGAGGCACCTGCAAAAGCTAGAAAGAGGCTAGCAGAGCCAATTGTGTCACTGGGTGGGCAACAGGAGAACAATTGTCGAAGTCCTGTGGATGTCATGACAACCCCGAATGTAGAGGCAGAGAAATCTTATAAGGTACACTTCTTCTTCTGTGTTTTCCTCCCAATTAAGTGTTTATTTGGTACAGTTTTGGCTGTTTCGTTGCTTGGGGTTATGTTAAATTAATGCTTATTTCTTCAGTACGATGTGTTAAAAAGTTTCCTGATATCTTTTGTTGAATAAATCGTTGAATATTTCTCTGCTTTTATATTGCATTTTCTTTAGAGTTCATCAGCAGTTCTGAAGGCACTGGTTCAAGAGCAGAAGCAACATAATGATATAATGGCGGAAAGTCAACGAAATTTCTTTGATCAGATGTTGAAGATTCGTAAAGCTGAGAAGAGAGAGTTCTTAAACATTTGGTCAGCTCATCTTAATGTTAATACGACTGGAACAGAAGTGCCTAACAAGGCTGAAAATTCGGCTCCATTGATGTATAAAAGATTTGACCTAATGACGCTCTATGCTCCAGAAAGACCGAGCATACTGGGTCGTGAGCATGGTCGTCGACTCTTCGGCGAAAGAGAGAAATGCGAACTGATCCTCTTGACAATAGGAAAGAAAACCAGCCGTGCAACTGGGAGAAAACCATGTGATGACACAAGATATCAACTGTTCAAAGGTATGTTGTGGCAGCCAGGTGGTGATTTTAGAACTTCAAGTATCACAAATGTTTTTTGAATAAAAATGTTTTGAACCTTTTTTTAATTTCGTGGAAATTTAAGGTGGATTTCTTCTGTATGGGAAATAGAGAGTTGAATTAAGCGCAGGCTTTTTTCTGCATTTAAAGTGTGTCACTAGGAAGTAACCACGGGCAACAGAGGCAGCCTTTGCCAGTGCACGCGACAGCGCTAACCAATACGGGCTGGATCAAAAGGTCAGGCATGGTGTTCAAGAGGCGAAGAGACTTGTGCAACTACAAGAGTTGACCAATGGCACTGATGACGAGTTTTTCTCTTAGTGCTGACTTGTCATGAAAACAATATTTTTGTTGATCTAAGGTACTTTGTTGCTGATGACCTACGATCTATTTGCTGATTCAAACTCTTAGCTCATTCTATGCCATATTATTCAGATCATTTCTTTTATTTGTTAAGTAACTTTTTATCAGCTGACTTATTTTTTATATCAGTACATCACATGAGATGTTTTGATCTTCCTTTCTGTTTGTATCACAGCGAGTTTTCAATTTATAGCAGAGGTGTTGTTATCTCACGCTATTCATTCTTATGTTATGAGTTCTATTGGTTTTTTTTCAATGTCTGTCAATATTCGAGCTAATAGCAGTCCTAATAAGTAAATTGTTCTCAAAAGTTTTGTCTTCTAATTTTTGTTCGAAGCTCACATGAATTGCATTAAAGCAAATCCTTGCCTAGCAATGTCTTCACAAATTAGTCCCTCAGATCTTGTTTTATGCGTTTCACTTATGCAGTTTATTTAAAATCTGTCTTTAAAGATGTTTTGCGTACCTTCTTTTTTAATTCAAAATTTTCTGTTTCAAGCTCCTATTTTGGTTTCAGAGTCATGAGTTTCACTTTTTTAAATAAAATTGAAAAACACAATCTGTTATGTCAAGTTGATGACCAAGAAAGAGGCTAGCAGAGCCAATTGTGTCACTGGGTGGGCAACAGGAGAACAATTGTCGAAGTCCTGTGGATGTCATGACAACCCCGAATGTAGAGGCAGAGAAATCTTACAAGGTGCACTTCTTCTTCTGTGTTTTCCTCCCAATTAAGTGTTTATTTGGTACAGTTTTGGCTGTTTCGTTGCTTGGGGTTATGTTAAATTATTGCTTATTTCTTCAGTACGATGTGTTAAAAAGTTTCCTGATATCTTTTGTTGAAAAAATCGTTGAATATTTCTCTGCTTTTATATTGCATTTTCTTTAGAGTTCATCAGCAGTTCTGAAGGCACTGGTTCAAGAGCAGAAGCAACATAATGATATGATGGCGGAAAGTCAACGAAATTTCTTTGATCAGATGTTGAAGATTCGTAAAGCTGAGAAGAGAGAGTTCTTAAACATTTGGTCAGCTCATCTTAATGTTAATACGACTGGAACAGAAGTGCCTAGCAAGGCTGAAAATTCGGCTCCATTGATGTATAAAAGATTTGACCTAATGACGCTCTATGCTCCAGAAAAACGGAGCATACTGGGTCGTGAGCATGGTCGTCGACTCTTCGGCGAAAGAGAGAAATGCGAACTGATCCTCTTGACAATAGGAAAGAAAACCAGCCGTGCAACTGGGAGAAAACCATGTGATGACACAAGATATCAACTGTTCGAAGGTATGTTGTGGCAGCCAGGTGGTGATTTTAGAACTTCAAGTATCACAAATGTTTTTTGAATAAAAATGTTTTGAACCTTTTTTTAATTTCGTGGAAATTTAAGGTGGATTTGTTCTGTATGGGAAATAGAGAGTTGAATTAAGCGCAGGCTTTTTTCTGCATTTAGAGTGTGTCACTAGGAAGTAACCACGGGCAACAGAGGCAGCCTTTGCCAGTGCACGCGACAGCGCTAACCAATACGGGCTGGATCAAAAGGTCAGGCATGGTGTTCAAGAGGCGAAGAGACTTGTGCAACTACAAGAGTTGACCAATGGCACTGATGACGAGTTTTTCTCTTAGTGCTGACTTGTCATGAAAACAATATTTTTGTTGATCTAAGGTACTTTGTTGCTGATGACCTACGATCTATTTGCTGATTCAAACTCTTAGCTCATTCTATGCCATATTATTCAGATCATTTCTTTTATTTGTTAAGTACCTTTTTATCAGCTGACTTATTTTTTATATCAGTACATCACATGAGATGTTTTGATCTTCCTTTCTGTTTGTATCACAGCGAGTTTTCAATTTATAGCAGAGGTGTTGTTATCTCACGCTATTCATTCTTATGTTATGAGTTCTATTGGTTTTTTTTTCAATGTCTGTCAATATTCGAGCTAATAGCAGTCCTAATAAGTAAATTGTTCTCAAAAGTTTTGTCTTCTAATTTTTTTTCGAAGCTCACATGAATTGCATTAAAGCAAACCCTTGCCTAGCAATGTCTTCACAAATTATTCCCTCAGATCTTGTTTTATGCGTTTCACTTATGCAGTTTATTTAAAATCTGTCTTTAAAGATGTTTTGCGTACCTTCTTTTTTAATTCAAATTTTTCTGTTTCAAGCTCCTATTTTGGTTTCAGAGTCATGAGTTTCACTTTTTTAAATAAAACTGAAAAACACAATCTGTTATGTCAAGTTGATGACCAAATTTGTCGAAATTTTGGTTTTTCGGATCTGGAACTCAAAACGTTTGGTGAGTTGATATCGGAAGATGATTTTGATGATTTGAAGAACTCGAATTCCTCATTTAAAAAGACTCAGAATTTGTTGTAGAAGGCTAATCATCAAATGAGAGTAGAATGCTGTAAAAAAAAACCAGATAATTTTCACGGATATGGTTTGTTCTACGAAGGAGAGAAGACACTTGCTAGAAGTCATTTGGTTGCGTTAATAGGATATCTGGAAAAAATTCCAGAAAAAGACGAAATTGCGTTCTCAAATTTATCAGTTATGGCTCCAAGAGAAGGCTCGAAGTTAAGTCGTGTTATGGTTGGTCCTGTGCGCTTTGTCAATCATAGTTGTAGACCGAGTTGTGATTACAGGGCAGTTGGAATTAATGGAAGAAAAGGAGTCCAAATTATCACACGTCAAGAGATCTTGCCTGGAAGGGAGTTGTTATACTTCTATGGGACTGATTTTTTCGGACCTGGTAATCGGGAATGTAAATGCCCCAATGATGATCTGCATGTTGATGTCAGTACACCCGTTGTTTGTGCTCGAAGAACTTCCGTTGATGTTTCGCCCATTTCAACTGATACGCCTGTAAAAGGAAATCAAAAGATATTCAGATTGAAAAACTTCAAACGGCAGTATTAGCAACGCAATTTACAAACAGTGCCCAAAAAAGCAAGATGGATTGATCTCAAGCTACCTAGTGGCGAAATTACCGAAAGTGATGACACTAGTGAAGAAGAAGGCGAAGCAACAACACCTGCAGCCGAAAATACAGAGGAGAGTACGGCACCTGTTGGTTCATCGGCTATTGCGTGTAGTCAAGTTGTTGAATGTGGAATCCAGGTTGAATGCAAAAGTTCTGGTGAATCGGAAAGCGAAGATGAACAATGTTTTTCTAATTATCAACCGATCAGCAATACTTCAAAAGTTTCGGTGGAGAATTTCATTCATTGTTTTTTTAGAGCATAGTAACGAAACACGGAACGTCAGACAAAGAAGCTGGGGAATGGTTGCGCTTGATTCGTTTGTCTCTTCCGAATAGCTCAATTCCTTTCATCAAAACGCTCAAAAAGCGAAACGTTCTGGTAGCTCGTCAGCGAGTTGTTCAATCTGAAGCATCGAAAGGAGGAGAATGGTGCGTTCTTAATTTCCCTGAAGAGATTGAAACTCTTCTGAAAATGAACATCGATTCCATTGTCAACTACAGTGATCAGCGAATAGATGGGAGAGATTTAATTCTTCCTGATTTTTTTGATGAAAGTTCCAGAACACTCAACCTCTTCTTAATTATAAAACCAGACGGTAAGAAAGTTATTCAGTGTCGCAACAATTCATTGTGGCCTGTCTGGATAGCAATTGCGAATTTACTGCCGAATATACGATCAGCCTTCAAAAATATAATTTTGACCGGGCTGTGGTTTGGAACTGAAAACCTCAATGGACATATTTTTTAAAGGTAATTTTCTTAATTCTCGCTTTTTTCGTGTTTTTTCCGGATTTTTATCTAGGCAATCAGTGAGCAGCTGAAGCCAACCACTTTGGAGTATTCCGGTTAGTTCTATACTGTGATGTTAAAGCCTGTTCTTTTTGTTGCCGATACTCCTGCTCGCTATTCTGTTCTCAATTGGACTTCCTTCAATGGCTATTTTGGCTGCTGTTATTGTTACAATGAAGGCCAACGTAACGATCGGTCAAAAAGGAGGACAGTCTGTGAATACACAGCGAATGTTGAGTTCATCAAAAAACATCCTTCGCTGAAGAACTGGAAACGTTATACGGGTGTGAGCGCTCTCAGCCAAATAATACCTAATCTGCCTTTTTCCATGCCTATAGATTATATGCATCAAATTGCTCTCGGAGTTGCACGAACAGTTCTTGATTTGGCTGCAATAGAAATTAAAGGTGCCCGCAAAGAAGAGCTGAAGAGGGTCATTAAGAATCTTAAAGTAGTTTGTTTATTTTAAAGTTGTTTTCCATTTTTTGCAATCAAATTTTGATTAGGTCCCTCATGAAATTAACGCTCCCCGAGATATCTCTGCGATCTCTCCTACTTCAAAGCAAGCGAATGCAAGGACTGGCTTCTCTATATTGGGCCTGTTCTTTTGCAATTCAACATCTGTCCGGAGAGCTACGAAAGATTTAAGTGTCTGAGCTACGCCATTCGACTGCTCCTAACAGACACAAAGCATACCGAAAAAGCTGGAAAATATATTGAATGTTTTCTTAATATGACAGCAGCACAATACGATGAGTACTGCTTTACGATTAATGTCCACTTCTTGTCGCATTTATGCTGGCAGGTCAAAAACTTTGGTCCGCTGTGGTCAACGTCAGCATTCGTGTTCGAGTCTGCTAACAACATGCTGAGCAAACCATTTACAGGAACAATTAGTCATCTCGACCTTATTATAGAGCGATATATTCGGCGGAAAAAGTTGCTGCTTAGCGAGTTAATAAAAGATGACCTGTTTGATTTTGCCGGGAGCCTGGGGTGTTCAACAAAATTGTTCGCGGAATATAAGGTCATTGATGAAACTGCACTCCCCATTCATTTTGACTCACGTGATCCAAGTTTGTTTTCTACGATGTCCTTGCGTACGCTCAATCTTGACTCCCTCACATATTCTACTAATAATAACGCATACGTCAGCTTTAAGCAATCTGCTCTGCAACAGTATGGAGAAATTGTTGTTTTCCAAAAGTTAGATATAGTTACGTTCCTCGTCAACGTCTTCCGAGTTGTCAAGCGGTGCTCTCACAAATATTGCACTGAAAAAACTGAAATTTTGAGTTTCTTTGAAGTCGGGTATGCCGGCTACCAAAAAAAAATTTCAATCACTGATATCCTCAACAAACTGCTTCGCATTGATCTTGCTCACAGAGTTTTTCTGTCTGTTATTTTTGATCAATTTGAGCATGATTAGATTTTTCCTTATTTATAATCTTGAATTGTTATCTGTTTTGATTGTTTCGATTTCATTTTTATATTGTGTGCTCTTTGAGATCAATTTGTTTGAGATGACCGCTTTTTCGCAAAAGTGTTCAATTTTTTCCGCCAAATATGATGCTCCCTTAACTATAACAACTGTTTGGATGGTATTTGTTGTAAATTTTTGTTGGCATTTGAAAAGTTCGGAAAAAAATAGGATTTTGAAAAAAATCGTTTTTCGAAAAAAAAATAGTTGTCATTTTATAATTTCTCGACACCCTAGAGCCACATCTTCCGACAGCTTTCATGCTATATGCTTATTTAGGTCACCCTATAAAACTTTGTATGGAGTATCACCTGTGTAGGTAGTGTAGGAGAAAAAAATTTTGCTATAGCTTTTGTAAAGAAATTGTTAGTATTTCATACGGAAATTTGCGAATTTAGCGAATAACGAATTTTAAAAATAGTTCCTATTCATCGGGCCGAGAGGTTGTTCAAATCCATCTAAACTCGTTGTGGAGTATCACCAGTGTAAGTAGAGTGTAAAACGAAAAGAATTTTTGGTATAGCTTGCCTAGCAAAAAAGTTAGGTTTTCATACGGAAATTTGCGGGTTTTGCGATGAGCGATTTTTATTTTTAGTTGTTTTTGATTGGGTCGAGAAATTGTCCAAATTGAACCAAACTTGGTATGGAGTATCCCCTCTGTAGGTAGAGTGTAGGAGAAAAAGAGTTTTTCTTATAGCTTGTCTAGGAAAAAAGTTGCGAATTTCGCGATTAGCGAATTTTAAATATAGTTGTTTTTGATTGGGTCAGGAAGTTGTCCAAATTGAACCAAACTCGGTATGGAGTATCCCCTGTGTAGTTAGAGTGTAAAGCAAAAATAATTTCTGCTATAGCTTGTCTAGGAAAAAGGTTAGGTTTTCATACAGTAATTTGCGAATTTCGCGATTAGCAATTTTTAAATATAATTGTTTTTGATTGGGTCAAGAAGTTGTCCAAATTGAACCAAACTTGGAATGGAGTATCTTCTGTGTAGTTAGAGTGTAGAAGAAAAAGAATTTTTGCTATAGCTTGTCTTGAAAAAAAAGTTAGTTTTTCATACGAAATTTGCGAAATTCGCGATTAGCGAATTTTTAAAATAGGTCTTTTTTCATTGGTTGAAGGAGTTATTCAAATCAATCGAAACTTGGAATGGAGTAAAACCTGTGTAGATAGAGTGTAGGAGAAAAAAATATTGCTACAGCTTTTGTAAAGAAAATGTTAGTTTTTCATACGGAAATTTGCGAATTTAGCGAATAACGAATTTTGAAAATAGTTCTTATTCATCGGGTCGAGGAGTTGTTCAAATCCGTCCAAACTCGTTGTGGAGTATCACCAGTGTAAGTAGAGTGTAAAACAAAAAGAATTTTTGGTATAGCTGGCCTAGCAAAAAAGTTAGGTTTTCATACGGAAATTTGCGGGTTTCGCGATGAGTGATTTTTAATTTTAGTTGTTTTTGATTGGGTCAAGAAATTGTCCAAGTTGAACCAAACTTGGTATGGAGTATCCCCTCTGTAGGTAGAGTGTAGGAGAAAAAGAGTTTTTCTTATAGCTTGCCTAGGACAAAAGTTAGTTTTTCATACGGAAATTTGCGAATTTCGCGAATAGCGAATTTTAAAAATGTGTCTTTTTCAACAAGTCAAGGAGTTGTCTAAATCAAACCAAACTCGATATGGAATATTACCAGTGTAATTAGAGTGTAAAACAAAAAGAATTTTTGGTATAGCTTGCTTAGCAAAAAAGTTAGGTCTTCATAAGGAAATTTGCGAATTTCGCGATTAGCGAATTTTAAATATAGTTGTTTTTGATTGGGTCAGGAAGTTGTCCAAATTGAACCAAACTTGGTACGGAGAATCCCCTAAGTAATTAGAGTGTAAAACAAAGAAAACTTTTTTGGTATAGCTTGCATAGCAAAAAAATTGGGTTTTCATAGGGAATTTTGCGAATTTCGCGAATTGCGAATTTTTGCGAATTTAAAAAACAGGTCTTTTTCAAGGAGTTGTCTAAATCAAACCAAGTTCGTTATGGAAAATCCCCTGTGTAATTAGAGTGTAAAACAAAGAGAGTTTTTGGTATAGCTTGGATAGCAAAAAAATTGGGTTTTCATACGGAATTTTGCGAATTTCGCGAATTGTGAATTTTTGCGAATTTTTAAAATAGGTTTTTTTTTCATTGGGTCAAGGAGTTGTCCAGATCAAACCACACTTGGTATGGAGTATCCCATGTGTAGTTAGAGTGTAAAGCAAAAATAATTTCTGCTAGCTTGTCTAGGAAAAAGGTTAGGTTTTCATACAGAAATTTGCGAAGGTTGGGTCAAGATTGGGTCAAGAAGTTGTCCAAATTGAACCAAACCTGGAATGGAGTATCTTCTGTGTAGTTAGAGTGTAGAAGAAAAAGAAATTTTGCTATAGCTTGTCTTGAAAAAAGTTAGTTTTTCATTCAGAAATTAGCGAATTTCGCGATTAGCGAATTTTAAAAATAGGTCTTTTTCATCGGGTCAAGGAGTTGTCTAAATCAAACCAAATTAGGTATGGAGTATCATCAGTGTAATTAGAGTGTAAAACAAAAAGAAATTTTGGTATAGCTTGTCTCGGAAAAAAGTTGGGCTTTTATACGGAGTTTTGCGAAATTCGCGAGTTGCGAATTTTAAAAATAGGTCTGTTCCATCGGTTCAATGAGTTGTCGAAATCAATCCAAACTCGGTATGGAGTATCAACAGTGTAGTTTTAGTGTAAAACAAAAAGAATTTTGGTATAGCTTGCCTGACAAAAAAGTTAGGTTTTCATAAACACGAAAAATTGCTTGTTTCGCGATGAGCGATTTTTAACTATAGTTGTTTTTGATTTGGTCAATAAATTGTCCAAATTGAACCAAACCTGGTAAGGAGTATGTTCTACATTGATAGATTGTAGAAGAAAAAAAAATTTTGGTATGGCTTGCCTAGCAAAAAAGTTAGGTTTTCATACGGAAATTTGCGGGTTTCGCAATGAGCGATTTTTAAATATAGTTGTTTTTGATTAGGTCAAGAAATTGTCCAAATTGAACCAAACTTGGTATGGAGTATCCCCTGTGTAGGTAGAGTTTAGAAAAAAAATTCTGCTATAGCTTTTCTAGGAAAAAAGTTAGTTTTTCATACGGAAATTTGCGAATTTCGCGATTAGCAAAATTTTAAAAATAGTTATTTTTGATTCGGTCACGAAGTTGTCCAAATTGAACCAAACCTGGTATGGAGTATCTTCTGTGTAGTTAGAGTGTAGAAGAGAAATAATTTTAGCTATAGCTTGTCTAGGAAGAAAGTTAGTTTTTCATTCAGAAATTTGCGAATTTCGCAATTAGCGAATTTTAAAAATAGGTCTGTTCCATCGGCTCAAGGAATTGTCCAATTCAATCCAAACTCGGTATGGAGTATCAACAGTGTAGTTTTAGTGTAAAACAACAAGAATTTTTGGTATAGCTTGCCTAACAAAAAAGTTAGGTTTTCATACGGAAATTTACGTGTTTCGCGATGACCGATTTTTAACTATAGTTATTCTTGATTGGGTCAAGAAAGTGTCCAAATTGAACCGAACTTGATATGGAGTATCGCCTGTGCAGGCAGAGTGTAGGAGAAAAAGAATTTTTGCTATTGCTTGTCTAGGAAAAAGAGTTAGTTTTTCATACGGAAATTTGCGAATTTCGCGAATAGCGAATTTTTAAATAAGGGCTTTTTCATCGGGTCAAGGAGTTGTTCAAATCAAAGCAAACACGGTATGGAGTATCACAAGTGAGGTTAGAGTGTAAAACAAAAAGAATTTTTACTATAGCTTGTCTAGGAAAAAAGTTTGTTTTTCATACTGAAATTTGAGAATTTCGCGATTAGCGAATTTTCAAATTTTTATAAAATAACGATTTATTATGCTTTGTTTTGTTTGGAGATAGAGTTCAAGCCTGACATTTTACCTAGTGCTCTTCTCAAAACCTCCTATAGTTGTTTGTTCGTAACTCCGCCGTAGCCGGTCCCCAGCCCAGATGAGAAAGGAGGAGGGAAACACACCCAGAACTTACTGGAAAAGTCTCAAAAAGTCGGTTTTTCAAATTGACTGGAGCCTTTTCCAACAATTTTCCAGCTATTATTTGACCTTAAAAGCCTTATTAATCTTGGTACGGCCGTAGTTCGGCACCTTATTAATCTTGGTACGGCCTTAGTACGGTACCTTAGAAATCTTAGTACGGCCTTACTACGGCCCGTAGAAAACTTAACAAGATCTTAGTACGGTTTTGATCAAAGACTTATACGGTTCCGTACTACGGCCTTACCCAGTTTTCCAAGTTCGGACAACCTGGGGCAGCCTAGCAATTGATCGAAGGGGGGTTATAATCTATTCTTGTGCTTGAATTACAGCGCTTTGATTGAACAATTAAATAGGCGGATGATCAGCTCCAAGAAGTAAATAGTGGTCCATGATTTTACGAGACCGCTATGATGCTGCACAAGGAGCCGTATTGTAAAGCCTTGAGGTTACTTCGACATGGGAGCAGCCCAACTATTTTTATAAATCTGACAATTAAAAAGTCAATATAGCATCTACATCTTCACAAGAATAGCGTTGTCTCACATCAGACAAAGATGAAAACGGATAAACGATGTGATATACACCAGACCACAACTGAAGACAGCAAAAGACAATTTTGCGTACACATTTCGTAAACCAAAAAACATTTCTCAAAGTTTTTTTTGCTTTTGTGTAAATTATCTTGATGTGCTCTCCAACAAAAAACTTTTTGGATGAATCGCTCTAAGCAATTTTGACTGCTTCGAGTTGTAACCGAGGTTTTCAGGCTTAAGTTGACCTTCTGCCCAACTGATGTTGCCTCCTATCACAAAAAGGTTAATATTTGGCAACTTTGAAGGTTTTCGAGATTTTTTCGCTGATATCAACATCAAAACATTTGGAAAGTTTGCAGTTTGAATAATTCGGAACGACGACCATTCAGCTACATGAATGTCAATTGCATCTACCCGGGTCAAGGTGTCACCGCTAAAAATCCCTAAACATGTAAGATTTGCGGCGAATTTGAGAAAAAGAGTGATATTTGCGCTCAATGAATGCGGCGAAAAAAAATTTTAAACGGTGAAAAATGTGAATTCGCCGCTTAAACGCTGAAAAAATTAAGCGGTGAAAAAAATTGCTATTTAAGCGGTAATTAAAAAATTGCTAATTAAACGGTGAAAAAAATTCACCGCTAAAATCGCAACTCTTACAAATATTCACCGCTAAATTCAATGCCTATCTTTTTTTCACAGGGTATATGATTAGGGTAGATGAGGTACGTGACAGATAGCGCAGTGGAATAAGATGTTGTTGACATATAGGAGGTGAGAGGTTCGAACCTGTGTACAGCAGCTTTTTTCGTAAGGAATGCGTGAAAAAAAATTTCACCACTGAAAACCGCAAATCTTGCAAAAATTCACCGCATTCAACGCTAAGAGATGCGGGCGCTTTGTGAAAAAGCGCTTTGAGATGCGGCTGTGAAAAAAGTTCTTTTTCACTGCTATTCACCGCTACCCAGGTTGAGGTCGCGCTCGAAATTGTCCCTGATCAGACCGTCCCAGACAAGTGTGACCTCTGATCAGACTGTCCCAGAACGAAATGACCTCTGATCAGACGAGTGTGCGCTCGAAGATCGTTGTGCGCTCGAAGTGCGCTCGAAGCCGCCTCTGATCAGACGAGTTCCTGACCGAAGTGAACCCTGATCAGACAAGTTCCAGACCATTGCCCAGATGAGTTCCAGACCATTGTCCAGACTAAAGTGCGCTCGAAATATTGTCCCAGACCATATGCATGGATGATCTCTGCAGACCTTCAATAACGAAAGTATTGCACAAAATTGACAATAAATAAAAAAATAAATTAAATCAATGAAAAAAATAAATTTTCTCACCAATAAACGAGTCCGTATATAACCCAGGTTAATGTACCCAAGAGAGTATGTCCATACTGAAGATAAACAAAATTCCTGGAATGCTAAATTTTGGGTTAGTGGATTTTCAGAATAGACAGGGATGCTCAGTCATATACGCTCCTACACAATGTTCCGACCCTGCTCATCCACGTTTTTATTTAATTGTCTACCAAATGAGGAAGAGATGGACAATTTTCAAAATTCCAAAAAAAAAATGAAAAATAATGCTGTATTAAGTGAACAAATATGCTGGACTTCATGGCCGATGAGACTTGCCATTAATGAAAGTAAAAGACATCACCAACAATAAAACCGTATAACAGAAAACAATAATTGCGACACAAAAGTTGGTGTCTAATACAACTCAACAAATTAACAAATTAACCTGTTTCTCACTAGATAAGATACGAGACCTTTCAGTAATGAGATGCAGTAACAGGTCGACGAAGAACAGAAAACAGGCAAACATCAAACATACGTTTTTGTTTTCAAAATAGCAATCCTCCAATTGATTTAACCCTATACATATCAACTCGCCACATTAACAAAATATGTGTGGAACCACATAAGAAGTTTTTAAACTTTCATTATATGTCAGATGAATACAAAAAGAACAGAAACCGCAAATCAGAAACCACCACTGAAAACCGGAAATCTTGCAAAAATTCACCGTATTCAACGCTAAGAGATGCGGGCGCTTTGTGAAAAAGCGCTTTGAGAAGCGGCTGTGAAAAAAGTTCTTTTTCACTGCTATTCACCGCTACCCAGGTTGAGGTCGCGCTCGAAATTGTCCCTGATCAGACCGTCCCAGACAAGTGTGACCTCTGATCAGACTGTCCCAGACCGAAGTGACCTCTGATCAGACGAGTGTGCGCTCGAAGATCGTTGTGCGCTCGAAGTGCGCTCGAAGCCGCCTCTGATCTGACTAGTTCCTGACCGAAGTGACCCCTGATCAGACAAGTTCCAGACCATTGCCCAGACGAGTTCCAGACCATTGTCCAGACTAAAGTGCGCTCGAAATACTGTCCCAGACCATATGCATGGATGATCTCTGCAGACCTTCAATAATGAAAGTATTGCACAAAATTGACAATAAATAAAAAAAATAAATTAAATCAATGAAAAAAATAAATTTTCTTACCAATAAACGAGTCCGTATATAACCCAGGTTAAAGTACCGAAGAGAGTATGTCCATACTGAAGATAAACAAAATTCCTGGATTGCTAAATTTTGGGTTAGTGGATTTTCAGAATAGACAGGGATGCTCAGTCATATACGCTCCTACACAATGTTCCGACCCTGCTCATCCACGTTTTTATTTAATTGTCTACCAAATGAGGAAGAGATGGACAATTTTCAAAATTCCAAAAAAAATTTGAAAAATAATGCTGTATTAAGTGAACAAATATGCGGGACTTCATGGCCGATGAGACTTGCCATTAATGAAAGTAAAAGACATCACCAACAATAAAACCGTATAACAGAAAACAATAATTGCGACACAAAAGTTGGTGTCTAATACAACTCAACAAATTAACAAATTAACCTGTTTCTCACTAGATAAGATACGAGACCTTTCAGTAATGAGATGCAGTAACAGGTCGACGAAGAACAGAAAAGAGGCAAAGATCAAACATACGTTTTTGTTTTCAAAATAGCAATCCTCCAATTGATTTAAACCTATACATATCAACTCGCCACATTAACAAAATATGTGTGGAACCACATAAGAAGTTTTTAAACTTTCATTATATGTCAGATGAATACAAAAAGAACAGCAAAAACAAAAAATCAAAAAAAAATACTAAGAAACATTTATCCTTGTCGTTAAAACCCTAGGCTGTTCAAAAAAATTGAACTTCTTAAATAGCGTTTCTTTTTTTCAAAGTCCAATTTATTTCAAAGTTCAATTTCACATGACTTACTCCTTCATCAAAAATCAAAAACAAATCAAAGATAGTTGGAGTCTATAACAACGAAAACTGGAACAAAAATTGACGGTCTGTGGGTCGTCTTAGAATAAAAAACTGGGAAAATAAGTATAAAACAATAAAAAAAAATTTGTTTATTTTTTTGCAAAGTATTTTTTTTCAAGTTTATAGTTTCCTTCTGATCAAGAGGGTTAAAAGGTCCTTTCTCACATTGACTTATTGTTTTTACTTCATCAATAGAAATGCTCTTGTGAAGAAACTTTTTAAGAAAATCAGCAAATCTTTTTCTGATGATTTTCAATTTTTTTGCATCTTGAGTATCAGTAGCTCTCCTGGAACAATCGCCACTGTAAACAATTTTCTGAGAAACCACTTCTAGTTGCCTTATTTTTGGTTCACGGGAAAGAGCTGAAGAATGATTTCACAAATCGAGACGACTATTGGATATTAAAACAAAAGACTAAAAAAAATCTGCAAATTATCATTTCTGATTTTTGCTTTCCTTTTAAAAGAGTGATGTGCCGGATCTTATTCGGTCAACTGAAACCAATTTACATGAACAAATCATTTAAAAAACATTACAGACGTCGTATTCTGATTTAAAAAATGTCAAAACAGCCCTTGGTACTAAAATATACATAAAACAATCATTAAAAAGGATTTGTTCTTCATTATGTTACTGAATCGTCAAGGAGTGAAAATTAAATTAGCGAGTATAATAAATTATCAACATTTTTAGTAAATGAGCCGTAAAATAATTTATGACAGCACTAAAAACAACTTAGTTTAACGGGCGAGTGCTAAAATTAATAAAGAAAGTCACGGTTTTTTACAAATCATGGTTTAAAAAAGAAAATCATTAAGAATCTTATATTTGTTTATTCAGACATTGTTTTGCAAAGTTTTTCATATTAATATTTAGCATTTTTAATGGCTCTTACAAACCAAAAAACGTTTGTAGTTCATTTATTTTTTGAACGGTAATAAGACTCTGTAGTGTTACTAAGAGTTACAAAGTTTTCGAATTTTTGGTCACTAATCTTTCTCGTTTAATAACTTTTTAGTTAGGGTGAAATCATTCGGGTGATAAAGTCCATTTTCTAGAAGTTTTGACGTTGTTTTTGGTTAAATATAGATATATGTTAACTTTAGTGTAGTTTGAGTAGAAGAAATAATTTCGACAAAGAAATTTACCTTTTTTTCGAGAATTTTTCACTAACAGTTTTTTGTTTATGCAATATTTTGCAAAGTTTCTACGACTAAAATTTAGCTTATTTAAAGTTTCTTACAATCCAAAAGAAAATCTTTGTAGTTCATTCAACGTTGGCGCTGTAATAAGCTTCTGTAGTGCTAGTAATAGTTGCAAAATTTACGAAACTTTGATAATTATTAAAGATTCGTTGTTTAATAACTTTTTAGTACGAACGAATTGAGAAACGTACTATAGCTCAATTTCTTGCATTTTTTACGCTCCCTCTAATTATAAGTATATTTTTTCACTTTAAGGTAGTTCAAAACAGAAATTTTGTAAAAGACTAACTTTCGACAAAGAATTTTACCTTTTTTTTTCAAGAATCTTTCACTAATATTTTTTTTTTTAGACAATATTTTGCAAAGTTCTTATGACTAAAATTTAGCTTATTTAACGTATCTTACAATCCAAAAGAAAATCTTTGTAGTTCATTCAACGTTGGCGCTGTAAAAAGCCTCTGTAGTGCTAGTAATAGTTGCAAAATTTACGAAATTTTGATCAATATTAAAGATTCGTTGTTTAATAACTTTTTAGTACGAACGAATTGAGAAACGTACTATAGCTCATTTTCTTGCCTTTTTAACGTTCTTTTTAATTATAAAAATATTTTTTCACTTTAAGGTAGTTCAAATCAGAAATTTTGTAAAAGAATAACTTTCGACAAAGAATTTTACCTTTTTTTCAAGAATCTTTCACTAATATTTTTTTCTTTAGACAATATTTTGCAAAGTTCTTATGACTAAAATTAAGCTTATTTAACGTGTCTTACAATCTAAAAGAAAATCTTTGTAGTTCATTTAACGATGGCGCTGTAATAAGCCTCTGTAGTGCTAGTAATAGTTGCAAAATTTACGAAATTTTGGTCATTATTAAAGATTCGTTGTTTAATAACTTTTTAGTACGAACGAATTGAGAAACGTACTATAGCTCATTTTCTTGCCTTTTTAACGTTCTTTTTAATTATAAAAATACTTTTTCACTTTAAGGTAGTTCAAATCAGAAATTTTGTAAAAGAATAACTTTCGACAAAGAATTTTACCTTTTTTTCAAAAATCTTTCACTAATATTTTTTTCTTTAGACAATATTTTGCAAAGATCTTATGACTAAAATTTAGCTTATTTAACGGGTCTTGCAACCCAAAAGAAAATCTTTGTAGTTCATTCAACGTTGGCGTTGTAATAAGCCTCTGTAGTGCTAGTAATAGTTGCAAAATTTACGAAATTTTGGTCATTTTTAAAGTTTCTTTGTTTAATAAATTTTTTAGTGCGAACGAATTGAGAAACGTACTATAGCTCGTCTTCTTGCATTTTTCACGCTCCTTCTAATTATATATTTATATTTTTTCACTTTAAGGTAGTTCAAAACAGAAATTTTGTAAAAGAGTAACTTTCGACAAAGAATTTTACCTTTTTTTCAAGAATCTTTCACTAATATTTTTTTCTTTAGACAATATTTTGCAAAGTTTCTACGACTAAAATTTAGCTTATTTAACGTGTCTTACAATTCAAAAGAAGGTCTTTGTAGTTCATTCAACGTTGGTGCTGTAATAAGCCTCTGTAGTGCTAGTAATAGTTGCAAAATTTACGAAATTTTGATAATCATTAAAGATTCGTTGTTTAATAACTTTTTAGTACGAACAAATTGAGAAACGTACTATAGCTCATCTTCTTGCATTTTTTTACGCTCATTCTAATTATAAATATATTTTTTCACTTTAAGGTAGTTCAAAACAGAAATTTTGTAAAAGAGTAACTTTCGACAAAGAATTTTACCTTTTTTTCAAGAATCTTTCACTAATATTTTTTTCTTTAGACAATATTTTGCAAAGTTCTTATAACTAAAATTTAGCTTATTTAACGTGTCTTACAATCTAAAAGAAAATCTTTGTTGTTCATTTTGCGTTGGCGCTGTAATAAGCCTCTGTAGTGCTAGTAATAGTTGCAAAATTTACGAAATTTTGGTCATTTTTGAAGATTCGTTGTTTAATAACTTTTTAGTACGAACGAATTGAGAAACGTACTATAGGTCATTTTCTTGCCTTTTTTACGTTCTTTCTAATTAAAAATATATTTTTTTACTTTAAGGTAGTTCAAAACAGAAATTTTGTAAAAGAGTAACTTTCGACAAAGAATTTTACCTTTTTTTCAAGAATCTTTCACTAATATTTTTTTAGACAATATTTTGCAAAGTTTCTACGACTAAAATTTAGCTTATTTAACGTGTCTTACAATCCAAAAGAAAATCATTGTAGTTCATTCAACGTTGGTGCTGTAATAAGCCTCTGTAGTGCTAGTAATAGTTGCAAAAATTACGAAATTTTGATCATTTTTAAAGTTTCCTTGTTTAATAACTTTTTAGTGCGAACGAATTGAGAAACGTACTATAGCTCATCTTCTTGCATTTGTTACGCTCTTTTTAATTATAAAAATATTTTCTCACTTTAAGGTAGTTCAAATCAGAAATTTTGTAAAAGAGTAACTTTCGACAAAGAATTTGACCTTTTTTTCAAGAATCTTTCACTAATATTTTTTTCTTTAGACAATATTTTGCAAAGTTTCTACGACTAAAATTTAGCTTATTTAACGTGTCTTACAATCCAAAAGAAAATCTTTGTCGTTCATTCAACGTTGGTGCTGTAATAAGCCTCTGTAGTGCTAGTAATATTTGCAAAATTTACGAAATTTTGATCATTTTTAAAGTTTCTTTGTTTAATAACTTTTTAGTGCGAACGAATTGAGAAACGTACTATAGCTCATCTTCTTGCATTTTTTACGCTCTTTTTAATTATAAAAACATTTTTTCACTTTAAGGTAGTTCAAATCAGAAATTTTGTAAAAGAGTAACTTTCGACAAAGAATTTTACCTTTTTTTCAACAATCTTTCACTAATATTTTTTTCTTTAGACAATATTTTGCAAAGATCTTATGACTAAAATTTAGCTTATTTAACGGGTCTTACAACCCAAAAGAAAATCTTTGTAGTTCATTCAACGTTCGTGTTGTAATAAGCCTCTGTAATGCTAGTAATAGTTGCAAAATTTACGAAATTTTGGTCATTTTTAAAGTTTCTTTGTTTAATAACTTTTTAGTGCGAACGAATTGAGAAACGTACTATAGCTCATCTTCTAGCATTTTTTACGCTCCTTCAAATTATATATATATTTTTTCACTTTAAGGTAGTTCAAAACAGAAATTTTGTAAAAGAGTAACTTTCGACAAAGAATTTTACCTTTTTTTCAAGAATCTTTCACTAATATTTTTTTCTTTAGACAATATTTTGCAAAGTTTCTACGACTAAAATTTAGCTTATTTAACGTGTCTTACAATCTAAAAGAAAATCTTTGTAGTTCATTTTACGTTGGCGCTGTAATAAGCCTCTGTAGTGCTAGTAATAGTTGCAAAATTTACGAAGTTTTGATCTTTATTAAAGATTCGTTGTTTAATAACTTTTTAGTACTAACAAATTGAGAAACGTACTATAGCTCATCTTCTTGCATTTTTTTACGCTCCTTCTAATTATAAATATATTTTTTCACTTTAAGGTAGTTCAAAACAGAAATTTTGTAAAAGAGTAACTTTCGACAAAGAATTTTACCTTTTTTTCAAGAATCTTTCACTAATATTTTTTTCTTTAGACAATATTTTGCAAAGTTTCTACGACTAAAATTTAGCTTATTTAACGTGTCCTACAATCTAAAAGAAAATCTTTGTAGTTCATTTTACGTTGGCGCTGTAATAAGCCTCTGTAGTGCTAGTAATATTTGCAAAATTTACGAAATTTTGATCTTTATTAAGGATTCGTTGTTTAATAACTTTTTAGTACGAACAAATTGAGAAACGTACTACAGCTCATTTTCTTGCAATTTTTAACGCTCCTTCTAATTATAAATATATTTTTTCACATAAAGGTAGTTCAAAACAGAAATTTTGTAAAAGAGTAACTTTCGACAAAGAATTTTACCTTTTTTTCAAGAATCTTTCACTAATATTTTTTTCTTTAGACAATTTTTTTGCAAAGTTCTTGTGACTAAAATTTAGCTTATTTAACGTGTCTTACAATCCAAAAGAAAATCTTTGTAGTTCATTCAACGTTGGTGCTGTAATAAGCCTCTGTAGTGCTAGTAATAGTTGCAAAATTTACGAAATTTTGATCTTTATTAAAGATTCGTTGTTTAATAACTTTTTAGTACGAACAAATTGAGAAACGTACTACAGCTCATTTGCTTGCATTTTTTAACGCTCCTTCTAATTATAAATATATTTTTTCACATAAAGGTAGTTCAAAACAGAAATTTTGTAAAAGAATAACTTTCGACAAAGAATTTTACCTTTTTTTCAAGAATCTTTCACTAATATTTTTTTCTTTAGACATTTTTTTGCAAAGTTCTTGTGACTAAAATTTAGCTTATTTAACGTGTCTTACAATCTAAAAGAAAATCTTTGTAGTTCATTTAACGTTGGCGCTGTAATAAACCTCTGTAGTACTAGTAATAGTTGCAAAATTTACGAAATTTTGGTCATTATTAAAGATTCGTTGTTTAATAACTTTTTAGTACGAACGAATTGAGAAACGTACTATAGCTCATTTTCTTGCTTTTTTACGTTCATTCTAATTATATATATATTTTTTCACTTTAAGGTAGTTCAAAACAGAAATTTTGTAAAAGAGTAACTTTCGACAAAGAATTTTACCTCTTTTTCAAGAATCTTTCACTAATATTTTTTTCTTTAGACAATATTTTGCAAAGTTCTTATGACTAATATTTAGCTTATTTAACGGGTCTTACAACACAAACGAAAATCTTTGTAGTTCATTCAACGTTGGCGCTGTAATGAGCCTCTGTAGTGCTTGTAATAGTTGCAAAATTTACGAAATTTTGTTCATTTTTAAAGTTTCTTTGTTTAATAACTTTTTAGTGCGAACGAATTGAGAAACGTACCGTAGCTCATCTTCTTGCATTTTAACACTCTTTCCGAATATATATATATATATATGTACCAGATGATAGCCCTTTTCTTCCTGATTCCAAAACACCTTCATTTTTAAGAATTGGTTCAGTAGTCTTGAAGATATGGCGTTTTGAAGATCTAGCCCCTTCGTTACTCCCGTGCCCGACAAACCCCCACCCATCCCCCACTCGTCGCTGGGTCTAACGAAATTGAAATAATTTCATTTTTGTTAATTCCGTTTAGTAACAGCTTTTGAAATATGAAATTTGAATGCAAGTTGTGTTTCGCCTCTCTACAGGTAAGTTATATGTGTTGGCAATGTGAAAAATTCGAATGAACTGCGCATTGCCAAATGACCAGCTCTATACAATCTGAGCATGTCATCTGACAGCAGGAGGAGTGCTATGAAGCGCTGTCCGGCTAGACCATTATAATTAACCTGCAAAGAGGTGCATATGAAATGAAATGTATCGGAAACATTCAAATGGTGATAGTAAGTTAGTGAAAGCAATGAGAAAGTGTCAGAGCCCCCCCCCCCCACCCAACCCCCCCCCCCAAATCCGGCAGCTACACAAGAATACCCCCGCCCGTGCTACGTGTCGTACACTTCGAGTGTTTCACGTCGCAGAATAGCTGCGCGCGCTGCTGTAGAGCGCAGATCAGAGTGTCGGGCGTGCCCAAGGTCATTTTAATAGCAGGAACTGAGTATTTTAGATCAAGTGAGATGCAGTCAAGGTATTTTGACGACCATGTACCTGGACAGGGAGTTATCGTTAATGAGTTCTTGAGTCCAGGAGGACGCAGAAAGGAGATAAGTGTTAAATGTTTTGAAGGTTTTAAAAAAGACAAGGAATTATATAGGACAAGACATCAAGTTGATTTAGATCTCGCAACCTCTATAAGGTTCGTCAATTTCCAACTTACAACTTACTTTTTTCTTACATATTGAGAAATTGTTTATTTGATGCTTATGATTTAGCTAATCTGAATTCAGAATTAACCCATCTGAGAGCTTTCTGCTTGATCATTTATTTGTACTGCTTCTATTAATTTTTACATGGTTTGTTTTTGAGGATTCTGCAGGGGAAAACCTAGATTACCAACAGAATTGTTGAAAACATTCCATTATATGCTCAAAATTGCGATTTTTCCGCATTTTAGAAATTATAGAATTTTAAAAATAGGTCTTTTTCATCGGGTCAAGGAGTTATTCAAATCGAACCAAACACGGTATGAAGTATCACCTGTGTATCTAGAGTCTAAATCAGAAAGAAATTTTGGTATAGCTTGCCTAGGAAAAAAGTTAGCTTTTGATACGGAAATTTGCGATTATTTCGAATATTTAATTTCAAAAATAGAGAAATTTATCGGGTCAAGGAGTTGTTCAAAGTGAACTAAACTGATATCCCAGACTACCAGTACTATTTAGGTTGTAATGTAAAAAGAATGGTCCGTCTAACTGTCCTAGAAAAAAAGTTCGTATCTCAATCGGAAATCTCGACTTTTTCCCTTATTCTATTTTCAAAAATATAGAAATTTCATCGGGTCAAGGAATTATTCAAATGTCCATACTGAAGATAAACAAAATTCCTGGAATGCTAAATTTTGGGTTAGTGGATTTTCAGAATAGACAGGGATGCTCAGTCATATACGCTCCTACACAATGTTCCGACCCTGCTCATCCACGTTTTTATTTAATTGTCTACCAAATGAGGAAGAGATGGACAATTTTCAAAATTCCAAAAAAAATTTGAAAAATAATGCTGTATTAAGTGAACAAATATGCGGGACTTCATGGCCGATGGGACTTGCCATTAATGAAAGTAAAAGACATCACCAAAAATAAAACCGTATAACAGAAAACAATAATTGCGACACAAAAGTTGGTGTCTAATACAACTCAACAAATTAACAAATTAACCTGTTTCTCACTAGATAAGATACGAGACCTTTCAGTAATGAGATGCAGTAACAGGTCGACGAAGAACAGAAAAGAGGCAAAGATCAAACATACGTTTTTGTTTTCAAAAGAGCAATCCTCCAATTGATTTAAACCTATACATATCAACTCGCCACATTAACAAAATATGTGTGGAACCACATAAGAAGTTTTTAAACTTTCATTATATGTCAGATGAATACAAAAAGAACAGCAAAAACAAAAAATCAAAAAAAATTACTAAGAAACATTTATCCTTGTCGTTAAAACCCTAGGCTGTTCAAAAAAATTGAACTTCTTAAATAGCGTTTCTTTTTTTCAAAGTCCAATTTATTTCAAAGTTCAATTTCACATGACTTACTCCTTCATCAAAAATCAAAAACAAATCAAAGATAGTTGGAGTCTATAACAACGAAAACTGGAACAAAAATTGACGGTCTGTGGGTCGTCTTAGAATAAAAAACTGGGAAAATAAGTATAAAACAATAAAAAAAAATTTGTTTATTTTTTTGCAAAGTATTTTTTTTCAAGTTTATAGTTTCCTTCTGATCAAGAGGGTTAAAAGGTCCTTTCTCACATTGACTTATTGTTTTTACTTCATCAATAGAAATGCTCTTGTGAAGAAACTTTTTAAGAAAATCAGCAAATCTTTTTCTGATGATTTTCAATTTTTTTGCATCTTGAGTATCAGTAGCTCTCCTGGAACAATCGCCACTGTAAACAATTTTCTGAGAAACCACTTCTAGTTGCCTTATTTTTGGTTCACGGGAAAGAGCTGAAGAATGATTTCACAAATCGAGACGACTATTGGATATTAAAACAAAAGACTAAAAAAATCTGCAAATTATCATTTCTGATTTTTGCTTTCCTTTTAAAAGAGTGATGTGCCGGATCTTATTCGGTCAACTGAAACCAATTTACATGAACAAATCATTTAAAAAACATTACAGACGTCGTATTCTGATATAAAAAATGTCAAAACAGCCCTTGGTACTAAAATATACATAAAACAATCATTAAAAAGGATTTGTTCTTCATTATGTTACTGAATCGTCAAGGAGTGAAAATTAAATTAGCGAGTATAATAAATTATCAACATTTTTAGTAAATGAGCCGTAAAATAATTTATGACAGCACTAAAAACAACTTAGTTTAACGGGCGAGTGCTAAAATTAATAAAGAAAGTCACGGTTTTTTACAAATCATGGTTTAAAAAAGAAAATCATTAAGAATCTTATATTTGTTTATTCAGACATTGTTTTGCAAAGTTTTTCATATTAATATTTAGCATTTTTAATGGCTCTTACAAACCAAAAAACGTTTGTAGTTCATTTATTTTTTGAACGGTAATAAGACTCTGTAGTGTTACTAAGAGTTACAAAGTTTTCGAATTTTTGGTCACTTAATCTTTCTCGTTTAATAACTTTTTAGTTAGGGTGAAATCATTCGGGTGATAAAGTCCATTTTCTAGAAGTTTTGACGTTGTTTTTGGTTAAATATAGATATATGTTAACTTTAGTGTAGTTTGAGTAGAAGAAATAATTTCGACAAAGAAATTTACCTTTTTTTCGAGAATTTTTCACAAACAGTTTTTTGTTTTTGTTTATGCAATATTTTGCAAAGTTTCTACGACTAAAATTTAGCTTATTTAAAGTTTCTTACAATCCAAAAGAAAATCTTTGTAGTTCATTCAACGTTGGCGCTGTAATAAGCCTCTGTAGTGCTAGTAATAGTTGCAAATTTTACGAAACTTTGATAATTATTAAAGATTCGTTGTTTAATAACTTTTTAGTACGAACGAATTGAGAAACGTACTATAGCTCATTTTCTTGCATTTTTTACGCTCCCTCTAATTATAAGTATATTTTTTCACTTTAAGGTAGTTCAAAACAGAAATTTTGTAAAAGACTAACTTTCGACAAAGAATTTTACCTTTTTTTTCAAGAATCTTTCACTAATATTTTTTTCTTTAGACAATATTTTGCAAAGTTCTTATGACTAAAATTTAGCTTATTTAACGTGTCTTACAATCCAAAAGAAAATCTTTGTAGTTCATTCAACGTTGGCGCTGCAAAAAGCCTCTGTAGTGCTAGTAATAGTTGCAAAATTTACGAAATTTTGATCAATATTAAAGATTCGTTGTTTAATAACTTTTTAGTACGAACGAATTGAGAAACGTACTATAGCTCATTTTCTTGCCTTTTTAACGTTCTTTTTAATTATAAAAATATTTTTTCACTTTAAGGTAGTTCAAATCAGAAATTTTGTAAAAGAATAACTTTCGACAAAGAATTTTACCTTTTTTTCAAGAATCTTTCACTAATATTTTTTTCTTTAGACAATATTTTGCAAAGTTCTTATGACTAAAATTAAGCTTATTTAACGTGTCTTACAATCTAAAAGAAAATCTTTGTAGTTCATTTAACGATGGCGCTGTAATAAGCCTCTGTAGTGCTAGTAATAGTTGCAAAATTTACGAAATTTTGGTCATTATTAAAGATTCGTTGTTTAATAACTTTTTAGTACGAACGAATTGAGAAACGTACTATAGCTCATTTTCTTGCCTTTTTAACGTTCTTTTTAATTATAAAAATACTTTTTCACTTTAAGGTAGTTCAAATCAGAAATTTTGTAAAAGAGTAACTTTCGACAAAGAATTTTACTTTTTTTTCAAGAATCTTTCACTAATATTTTTTTCTTTAGACAATATTTTGCAAAGTTTCTACGACTAAAATTTAGCTTATTTAACGTGTCTTACAATCGAAAAGAAAATCTTTGTAGTTCATTCAACGTTGGTGCTGTAATAAGCCTCTGTAGTGCTAGTAATAGTTGCAAAATTTACGAAATTTTGATAATCATTAAAGATTCGTTGTTTAATAACTTTTTAGTACGAACAAATTGAGAAACGTACTATAGCTCATCTTCTTGCATTTTTTTACGCTCATTCTAATTATAAATATATTTTTTCACTTTAAGGTAGTTCAAAACAGAAATTTTGTAAAAGAGTAACTTTCGACAAAGAATTTTACCTTTTTTTTCAAGAATCTTTCACTAATATTTTTTTTAGACAATATTTTGCAAAGTTTCTACGACTAAAATTTAGCTTATTTAACGTGTCTTACAATCTAAAAGAAAATCTTTGTTGTTCATTTTGCGTTGGCGCTGTAATAAGCCTCTGTAGTGCTAGTAATAGTTGCAAAATTTACGAAATTTTGGTCATTTTTGAAGATTCGTTGTTTAATAACTTTTTAGTACGAACGAATTGAGAAACGTACTATAGCTCATTTTCTTGCCTTTTTTACGTTCTTTCTAATTAAAAATATATTTTTTTACTTTAAGGTAGTTCAAAACAGAAATTTTGTAAAAGAGTAACTTTCGACAAAGAATTTTACCTTTTTTTCAAGAATCTTTCACTAATATTTTTTTTAGACAATATTTTGCAAAGTTTCTACGACTAAAATTTAGCTTATTTAACGTGTCTTACAATCCAAAAGAAAATCATTGTAGTTCATTCAACGTTGGTGCTGTAATAAGCCTCTGTAGTGCTAGTAATAGTTGCAAAATTTACGAAATTTTGATCATTTTTAAAGTTTCTTTGTTTAATAACTTTTTAGTGCGAACGAATTGAGAAACGTACTATAGCTCATCTTCTTGCATTTGTTACGCTCTTTTTTATTATAAAAATATTTTCTCACTTTAAGGTAGTTCAAATCAGAAATTTTGTAAAAGAGTAACTTTCGACAAAGACTTTTACCTTTTTTTCAAGAATCTTTCACTAATATTTTTTTCTTTAGACAATATTTTGCAAAGTTTCTACGACTAAAATTTAGCTTATTTAACGTGTCTTACAATCCAAAAGAAAATCTTTGTCGTTCATTCAACGTTGGTGCTGTAATAAGCCTCTGTAGTGCTAGTAATATTTGCAAAATTTACGAAATTTTGATCATTTTTAAAGTTTCTTTGTTTAATAACTTTTTAGTGCGAACGAATTGAGAAACGTACTATAGCTCATCTTCTTGCATTTTTTACGCTCTTTTTAATTATAAAAACATTTTTTCACTTTAAGGTAGTTCAAATCAGAAATTTTGTAAAAGAGTAACTTTCGACAAAGAATTTTACCTTTTTTTCAACAATCTTTCACTAATATTTTTTTCTTTAGACAATATTTTGCAAAGATCTTATGACTAAAATTTAGCTTATTTAACGGGTCTTACAACCCAAAAGAAAATCTTTGTAGTTCATTCAACGTTCGTGTTGTAATAAGCCTCTGTAATGCTAGTAATAGTTGCAAAATTTACGAAATTTTGGTCATTTTTAAAGTTTCTTTGTTTAATAACTTTTTAGTGCGAACGAATTGAGAAACGTACTATAGCTCATCTTCTAGCATTTTTTGCGCTCCTTCAAATTATATATATATTTTTTCACTTTAAGGTAGTTCAAAACAGAAATTTTGTAAAAGAGTAACTTTCGACAAAGAATTTTACCTTTTTTTCAAGAATCTTTCACTAATATTTTTTTCTTTAGACAATATTTTGCAAAGTTTCTACGACTAAAATTTAGCTTATTTAACGTGTCTTACAATCTAAAAGAAAATCTTTGTAGTTCATTTTACGTTGGCGCTGTAATAAGCCTCTGTAGTGCTAGTAATAGTTGCAAAATTTACGAAGTTTTGATCTTTATTAAAGATTCGTTGTTTAATAACTTTTTAGTACGAACAAATTGAGAAACGTACTATAGCTCATCTTCTTGCATTTTTTTACGCTCCTTCTAATTATAAATATATTTTTTCACTTTAAGGTAGTTCAAAACAGAAATTTTGTAAAAGAGTAACTTTCGACAAAGAATTTTACCTTTTTTTCAAGAATCTTTCACTAATATTTTTTTCTTTAGACAATATTTTGCAAAATTTCTACGACTAAAATTTAGCTTATTTAACGTGTCTTACAATCCAAAAGAAAATCTTTGTAGTTCATTCAACGTTGGTGCTGTAATAAGCCTCTGTAGTGCTAGTAATAGTTGCAAAATTTACGAAGTTTTGATCTTTATTAAAGATTCGTTGTTTAATAACTTTTTAGTACGAACAAATTGAGAAACGTACTATAGCTCATCTTCTTGCATTTTTTTACGCTCCTTCTAATTATAAATATATTTTTTCACTTTAAGGTAGTTCAAAACAGAAATTTTGTAAAAGAGTAACTTTCGACAAAGAATTTTACCTTTTTTTCAAGAATCTTTCACTAATATTTTTTTCTTTAGACAATATTTTGCAAAGTTTCTACGACTAAAATTTAGCTTATTTAACGTGTCTTACAATCCAAAAGAAAATCTTTGTAGTTCATTCAACGTTGGTGCTGTAATAAGCCTCTGTAGTGCTAGTAATAGTTGCAAAATTTACGAAATTTTGATCTTTATTAAAGATTCGTTATTTAATAACTTTTTAGTACGAACAAATTGAGAAACGTACTATAGCTCATTTTCTTGCAATTTTTAACGCTCCTTCTAATTATAAATATATTTTTTCACATAAAGGTAGTTCAAAACAGAAATTTTGTAAAAGAGTAACTTTCGACAAAGAATTTTACCTTTTTTTCAAGAATCTTTCACTAATATTTTTTTCTTTAGACAATTTTTTTGCAAAGTTCTTGTGACTAAAATTTAGCTTATTTAACGTGTCTTACAATCCAAAAGAAAATCTTTGTAGCTCATTCAACGTTGGGGCTGTAATAAGCCTCTGTAGTGCTAGTAATAGTTGCAAAATTTACGAAATTTTGATCTTTATTAAAGATTCGTTGTTTAATAACTTTTTAGTACGAACAAATTGAGAAACGTACTATAGCTCATTTTCTTGCATTTTTTAACGCTCCTTCTAATTATAAATATATTTTTTCACATAAAGGTAGTTCAAAACAGAAATTTTGTAAAAGAGTAACTTTCGACAAAGAATTTTACCTTTTTTTCAAGAATCTTTCACTAATATTTTTTTCTTTAGACATTTTTTTGCAAAGTTCTTGTGACTAAAATTTAGCTTATTTAACGTGTCTTACAATCTAAAAGAAAATCTTTGTAGTTCATTTAACGTTGGCGCTGTAATAAACCTCTGTAGTACTAGTAATAGTTGCAAAATTTACGAAATTTTGGTCATTATTAAAGATTCGTTGTTTAATAACTTTTTAGTACGAACGAATTGAGAAACGTACTATAGCTCATTTTCTTGCTTTTTTACGTTCTTTCCAATTATATATATATTTTTTCACTTTAAGGTAGTTCAAAACAGAAATTTTGTAAAAGAGTAACTTTCGACAAAGAATTTTACCTCTTTTTCAAGAATCTTTCACTAATATTTTTTTCTTTAGACAATATTTTGCAAAGTTCTTATGACTAATATTTAGCTTATTTAACGGGTCTTACAACACAAACGAAAATCTTTGTAGTTCATTCAACGTTGGCGCTGTAATAAGCCTCTGTAGTGCTTGTAATAGTTGCAAAATTTACGAAATTTTGTTCATTTTTAAAGTTTCTTTGTTTAATAACTTTTTAGTGCGAACGAATTGAGAAACGTACCGTAGCTCATCTTCTTGCATTTTTAACGCTCTTTCCGAATATATATATATATATGTACCAGATGATAGCCCTTTTCTTCCTGATTCCAAAACACCTTCATTTTTAAGAATTGGTTCAGTAGTCTTGAAGATATGGCGTTTTGAAGATCTAGCCCCTTCGTTAATCCCGTGCCCGACAAACCCGCACCCATCCCCCACTCGTCGCTGGGTCTAACGAAATTGAAATAATTTCATTTTTGTTAATTCCGTTAGTAACAGCTTTTGAAATATGAAATTTGAATGCAAGTTGTGTTTCGCCTCTCTACAGGTAAGTTATATGTGTTGGCAATGTGAAAAATTCGAATGAACTGCGCATTGCCAAATGACCAGCTCTATACAATCTGAGCATGTCATCTGACAGCAGGAGGAGTGCTATGAAGCGCTGTCCGGCTAGACCATTATAATTAACCTGCAAAGAGGTGCATATGAAATGAAATGTATCGGAAACATTCAAATGGTGATAGTAAGTTAGTGAAAGCAATGAGAAAGTGTCAGAGCCCCCCCCCCACCCAACCCCCCCCCCAAATTCGGCAGCTACACAAGAATACCCCCGCCCGTGCTACGTGTCGTACACTTCGAGTGTTTCACGTCGCAGAATAGCTGCGCGCGCTGCTGTAGAGCGCAGATCAGAGTGTCGGGCGTGCCCAAGGTCATTTTAATAGCAGGAACTGAGTATTTTAGATCAAGTGAGATGCAGTCAAGGTATTTTGACGACCATGTACCTGGACAGGGAGTTATCGTTAATGAGTTCTTGAGTCCAGGAGGACGCAGAAAGGAGATAAGTGTTAAATGTTTTGAAGGTTTTAAAAAAGACAAGGAATTATATAGGACAAGACATCAAGTTGATTTAGATCTCGCAACCTCTATAAGGTTTGTCAATTTCCAAGCTAAGTGCGAACCTGGGCAAGTACTAGCGAAAGTCTGGAAGATATTTAAGAATGCGAAATCGATCAATTTGGGCAAATTAAGACCAAATCAGAAAACGGGCGAAAAAAAACAATGGCGTTACAATGGCTGGGTCAATTTTTTTGGCAGTGGAGACTGCAAACGTGCCAGGAGTCTTATCGAGAAAAAGAGAGAAAAATATGGCGAAAAGATCATTGAAAAAGTTGGCAGGATCAGATGTCTCGGTTTTCATACCAAGAAGAAGCTTGTAGCTGTACCAAAAAAAGAATTCCTGCTAAAAAAGAAGTGCCTAGGCAATTTTCCAGCTGGGGTAAACGATGGACCCCAATAAACGAAAGTCGATTTGCGGATGACGTCTTTGATTGCTTATTTTCAAATGGTGTTGTTCTAGTAGAGTAATTGTTATAGCAGTGTTGTATTAGTGTTCGCCTTGTACTTTTTTCTTACATATTGAGAAATTGTTTATTTGATGCTTATGATTTAGCTAATCTGAATTCAGAATTAACCCATCTGAGAGCTTTTTCTGCTTGATCATTTATTTGTACTGCTTCTATTAATTTTTACATGGTTTGTTTTTGAGGATTCTGCAGGGGAAAACCTAGATTACCAACAGAATCGTTGAAAACATTCCATTATATGCTCAAAATTGCGATTTTTCCGCATTTTAGAAATTATAGAATTTTAAAAATAGGTCTTTTTCATCGGGTCAAGGAGTTATTCAAATCGAACCAAACACGGTATGAAGTATCACCTGTGTATCTAGAGTCTAAATCAGAAAGAAATTTTGGTATAGCTTGCCTAGGAAAAAAGTTAGCTTTTGATACGGAAATTTGCGATTATTTCGAATATTTAATTTCAAAAATAGAGAAATTTATCGGGTCAAGGAGTTGTTCAAAGTGAACTAAACTGATATCCCAGACTACCAGTACTATTTAGGTTGTAATGTAAAAAGAATGGTCCGTCTAACTGTCCTAGAAAAAAAGTTCGTATCTCAATCGGAAATCTCGACTTTTTCGCTTATTCTATTTTCAAAAATATAGAAATTTCATCGGGTCAAGGAATTATTCAAATCGAACCAAACTTGGTATGGAGTATCCCCTGTGTATCTAGAGTCTAAAACAGAAAGAGTTTTTGGTATAGCTTGCCGAGGAAAAAAGTTAGCTTTTGATACGGAAATTTGCGATTATTTCGAATATTTAATTTCAAAAATAGAGAAATTTATCGGGTCAAGGAGTTGTTCAAAGTGAACTAAATTGATATCCTAGACTACCATTACTATTTAGGTTGTAATGCAAAAAGAATGGTCCGTCTAACTGTCCTAGAAAAAAAGTTCGTATCTCAATCGGAAATCTCGACTTTTTCGCTTATTCTATTTTCAAAAATATAGAAATTTCGTCGGGTCAAAGAGTTGTTCAAATCGAACCAAACTCGGCATGGAGTATCCCCAGTGTATGTAGAGTCTAAAAGAGAAAGAATTTTTGGTATAGCTTGCCTAGGAAAAAAGTAAGCTTTTGATACGGAAATTTGCTATTATTTCGAATATTTTTTTTCAAAAATAGGTCTATTTGATCGGGTCAAGGAGTTGTTCAAATCAAACCAAACTTGGTATGGAGTATCCCACGGGGTATGTAGAGTGTAAAACAGAAAGAATTTTTGGCATAGCCTGCCTAGGAAAAAAGTTAGCTTTTGATACGGAAATTTGCTATTATTTCGAATATATTTTTTCAAAAATAGGTCTTTTTGATCGGGTCAAGGAGTTGTTCAAATCGAACCAAACTCGGTATGGAGTATCCCCAGGGTATGTAGAATGTAAAACAGAAAGAATTTTTGGTATAGTTTGCCTAGGAAAAAAGTTCGTATTTCAATCGGAAATATCGACTTATTCGCTTATTATTCGCTTATTCTATTTTCAAAAATATAGAAATTTCGTCGGGTCAAGGAGTTGTTCAAGTCAAACCAAACTCGGTATGGAGTATCCCCAGTGTATGTAGAGTCTAAAACAGAAAGAATTTTTGGTATAGCTTGCCTAGGAAAAAAGTTAGCTATTATTTCGAATATATTTTTTCAAAAATAGGTCTTTTTGATCGGGTCAAGGAGTTGTTCAAATCGAACCAAACTCGGTATGGAGTATCCCCAGTGTATGTATAGTCTAAAAGAGAAAGAATTTTTGGTATAGCTTGCCTAGAAAAAAAGTAAGCTTTTGATACGAAAATTTGCTATTATTTCGAATATTTTTTTTCAAAAATAGGTCTATTTGATCGGGTCAAGGAGTTGTTCAAATCAAACCAAACTTGGTATGGAGTATCCCACGGGGTATGTAGAGTGTAAAACAGAAAGAATTTTTTGGCATAGCTTGCCTAGGAAAAAAGTTAGCTTTTGATACGGAAATTTGCTATTATTTCGAATATATTTTTTCAAAAATAGGTCTTTTTGATCGGGTCAAGGAGTTGTTCAAATCGAACCAAACTCGGTATGGAGTATCCCCAGGGTATGTAGAATGTAAAACAGAAAGAATTTTTGGTATAGTTTGCCTAGGAAAAAGTTCGTATTTCAATCGGAAATATCGACTTATTCGCTTATTATTCGCTTATTCTATTTTCAAAAATATAGAAATTTCGTCGGGTCAAGGAGTTGTTCAAATCGAACCAAACTCAGCATGGAGTATCCCCAGTGTATGTAGAGTCTAAAACAGAAAGAATTTTTGGTATAGCTGGCCTAGGAAAAAAGTTAGCTTTTGATACGGAAATTTGCTATTAATTCGAATATATTTTTTCAAAAATAGGTCTTTTTGATCGAGTCAAGGAGTTGTTCAAATCGAACCAAACTCGGTATGGAGTATCCCCAGGGTATGTAGAATGTAAAACAGAAAGAATTTTTGGTATAGTTTGCCTAGGAAAAAAGTTCGTATTTCAATCGGAAATATCGACTTATTCGCTTATTATTCGCTTATTCTATTTTTATAATAAAAAATATAGAAATTTCGTCGGGTCAAGGAGTTGTTCAAATCAAACCAAACTCGGTATGGAGTATCCCCAGGGTATGTAGAATGTAAAACAGAAAGAATTTTTGGTATAGTTTGCCTAGGAAAAAAGTTCGTATTTCAATCGGAAATATCGACTTATTCGCTTATTATTCGCTTATTCTATTTTTATAATAAAAAATATAGAAATTTCGTCGGGTCAAGGAGTTGTTCAAATCAAACCAAACTCGGTATGGAGTATCCCCAGGGTATGTAGAATGTAAAACAGAAAGAATTTTTGGTATAGTTTGCCTAGGAAAAAAGTTCGTATTTCAACGGAAATATCGACTTATTCGCTTATTATTCGCTTATTCTGTTTTCAAAAATATAGAAATTTCGTCGGGTCAAGGAGTTGTTCAAGTCAAACCAAACTCGGTATGGAGTATCCCCAGGGTATGTAGAATGTAAAACAGAAAGAATTTTTGGTATAGTTTGCCTAGGAAAAAAGTTCGTATTTCAATCGGAAATATCGACTTATTCGCTTATTATTCGCTTATTCTATTTTCAAAAATATAGAAATTTCGTCGGGTCAAGGAGTTGTTCAAGTCAAACCAAACTCGGTATGGAGTATCCCCAGGGTATGTAGAATGTAAAACAGAAAGAATTTTTGGTATAGTTTGCCTAGGAAAAAAGTTCGTATTTCAATCGCAAATATCGACTTATTCGCTTATTATTCGCTTATTCTATTTTCAAAAATATAGAAATTTCGTCGGGTCAAGGAGTTGTTCAAATCGAACCAAACTCAGCATGGAGTATCCCCAGTGTATGTAGAGTGTAAAACAGAAAGAATTTTTGGTATAGCTTGCCTAGGAAAAAAGTTAGCTTTTGATACGGAAATTTGCTATTATTTCGAATATATTTTTTCAAAAATAGGTCTTTTTGATCGGGTCAAGGAGTGGTTCAAATCGAACCAAACTCGGTATGGAGTATCTCCAGGGTATGTAGAATGTAAAACAGAAAGAATTTTTGGTATAGTTTGCCTAGGAAAAAAGTTCGTATTTCAACGGAAATATCGACTTATTCGCTTATTATTCGCTTATTCTATTTTCAAAAATATAGAAATTTCGTCGGGTCAAGGAGTTGTTCAAATCAAACCAAACTCGGTATGGAGTATCCCCAGGGTATGTAGAATGTAAAACAGAAAGAATTTTTGGTATAGTTTGCCTAGGAAAAAAGTTCGTATTTCAACGGAAATATCGACTTATTCGCTTATTATTCGCTTATTCTATTTTCAAAAATATAGAAATTTCGTCCGGTCAAGGAGTTGTTCAAATCAAACCAAACTCGGTATGGAGTATCCCCAGGGTATGTAGAATGTGAAACAGAAAGAATTTTTGGTATAGTTTGCCTAGGAAAAAAGTCCGTATTTCAATCGGAAATATCGACTTATTCGCTTATTATTCGCTTATTCTATTTTCAAAAATATAGAAATTTCGTCGGGTCAAGGAGTTGTTCAAATCGAACCAAACTCAGCATGGAGTATCCCCAGTGTATGTAGAGTCTAAAACAGAAAAAATTTTTGGTATAGCTTGCCTAGGAAAAAAGTTAGCTTTTGATACGGAAATTTGCTATTATTTCGAATATTTTTTTTCAAAAATAGGTCTTTTTGATCGGGTCAAGGAGTTGTTCAAATCGAACCAAACTCGGTATGGAGTATCCCCAGAGTATTTATAGTCTAAAACAGAAAGAGTTTTTGCTATAGCTTGTATAGGAAAAAAGTTATTTTATCATACGGAAATTTGCGATTATTCCGAATAACGAATTTTTAAAATAGGTCTTTTTCGTATAGTCAAAAACTTCTTGAAATTGAACCAAACTCGGTATAGAGTATCCCATGTGTATGTAGAGTCTAAAACAAAAAGAATTTTTGCTATAGCTAGACTAGGAAAAAAGTTAGTTTTTCATACGGAAATGTGCAATTATTTCGAATAACTTGAGATTATTGAATTTTAAAAATTGATCTTTTTTATCGGGTCAAGGAGTTATTCAAATTGAACCAAACTCGGCATGGAGTATCCCCAGTGTATCTAGAGTCTAAAACAGAAAGAATTTTTGGTATAGCTTGCCTAGGAAAAAAGTTAGCTTTTGATACGGAAATTTGCGATTATATCGAATATTTAATTTCAAAATTAGAGAAATTTTATCGGGTCAAGGAGTTGTTCAAATTGAACTAAATTGATATCCCAGACTACCAGTAATATTTAGGTTGTAATGCAAAAAAATGGTCCGTCTAACTGTCCTAGAAAAAAAGTTCGTATCTCAATCGGAAATCTCGACTTTTTCGCTTATTCTTTTTTCAAAAATATAGAATTTTCGTCGGGTCAAGGAGTTGTTCAAATCAAACCAAACTCGGTATAGAGTATCCCCTGGTTATGTAGAGTGTAAAACAAAAAGAATTTTTGGTATAGCTTGCCTAGGAAAAAAGTTCGTATTTCAATCGGAAATATCGATTTATTCGCTTATTCTATTTTCAAAAATATAGAAATTTCGTCGGGTCAAGGAGTTGTTCAAATCGAACCAAACTCGGTATAGAGTATCCCCTGGTAATGTAGAGTGTAAAACAAAAAGAATTTTTGGTACAGCTTGCCTAGGAAAAAAGTTCGTATTTGAATCGGAAATATCGATTTATTCGCTTATTCTATTTGCAAAAATATAGAAATTTCGTCGGGTCAAGGAGTTGTTCAAATCAAACCAAACTCGGTATAGAGTATCCCCTGGGTATGTAGAGTGTAAAACAAAAAGAACTTTTGGTATAGCTTGCCTAGGAAAAAAGTTCGTATTTCAATCGGAAATATCGATTTGTTCGCTTATTCTATTTTCAAAAATATAGAAATTTCGTCGGGTCAAGGAGTTGTTCAAATTGAACCAAACTCGGATTAGAGTATCCCATGTGTATCTAGAGTATCGGAAATATCGACTTATTCGCTTATTCTATTTTCAAAAATATAGAAAATTTATCGGGTCAAGGAGTTATTCAAATCAAACCAAACTGGGTATGTAGTATACCACGGGTACCTTGAGTGTAAAACAAAAAAAATTTTTGCTATAGCTTGTATAGGAAAAAAGTTAGTTTATCATACGGAAATTTGCGATTATTCCGAATAACGAATTTTTAAAATAGGTCTTTTTCGTATGGTCAAAATTTTCTTGAAATTGAACCAAACTCGGTATAGAGTATCCCATGTGTATCTAGAGTCTAAAACAGAAAGAATTTTTGCTATAGCTTGCCTAGGAAAAAAGTTAGTTTTTCGTACAATAATTTCCGATTAATTCGAATAATTAGTTTTAAAATAATTTTTAAAAAAAGTTTATTTTTATCGGGTCAAGGAGTTGTTCAAAGTGAACTAAATTGATATCCCAGACTACCAGTACTATCAAGGTTGTAATGCGAAAAGAATTGTCCGCCTAAATTTCCTAGAAAAAGTTCGTATTTCAATCGGAAATATCGACTTATTCGCTTATTCTATTTTCAAAAATATAGAAATTTTATCGGGTCAAGGAGTTGTTCAAAGTGAAATAAATTGATATCCCAGACTACCAGTACTATTTAGGTTGTAATGCGAAAAGAATGGTCCGCGTAACTTTCCTAGAATAAAGTTTGTATTTCAATCGGAATTATCAAATTTTTCGCTTATTATATTTTAGAAAAGTTAATTTTTATCGGGTCAAGGAGTTGTTCAAATCGAACCAAACTCGGTATGTTTTCAGTTTGCATTATGACAATAGGTCTTTTTCGTATGGTCAAAAACTTCTTGAAGTTGAACCAAACTCGGTATAGAGTATCCCATGTGTATCTAGAGTCTAAAACAGAAAGAATTTTTGCTATAGCTTGCCTAGGAAAAAAGTTAGTTTTTCGTACGTTAATTTCCGATTAATTCGAATAATTAGTTTTAAATAATTTTAAAAAAAAATTATTTTTATCGGGTCAAGGAGTTGTTCAAAGTGAACTAAATTGATATCCCAGACTACCAGTACTATTAAGGTTGTAATGCGAAAAGAATTGTCCGCCTAACTTTCCTAGAAAAAAGTTCGTATTTCAATCGGAAATATCGACTTATTCGCTTATTCTATTTTCAAAAATATAGAAATTTTATCGGGTCAAGGAGTTGTTCAAAGTGAAATAAATTGATATCCCAGACTACCAGTACTATTTAGGTTGTAATGCGAAAAGAATGGTCCGCGTAACTTTCCTAGAATAAAGTTTGTATTTCAATCGGAATTATCAAATTTTTCGCTTATTATATTTTAGAAAAGTTAATTTTTATCGGGTCAAGGTGTTGTTCAAATCGAACCAAACTCGGTATGTTTTCAGTTTGCATTATGACACAGACCACAATTGTTGTAAGTGAGAAGGGGTTTTTTTCGGAAAGGCCTCGTGTGTTATCAAATGCTCAAGAAGAGACTTTAAGTCAACACGACAATTTGAGAAGCGAAATCGATCTCCTTAAAACTCAAGTTGAAAATCTATCCAGGCGGGTCACAGAGTTGGAAAAAGCCTCAGCTGAAGTTATAGACTTGACTCAAGATGATAGCTTTACGACTACTGCCTCTGTTCACTCTGAAGATCTAAGTCCAGTTGAGAATGGATTGATACATTAGATATGAGCATAATGTTTCCCTCGAAAATCCCTAATTTTGAATTGGATGTATGCCTTGAACTAGCTGAAAAAAATGCTTAATTAGGTAATTGATTACGAGTTGTCTGTGACAATATTTTGTTACTTTGCTTTATTGATGAAGTTTTTTTAATTTGTAGTCAATGTTATATTATTTTGGTTTTCGTAAGGAAGCGATGTTTGAGCTATGAAGAGTGTTTTCAGTTAATTTCTTCAAGTTTCTTTTTTAGCGAACGTAATTTGAATGTCGGCGCTTTTTTTTCTCTTCGTTTATTGCACTTTCAACTTATTTTCAGATAATCTGACAAATGTCTTCTGTCAAATGCAGTTTTGGATGGTTACTTCTCTCTACGGACAAGAAAGATGCCAGAATTATTGATGCGAAATCGGTGTTGTGGGGTTCAATAAGTCATTTTGACAAATTTACAAAGACGGAGGGGACAGAAGTTCAGCTCCTTGTGGGAAACAAACAAGTCACGTACGTTGTGGTGCTGCAAGGAATGGGAAATTTTGAAAAGAATTTGGCAGAACTGAGATCGAAGTATAATATGCAAATTACATCGAATATGGGCATAAGTCAAACTGAAGCTCCGACTCAATCTACCGACACAAGTTCTACAACTGTCAAGGCTGTCTCGGTAACTTTTTAAACTTTTAGCAAGCAATTCGAAAAATTTTGTTCAAACAAAAGACAATTTCAATTTTCTGTTGTTTCGTTTTCTTCACAAACTAGGCTTAACGATTTTTTCAACTTTACGAAAATCAGTTATTGTTTAGTGCTGCGCTGCTCATCGTGCAATCTCAGAAACACTTCTACAAAATGAAGAACGTTTGTGTGAGACTGTCGAATTGATGCAGCAATCATCCCAACAATCAGCCGATGATTTTGCTAACCTGAAAAGAATAATGACGGCCATTGTAAGTCACGTTTCGTTTGCTATCGGATTTTCCGAATATTATCGAAGCTTTCCACAAAACACATACAATCTTTTCTAGAAAATATCAATGTTGTATAGGGGAAAAACGTATTTATAAATTCCTTTAGTAGACATCTCTTCATAGAATCCTAGTTAGTCTCACAATTCTTATCAGTTCAATGTTTCTTGGGGACAATACCCTTTAAAACTAATTTTCTAAACTGTGATTGCATAGGTGAATAGCGCCCTGAAATCTTTTGATACAACAGAAAATGTACCTCTCTTCGATGAAGATGTGGACATCGCCGAAGTAACAGCTGACGCTGAAGAGACTGATCTGTTTCTTCTCGTTGAAAGAAATCCCCCTGTGCAATTTGGTTTGAACAATCAGAATTTAGATCTTGTGTACAGCGGCCATTTGCCTTCAACATATGGGGAATTCTTCGGAAGTGGATATTAGGAATTAACGGACTGGCACATGAAATGATTTTGCCCTCAAAAACATTAGATGGAGGTCGAAAATGTGCTTCCAAGGAGTTGATGCTGAAATTTTTCCGTTAGAACTTCCGAATTCTTTTTGAAGGATTTTTTGTCGCTCTTAGGTTTTTAAGCTGTGGCAATCAGAAATCTTATCTCTATTCGTATTTTAAAATACTGCATGATTTTTGCATAACTGAATTGAGAAGTGGCATGTATGGTCTCTTCTTAGGTTCTGTGGAGCGAAAGTTTCCTAGAGATACTCATCCCAACGCAAAGCAGCAGGCGAAAGTTGCTGCAAACAAGGCGGGCTGAAATGCACGACAGAGGTTACAGGCAACTGGAAAGTACAGCGAATCAACAAAAGCCAAGAAAAAGCAGAACCGTCTGGCCAAAAAGAATGGCATCCCAAAGAAGTAATTTCGAGAAAGTTTAGCGGAGATTACATAGAATAGTTCGAATCCTTGCCTGTTTCGTTTTCAGAACATTTACAGGCTTCGCTTTTTTATCCTAAATTTGTGTATTTTACCATGTACTTCTAATTCTGACGTATAAATGCGTATTAGTTATCGTAGTCTGAGATTTAATGTTTTTGATAGATTTTTGATTTATATCTGTCCCCAGATGATTGTCTTCTTTTACTTCACTGATTTTAATTTAAAATCACTCCTCTCCTGTTTTAATTTATATGGTTACAATCTTCGATGAGTGATTTGTCTATCGCTTTGAGGTACTGTTTGTGAGTCGCATGTTCGTTAGAATGTTATATTTGCTTAAAATTTTGTTTAAATCTACACCGTTCTTTCAGAGATATGTCTCAAAAACCTGTGTCTAAAAGATCAGCTTCGGGTAGACTGATCAAAAGCCGCGAATTTGAAACTGATCCAGAGACTTTAGTTGAGCGTAGCAGTCAGCAGGAAACCTTAAACACAAGATTTCTCTTTTACAGCACTGATGTTCTTTTTTCGTGCCAAATGAACAGCGATAACTGGTCCATAGGAACCACTACCGATGACAAAGTGTCTCTCAAGCCAGATACTTGGATAGACGCATTTTACAAAAGGAAACCAACCAGTTGTCTGTACATAGGAAAAGGAACAGCAAAAGTTGTCTCTGATCACAAAGACGAAACCTACAAGCGTCTTAAAAGAGAACTACCGCCATTGCACCTTAAAGAACCCAAAAAACTACAAATCCACGCACCCCGTGCAAATGCTGAACCGTCAAGGGCCTCTGTGTACGTGTCGAATGTGCAACCTGCAGTGAGCAACGCAAATAGGGTGCTGTTTCCAGATGACGAGCCGAATGACCCAGTACAACCAGGCAGCTCGCAAACAGTAATTGATCCAACTACACCGACACTCGCGAGTGACAATATCTGTGGAGCTGTTTGCGAGGAGTTCAACAAATTCCTCCAAGAGCATGAGCAACGAATGGTGCGCGCTAAGTCTGTGGGAGTAATCTCGAAGCAGAAATCTGACAAGAAAGGCAAGAGTAATGTTGCTGAACTGAACGAGCTGGTAAACTTGCTTGTTTGTTATTTTTGCTGCAAAATGTTTTTCTCAGATTAAGCTTAAGTTGGCCAAAATTTGTCAAAATTTTTCCTATTTAAAATGAATATATAATGAAGTAAGAAATTTGTGTGTCCCAGCATACCAATACTTAACTTTTCAACGCTTTTTTAAGCCTTACTTGACAGAGTTTATTTCTTAGAAAGTATGAAGACTTGTGTAATTTCCGTTTTTTAAGCTGGAAGATATGACAGAGATTGAACAGCTGCAAGAGCACGGCTTCCAGAGCAATGACGAGTACCCTCATCTTCTGGCGGCCTACACCGCAAAACGTGCTGATTTCAACGGCGAAGATCTTATGAAGCGTTATAAGACAGGGCCGCATCCATCAACCCTCGGAAGAAACTTGCGAAAAGATTTATTTGGCTGGGACGGTTTGACCACAGATATGATTGAAAGCGAGAATTCCACTATCAGAAAAGAAGCTGATAAAAATTTGGTCAGATTTTTTAAAGGTCAGTTGCCATTTGCTCCATATAGATTTGATTTTAAGATGAAAACTTATCTGTTTTAATTTTCCTGCACTGTTGAGATTTTAAATGTTGCTTAAACAAATATTAATAATAATAATAATAATAATAATATAATGAAGTAACTAGCTCAACGTTTTTCCTATACTAAAGGCATTCGATTTAATTGATGCAACACTTGTTTGCTTTTAGATGTTGTCGAGCAAAAATATCCAGTCACCCCACGACTTGCTCTCTTGAAGGCAAAAATGCGGCAAACCAAGCTGGTCTCGAGCGGAAAAGCTACCTGAGGCGAAGTGATGAAAACGAGGTGGCCAACTATGATGTTGTCAATGATTTAGAAGATAATCAAAATGCGGATGTTGATGAGGACTAAATTACAAGGCAGTCTTTAGTTGAGTCTGTACTCTTGAATACCTTGCAGAAAACTTTAATTCTCGATTGCTTTACTTGTTGCTTAAACTTCAAACTGAAAAATTGTTTACTTTAATTTCTGATTGGAATTGCTTTTAACCAAGATTGATTTAGTGCAATAAACTTTGATTTGAACTCATTTTCTAACAGATTTGTGCAGTTAATGTCAGTTTAATGTGAAGTTTGTTAATTTGGTAAAGATGATTCATGACTTAAATGATATTCAGTTAATTCTAAAATTTGTTTGAATGACGTTTTCTTCGGTTAGCAGTTGCCTGAATTTTCTTTTTGTGTCGCTTTTCTCTCCTGTTCATTTAAAAGATTGTGAAATGTTTTTTTTGGTACTGTTAAGATCAGAAGGATAGAATAAGTATTTTTTTGCTCTAGATTTTAATTGTATTTACGCTTCAGATATGGAATTGTGTGAAATGCTGTCACAAGCTGAGGGTTGGGCTTCCAAATCTTTTATGCCAGACCGAAATCGATCCACATGTTTTAACTTCGTTATTGTCGGATGATGAGATGAAAAGAATGAAGAAATCTAATCGTCAATTCAGTAAATTGAGTGATGACATGGTAAAAATCTATTCAGCATCCTTTGACGCTGGTTTAAGGATTGAGCGAGATAAGTTTGGTGGTTTTTGTCCAGTAAATCGAAGTGGTCGAACAATTAAATCTGGCGTAATAGAAAACACAGTTGGTCTGTTGGGGAAAAAACCAAAGAATCGAGAGCTCGATGACTGGTCTATGATGGAAGGAGAGAAGATCTTAGTTGGAGTCGCGAGATGGGCCAACCACTCATGCCGCCCGAATTGTGAATATTATACGAGTGGGGGATTCAATGGCAGACCATGCGTAAGGCTTCGTGCTCTGGATGATATTCGGGACGGTTCTGAGATGCTGATTTTTTATAGCGCCGAATATTTTGGTGATGAAAATGTTAATTGTCTCTGCGGTCACGATGATTTGCACCATGAAGTAAAGTGTACCCAATAGTCCTCATCAACTGCTCAAAGTTTTCGAACCTCAAAGCGAAGACGCGTTTTGCCCAGAATTAAGTTGTTTGTAGAAGAGAAACAGAATGCTCTGGAAAGTTTAATTAACTTTTATGATAAATGCTCAAATGCCAGCTTGTTATCGGTCGAAAGTTCTACTGAAATTAATTTCCCCGTGCAAATTGATGAAAATTCAGACATTGAAACGTTTCCGTTCGAAGGCTCCGTTACCTTTTTAGAAGAAAACAGTGATATTGAGTTGCATGAGAACAGCAGCAGTTCTAGGAGTCTTGTCATAAGTGGCAGCAGCTCCTCCAGCTCCAATCAGGCAAATGAAAACTCAATTTTTGATAAACGGTTCTGCTCTGATCGTTTAAATGCGGCTTCTGTTGTCTCTCCTCTCAATTTGACCGCATCTCTGATTACCCTGGTGTCCAAGCATAATGGTTCGGATGCCCTTCTGAACGATCTTTTAAAACGAGACCAAGCGCTTTTTGGTGAACGTGCCATCACGCCCTGGACCGTTAAAACACAGTTCCGAGAATTTTGTGACCGATATCAATCTGAAAAGATAATTAGCTCAAATGGTGAGCTAATCCTCATCAAATTTCGTATATTGCTATTAGATATCGTTTCCAGGTTGCTTGCGGGCATTATTTCATATGCGAATGAGAAGATAAGTGGTGAAGACATACTCATGCCTAAGTTTTGTATTAATCATGATGTAGCAACAGTTATACTTCTTATAAACACAGATGTTGCTGCTGTCTCCAAATCACCCCCCCTATCGACATGGCCACTCTTTTTAGCTGTGGCAGACCTTCCACCAAAGAAAAGGCAGTCGTTCGAAAACATTGTGCTAGGTTGCTTCTTTGTAGGGTCCGGCTATTCTGATTTCGATGCCGTGCTTTCTCATATAGAACAGGAGTTATCAGTCTCCGATTCAATTCTTTTTAATGGGAGACAGATCAAAGTAGTCTTCAAACCTATACTCTTTATCGCAGATTTGATTGGCAAATCCAAAGTTTTGACAATGAAACAGTGCAATGGGTTTTACGGTTGCACTTTATGCAAACAAAGAGGAGTACATTACGCTGGAGCTTACCGTTACCCGCACGGAGAATCTTTCACTATGAGATCTTATGACTCCCACTTGGTAAATCTTTCGGTGTTAGAAAAAGGAAGCATTGATGAATTGAAATCGAAATACGGCAGGAATGCTGACTGCGAGGTCCGAACACAGGGTGTAAAAGGAAGGAGCAAGATTTTGAGTGTCATACCCAATCAGCCCCTTTCATCACCAATAGATCCAATGCACCAATTATTTCTCGTTGTTACCAAAGAACTTCTTGGTTATTTTTACGATAAAATGTTTTCCTCTGAGAAAAAAGAACTCAACGAATTTCTCAACTCGGTGTTACTCCCGAAGGAGCTGAAAAATTCCGTTAGAGGTTTGGATTGTTTGTCAAATTTTGAAGCTAAAGAGCTGAAGGCGTTTTTAATCTATTTGTCGCCAATAGTTTTGCATCCATTTTTCCACGGCAAAGACAGATCTAGTGACGAATTAGACCTCAAAAAGCTTGTCTTCGCCACTCGACAACTTTTCGATACAGTTGAGCTTTCCGATTTCTCTGACACCCTGTTAAACCAATTTTGCAGAAGCATGGCCGATAAAAGAGAACGCATGGATTCAATCAATTTTCACCAGTTGAGGCACCTGGCATGGCAAGTAAAAAGTATTGGCCCACTCTTCACTACGTCAGCATCTATGCTCGAATCAGCCAACAGATTATTGATTGCTCCCTTAACAGGTACTGTTAATCAATGCCAGTTGTTGGTCAGAAGGTTTATTCGCGCAAAAATGCTGGCAAAAATGAACATTCAGGATGACTGCTTGACTTCCGCAATAAAAGATTTCCAGGAAAATAAAAAATTTGATGAAAATTATGCGTTTCTTGAAAGTCAGGAAACAAAAAGATTTCGAGACAAAAATCCCTCGTCCCAACTCTTCTGTCGCAGTTTTGTAAACCATTTCCTGGGATCGGCGGCTTACGGACGCGGTTCAGCTGCTGACAACTTTGTTGCCGTAAAGCTGGACAATCACATCGTTGGCGAAATCTTGTTCTTTTATAGAAATGAAACAACGGGATGTGTTATTCGAAAACTGGAGATATTAAGAAAACTTAGGCTCGTCAAAACTGATGTTGCCAATGAGTTGCCATTCGGTTTCCTTGTGTGTGATCATAAGGAAGTTGTTGAAGTACCAATGAATGCTATCATAAGTAAATTATTCCGATTTTGCTTTAATGATTCTGTTTATCTGATATCAATCATGATCTCAAGCATTATGAGCACAACTAAGTCAACTTCACAATAGACTAATTCTTAGCTCTTCTATTTTAATTTCTGCAATGCGGCCATTCTCATTTGAAATTTTGATCCTTTAAATTTAGAAAGTTTTTTTAATCGGAGTTTTCCTTAAGTGAAGAGTAGTGGTATCCTAGACTAGCCCTGATATGCAGGCTGTAAGTCAACAATAAGTGTTAGCCAACAACTAGGAAAGAAGTTAGTTTTTCATACGCAATTTTGCGAATTTCGCGATTGGCGAATTTTAAAAATAGGCCTTTTTCATCGGGTCAAGGAGTTGTACAAATCAAGTCAAACTCGGTAAGGAGTATCCCCTGTGTACCTAGAAGGTAAAAAAAGTAATTTTTGCTATAGCTTGTACCGGAAAAAAGTTACTTTTTCATACGGAAATGTCCAATTAATTCGAAGAACTGGAGATTATTGAATTTTAAAAATAGGTCTTTTTTATCGGGTCAAGGAGTTATTCAAATCGAACCAAAATTGGTATGTAGTATACCACGGTTACCTTGAGTGTAAAACGAAAAAAATTTTTGGTATAGCTTGTATAGGAAAAAAGTTAGTATATCATACGGAAATTTGCGATTATTTCGAATAACGAATTTTAAAAATAGGTATTTTTCTTATGGTCAAAAACTTCTTGAAATTGAACCAAACTCGGTATAGAGTTTCCCCTGTGTAGCTAGAGTTTAAAACAGAAAGAATTTTTGCTATAGCTTGCCTAGGAAAAAGTTAGTTTTTCGTACGATAATTTCCGATTAATTCGAATAATTAATTTTAAATTATTTTAAAAAATAGTTAATTTTTATCGGGTCAAGGAGTTGTTCAAAGTGAATTAAATTGATATCCCAGACTACCGGTACTATTTTGTTGTAATGCAAAAAGAATGGTCCGTCTAACTTTCCTAGAAAAAAAGTTCGTATTTCAATCGGAAATCTCGACTTATTCGCTTATTCTATTTTCAAAAATATAGAAGTTTTATCGGGTCAAGGAGTTGTTCAAATCAAACCAAACTCGGCATGGAGAATCCCCTGTCTAATTGGAACATAAAACAAAAGGATTTTTGGTATAGTTTGGTATAGGAAAAAAGTCAGTATATCATACGGAAATTTGCGATTATTTCGAATAACGAATTTTAAAAATAGGTCTTTTTCGTATGGTCAAAAACTTCTTGAAATTGAACCAATTTCGGCATAGAGTTTCACCTGTGTAGCTAGAGTTTAAAACAGAAAGAATTTTTGCTATAGCTTGCCTAGGAAAAAGTTATTTTTTCGTACGTTAATTTACGATTAATTCGAATAATAAATTTTAACTAATTTTAAAAAATAGTTAATTTTTATCGGGTCAAGGAGTTGTTCAAAGTGAACTAAATTGATATCCCAGACTACCAGTACTATTTAGGTTGTAATGCAAAAAGAATGGTCCGTCTAACTTTCCTAGAAAAATAATTCGTATTTCAATCGGAAATCTCGACTTATTCGCTTATTCTATTTTCAAAAATATAGAAGTTTTATTGGGTCAAGGAGTTGTTCAAATCAAACCAAAAAGGGCAAGGAGAATCCCCTGTCTAATTGGAGCATAAAACAAAAGGATTTTTTGGTATAGCTTGTATAGGAAAAAAAGTTAGTTTATCATACGGAAATTCGCGATTATTTCGAATAACGAATTTTAAAAATTGGTCTTTTTCGTATGGTCAAAAACTTCTTGAAATTGAACCAAACTCGGTATAGAGTATCCCCTGAGTATGTAGAGTGTAAAACAAAGGGAATTTTTGGTATAGCTTGTATAGGAAAAAATTTAGTTTATCATACGGAAATTTGCGATTATTCCGAATAACGAATTTTAAAAATAGGTCTTTTTCGTATGGTCAAAAAGTTCTTGAAATTGAACCAAACTCGGTATAGAGTATCCACTGGGTATGTAGAGTGTAGAACAAAGGGAATTTTTGGTATAGCTTGTATAGGAAAAAAGTTAGTTTATCATACGGAAATTTGCGATTATTCCGAATAACGAATTTTAAAAATAGGTCTTTTTCGTATGGTCAAAAACTTCTTGAAATTGAACCAAACTCGTTGTAGAGTATCCCCTGGGTATATAGAGTGTAGAACAAAGGGAATTTTTTTTATAGCTTGTATAGGAAAAAAGTTAGTTTATCATACGAAAATTTGCGATTATTCCGAATAATGAACTTTAAAAATAGGTGTTTTTCGTATGGTCAAAAATTTCTTGAAATTGAACCAAACTCAGCATAGAGTATCCCCTGGGTATGTAGATTGTAAAAGGAAGGGAATTTTTGGTATAGCTTGCTTAGGAAAAAAGTTCGTTTTGCAATCGGAAATATCGATTTATTCGCTTATTCTTTTTTCAAAAATATAGAAATTTCGTCGGGTCAAGGAGTTGTTCAAAGTGAACCAAATTCATATTCCAGACTACCAGTAACGTTTAGGTTGTAATGCAAAAACAATGGTCAGCCTAACGTTCCTAGAAAAAAGTTCGTATCTCAATCGGAAATCTCGACTTTTTCGCTTATTCTATTTTCAAAAATAGAGAAATTTTATCAGATCAAGGAGTTGTTCAAAGTGAACCAAATTGATATTCCAGACTACCAGTAACGTTTAGGTTCTAATGCAAAAATAATGGTCAGCCTAACGTTCCTAGAAAAAAAGTTCGTATCTCAATCGGAAATCTCGACTTTTTCGCTTATTCTATTTTCAAAAATAGAGAAATTTTATCGGATCAAGGACTTTTTCAAAGTGAACCAAATTGATATCCCAGACTACCAGTAACATTTACGTTGTAATGCAAAAAGAATGGCCCGCTTAGCTTTCCTAGAAAAAAGTTCGTATTTCAATCGGAAATATCGATTTATTCGCTTATTCTATTTTCAAAAATATAGAAGTTTCATCGGGTCAAGGAGTCGTTCAAATCGAACCAAACTCGGTATGGATTATCCCCATTGTATGTAAAGTCTAAAACAAAAAGAATTTTTGCTATAGCTAGCCTAGGAAAAAAGTTAGTTTTTCATACGGAAATTTGCTATTATTTCGAATATTGAATTTTTAAATATAGTGTTTTCATCGGGTCAAGGAGTTGTTCAAATCGAACCAAACTCGGTATGGAGTATACCACGGGTACCTTGAGTGTAAAACGAAAAGAATTTTTGCTATAGCTTGTGTACGAAAAAAGTTAGTTTATCATACGGAAATATGCGATTATTTCGAATAACGAACTTTAAAAGTAGGTCTTTTTCGTATGGTCAAAAACTTCTTGAAATTGAACCAAACTAGGTATAGCGTATCCCCAGGGTAGGTAGACTCTGAGACAAAAAGAATTTTTGGTATAGCTTGCCTAGGAAGGAAGTTAGTTTTTCGTACGTTAATTTCCGATTAATTCGAATAATTAATTTTAAATAATTTTAAAAAAAAGTTAATTTTTATCGGGTCAAGGAGTTGTTCAATGTTGCTCAGCTTATTTTCATAGAATCTACTATTCAATTAGATTGTAATAAACCGGCAGTTTTTGCTTTGGGGTCAATACTTCAAAAAGTGGTAGTGTAGAAATGTTAAGTTCGGAAACGCAAAAATTTCGTCTGTTTTTTGTGTAAAATGTCTTGTTATTTCTCGACTATTGGGTCTAGGCGGCTCAAAGTGATATAACAAACCTATGGCTGGCTAACGTTGGCCATGATGTAAAGAAATTCAAGAATAGTGATATATGAAGTAAAGTTTTGCAATTTCGACGGATGTTTCTCTAAAGTCGTTTCGTATTTCAAAAAAATAATGTGACCCTCTGGGTGAAGGAGTTGTTCAATGTTGCTCAGACTATTTTCATAGAATCTACTATTCAATTAGATTCTAATAAACTGGCAATTTTTGCTTTGGGGTCAATACTTCAAAAAGTGGTAGAGTAGAAAAGTTAATTTCGGAAACGCAAAAAATTGGTCTGTTTTTTTGTAAAATGTCTTGTTATTTCTCGAATATTGAGTCTAGGCGGCTCAAAGTGATGAAACAAGCGTGTGGCAAGCTAACGTTGGCCATAGTTTGAAGAAATTCAAGATTAGTTATATATGAAGTCAAGTTTTGCAATTTTTTCAATTGTTTCTCTAAAGTCGTTTCGTATTTCAAAAATATGATGTGACCTTATGGGCCGAGGAGTTGTTCAATGTTACCCATACTGCTTTGCTTGTGCCTTCTATCCATAAGGATTGTAAGGCAGTAAGTTGTTTTTGTTTTGGCGTCTTTGTTTAAATTTTGGGGGTAAACTTTAAAAAAAATTGATTTTTTGTTAAATGTCCATCCCTTTGTGCCCTTACAGGCACCTTTTCCCATGTGCTGTATTTTAATTGTGCTTTGTTTCTTTGCTTTAATGATGTTCTAGTCCTGGCCTATCCGGGATTTTAACTATATATATCTTGTCTTGGGAAGAAAAGAGCCTCCGTTTTTGTTTATTCTGCAAGAAAAACAGTCAAATCTGTTTCCTTGTAGTTTAAGAAGCTCCTGAGGACTCCCGAAAAACCAAGACTCGTTAAATACCTCCTTTCTGTTGTTATGGAGAAGTAGTAACCATAGAACTTCCATATTATGTAGTCATAAAACGTTGTGATCTTAAAACGGAAAGTTTCATACGGAAATTTGCGAATTTCATGGTTAGCGAATTTTAAAAATAGGTCTTTTTTATCGGGTCAAGGAGTTATTCAAATCAAACCAAACTCGGTATGGAGAATTCCCTGTCTAATTGGACCATAAAACAAAAGGACTTTTTGGTATAGCTTGTATAGGAAAAAAGTTAGTTTATCATACGGAAATTTGCGAGTATTTCGAATAACGAATTTAAAAAAAAGGTCTTTTTCGTATGGTCAAAAACTTCTTGAAATTGAACCAAACTCGGTATAGAGTATCCCATGTGTATCTAGAGTGTAAAACAGAAAGAATTTTTTTATAGCTTGCCTAGGAAAAAAGTTCGTATTTCAATCGGAAATATCGATTTATTCGCTTATTCTATTTTCAAAAATATAGGAATTTCGTCGGGTCAAGGAGTTGTTCAAATCGAACCACACTCGGTATAGAGTATCCCCTGGGTATGTAGAGTGTAAAACAAAAAGAAGTTTTGGTATTGCTTGCCTAGGAAAAAAGTTAGTTTTTCGTACGTTAATTTCCGATTAATTCGAATAATTAATTTTAAATAATTTCAAAAAATAGTTTATTTTTATCGGGTCAAGGAGTTGTTCAAAGTGAACCAAATTGATTTCCCAGACTACCAGTAAAATTTAGGTTGTAATGCAAAATAAATGGTCAGACTAACAATCCTAGAAAAAAAGTTCGTATCTCAATCGGAAATCTCGACTTTTTCGCTTATTCTATTTTCAAAAATAGAGAAATTTTATCGGATCAAGGAGTTGTTCAAAGTGAACCAAATTGATATCCCAGACTACCAGTATCATTTAGGTTGTAATACAAAAAGAATGGCCGGCTTAGCTTTCCTAGAAAAAAAGTTCGTATTTCAATCGGAAAAATCGACTTATTCGCTTACTCTATTTTCAAAAATAGAGAAATTTTATCGGATCAAGGAGTTGTTCAAAGTGAACCAAATTGATATCCCAGACTACCAGTATCATTTAGGTTGTAATACTAAAAGAATGGCCGGCTTAGCTTTCCTAGAAAAAAAGTTCGTTTTTCAATCGGAAAAATCGACTTATTCGCTTACTCTATTTTCAAAAATAGAGAAATTTTATCGGATCAAGGACTTTTTTAAAGTGAACAAAATTGATATCCCAGACTACCAGTAACATTTAGGTTGTAATGCAAAAAGAATGGCCCGCTTAGCTTTCCTAGAAAAAAGTTCGTATTTCAATCGGAAATCTCGACTTTTTCGCTTATTCTATTTTCAAAAATAGAGAAATTTTATCGGGTCAAGGAGTCGTTCAAATCCAACCAAACTCGGTATGGAGTATCCCCATTGTATGTAGAGTCTAAAACAAAAAGAATTTTTGCTATAGCTAGCCTAGGAAAAAATGTAGTTTTTCTTACGGAAATATTAGTAATATTAGTAAATTTCAGCCTTACTATTATTCTAAGGTGAGGGCCTCGGGCCCGCATGAGGTGCACCCCCGTCCCTGCCCCGTTGAGACGCCGGTTAGTCGGTTTCCCCCCCCCCCGCTGGGATTTTGTGCACCTCATGTTGGGGACGTAGTTGGCGTGCGGTCGATTCTTTGGGTTCTCTCTGATCAGACAAAAGTGCGCTCGAAACGTCCTCTGATCAGACAAAAGTGCGGTCGAAACGTCTCTGATCAGACAGAAGTGCGCTCGAAAAGTCCTCTGATCAGACAAAAGTGCGCTCGAAACGTCCTCTGATCAGACAAAAGTGCGGTCGAAACGTCTCTGATTAGACAAAAGTGCGCTCGAAACGTCCTCTGATCAGACAAAAGTGCGCTCGAAACGTCCTCTGATCAGACAAAAGTGCGCTCGAATCGTCTCTCTGATCAGACAAAAGTGCGTTCGAAACGTCTCTGATCAGACAAAAGTGCGCTCCAAACGTCCTCTGATCAGGCTAAAGTGCGCTCGAAAACCTCCCCTGATCAGAGAAGTGTGCGCTCGAAAACCGCCCTGATCAGACTAGTGTGCGTTCGAAATTGTCTCTGATCAGACTAGTGTGCGCTCGAAACTGCCTCTGATCAGACCGTCCCAGACCGAAGTGACCCCTGATCAGACAAGTTCCAGACCATTGTCCAGACGAAAGTGCGCTCGAAACTTTTTCCAGACCATGTAATTCGAGCGCACCCGGAACATGTGTGCGCTCGAAACTCGTCTGATCAGGGGTCACTTCGGTCTGGCCACCTCGACCTGGGTAATCTTAACTTATTTTTTTACCGAACCTCGCAGCTTTTTTATTTTAAACCTCATACTTTAAGACAAGAAGCTTTCTATGCTGAAGCTGCTACATTGGTTTTTGTCAGGAGATTCGTCATATTAAGTTTACGTTTCTATATTACTGGTAACTTTGGTGGCTTCAACTGCGGTTCCTGGCAGCACGGCCTTGTCCAGTTCTCTTCATATTGCCTCATTGAGGCTCTGAAGCAATTCGGGTGCAGATAAAAGCCGGGTGTGACATTCAGGTGTGACACACAGGGGTCCCATCGCAGAGTATTAGTTGACTCTTAGCTTCAAGTCCTCTTCTAGCCATAAAAGGCCAAATTAGTATCGCTCACCATTGCATCGGGTTATTTCTTCCAACGGCTTGACTGATTGTGGTTCTTCGTTGAAATGACGGCGATATCACAATTACAAGCTAAATGTTTATTAACCCTCCACTTACAAAACCGAATTGATAATTTTACATCTACAATGGAAACTGCTGTTGTTGCATAGGTCATCGCTTAATTGCTTATTTTGGGACTGGGCCGTTTAAAAACCAAGAAAAATAAATTTCTGATAATACTGCCAATGGTGCAATTTTGTTGTCTGACCTCTCAAACTCTAAGGGGTGATTTGCGTGATAACATTACAAATTGAACATCATTCATATTATAAGTTTGGTTTGACAAGTTTTTCTGGTGCTTGTAATACTAGAAAACTAAAAGAAGGTTGTAATACTAAAAGAATGGCCGGCTTAGCTTTCCTAGAAAAAAAGTTCGTTTTTCAATCGGAAAAATCGACTTATTCGCTTACTCTATTTTCAAAAATAGAGAAATTTTATCGGATCAAGGACTTTTTTAAAGTGAACAAAATTGATATCCCAGACTACCAGTAACATTTAGGTTTTAATGCAAAAAGAATGGCCCGCTTAGCTTTCCTTGAAAAAAAGTTCGTATTTCAATCGGAAATCTCGACTTTTTCGCTTATTCTATTTTCAAAAATAGAGAAATTTTATCGGGTCAAGGAGTCGTTCAAATCCAACCAAACTCGGTATGGAGTATCCCCATTGTATGTAGAGTCTAAAACAAAAAGAATTTTTGCTATAGCTAGCCTAGGAAAACATTTAGTTTTTCATACGGAAATATTAGTAATATTAGTAAATTTCAGTCTTACTATTATTCTAAGGTGAGGGCCTCGGGCCCGCATGAGGTGCACCCCCATCCCTGCCCCGTTGAGACGCCGGTTAGTCGGTTTCCACCCCCCCCCCCCCGCTGGGATTTTGTGCACCTCAAGTTGGGGACGTAGTTGGCGTGCGGTCGATTCTTTGGGTTCTCTCTGATCAGACAAAAGTGCGCTCGAAACGTCCTCTGATCAGACAAAAGTGCGCTCGAAACGTCCTCTGATCAGACAAAAGTGCGGTCGAAACGTCTCTGATCAGACAAAAGTGCGCTCGAAAAGTCCTCTGATCAGACAAAAGTGCGCTCGAAACGTCCTCTGATCAGACAAAAGTGCGCTCGAAACGTCCTCTGATCAGACAAAAGTGCGCTCGAAACGTCCTCTGATCAGACAAAAGTGCGCTCGAATCGTCTCTCTGATCAGACAAAAGTGCGTTCGAAACGTCTCTGATCAGATAAAAGTGCGCTCCAAACGTCCTCTGATCAGGCTAAAGTGCGCTCGAAAACCTCCCCTGATCAGACAAGTGTGCGCTCGAAAACCGCCCTGATCAGACTAGTGTGCGTTCGAAATTGTCTCTGATCAGACTAGTGTGCGCTCGAAACTGCCTCTGATCACACCGTCCCAGACCGAAGTGACCCCTGATCAGACAAGTTCCAGACCATTGTCCAGACGAAAGTGCGCTCGAAACTTTTTCCAGACCATGTAATTCGAGCGCACCCGGAACATGTGTGCGCTCGAAACTCGTCTGATCAGGGGTCACTTCGGTCTGGCCACCTCGACCTGGGTAATCTTACCTTTTTTTTTACCGAACCTCGCAGCTTTTTTATTTTAAACCTCATACTTTATGACAAGAAGCTTTCTATGCTGAAGCTGCTACATTGGTTTTTGTCAGAAGATTCGTCATATTAAGTTTACGTTTCTATATTACTGGTAACTTTGGTGGCTTCACCTGCGGTTCCTGGCAGCACGGCCTTGTCCAGTTCTCTTCATATTGCCTCATTGAGGCTCTGAAGCAATTCGGGTGCAGATAAAAGCCGGGTGTGACATTCAGGTGTGACACACAGGGGTCCCATCGCAGAGTATTAGTTGACTCTTAGCTTCAAGTCCTCTTCTAGGCATAAAAGGCCAAATTAGTATCGCTCACCATTGCATCGGGTTATTTCTTCCAACGGCTTGACTGATCGTGGTTCTTCGTTGAAATGACGGCGATATCACAATTACAAGCTAAATGTTTATTAACCCTCCATTTACGAAACCGAATTGATAATTTTACATCTACAATGGAAACTGCTGTTGTTGCATAGGTCATCGCTTAATTGCTTATTTTGGGACTGGGCCGTTTAAAAACCAAGAAAAATAAATTTCTGATCATACGGCCAATGGTGCAATTTTGTTGTCTGACCTCTCAAACTCTAAGGGATGATTTGTGTGATAACATTACAAATTGAACATCATTCATATTATAAGTTTGGTTTGACAAGTTTTTCTGGTGCTTGTACCGTTCTCTAAATTCTTCCACTTCCACATTTTACATTCTTGTCATCAGGTTTCAATCTTTCCTGGGCAATGAAGAGGACTGTCTACGTCAATTAGCAATATTTTAGACTCGATATCCTTGTATCCGTAGATCAGTGCTCCTGGCAAAAACGTTTTGGCATGGAAGTTGAAATTTAGACACATTTTTCTGTCTCTGGATTAAATTCACGGTCCGCAGTCAATCATTGTTGCAGCATTTAAGATGGATTATTCTTTCTGTTGGCGTCTTCTTTCGTTAGAGTTTGCTAAGCAACATTTTTTCAGCTGTTGACATTTTTTCCATGAAAACAAAAAAGTTTTCATGTTAATCGCTGCTTTGAAATTTGTTTCGATCAAACGATTAGTTTGTTGTGCCTCTAGATTTTGATTGATATTAGTTGTGCAATCAAGGCAATCTTTAAAGGCGATCCAGTTACCTCCTTCCGTTCAGTGGAGGATTGGGTAGATTTGGCTCACATGGATATTTCAGACCTGAAGAGTGTTTTCTCGTTACAGAACTGAGAAATCCCTCTTCCTGCTGGTCCCTCTTCTCTTGTATCCAAGTTGTTTCGACACGTAAACAGCATTTAAAGTAGGATCAAGTATACAATATTCACAATACTGCTCGGATTATTGCTTCTGATTGAAGATTATGTGTATTTTTCTCAAGATGAGCTCTGAGCTGTACTGGTCTTCAAGCAACGCATCTTCTCAGTGTCGCTAATCAGTTTTCAATGATTAACCACCTAATAAAGTCCAGACCACTCATAACAATCAACGACTCAACCCACTTACCCGTTCTTCCTCGTTTGTTGGGAGGTCTATCATTTTCTTCGTCTCTACTGCTAATAACAAAGCACTTTTTCAGAAAAACTTTAAGTGCTCTCTTTCTGCCTTCGCTTTTTTAGGTTCGTTTTCGCGCTCTTGCTCCAGCTGAAGGAGTGTTAAATCTTGCTCATGCCGTTTCTTTCCTAATCGTAATCCATTTTCTTCACGTTCATTTTCTAGTGAGTTTGCTTTTTCCCGCAGCCGTTGCTCCAATTTTTGTCTAGCCATCAAATATTCGAGCTCCGTTCACACTGCTTTAAATGCTTTCGAGAAGCGCACTTTGGCAACACTAAATCTTTTCAACTTTTGTGGATGGCAAATTTCCTGGATGAGACCCCGATAATTTCCTTTGATGTTTTTTGCAAATAAATAATCCTGCATCAATTACAGAGTTTTTTGGCTAATTTTTGCTACAAATTGAGAAAGCCATTCGGAATGTCTAATTTCTACGAATAAACAAATCTGTGCTATTACAGCTTGATCTGTATAAAAGCTTTCTTCCATCGCTAAACCGACAAGGAGGCTCCGTAATGTGCGACCGCACATAAGGTTCCGACCTCGCACATCCACAATTTTGGCATAATTGTCTTCCAAATGAGGAACAGATAGATAAAACCCAAAAAAAATTTTTGGGAATCCCAAAAAAAACCCAAAAATAAAAACAGATTTTAAAAAAAGTGTATGAGCGAAAAGATAGACACCAAAGCAAATAACTCACCAGATTGCAAAATTGGAGTAAACAAATAATGCATCAGATTGATGAAATATGGCAACATTAAGAAAACGAGATAAGATGGGAATGGGCCGTTTAAAACCTGTTAGAATATCAATCGAACTATAGACTTAAACTTAGTGAGAATTAAAAAGAAAGTTTAACTTACAAGATTAGAGAGACAAAAGCAAATTGAATTTGTTCAGAGAAATTATATAAATGAATCGTCAAGAAATGGTGCTTAGAATGAATATTCGGTTCAAATTGGTGAATCTAGATAACTAATATTCGAGCGAGAATATTTGATGTAAAATCTTCCCAGCATGTATTGAATGATTATGATACCACCGGAAATGTGAACGAATTCATAGAAAACTGTAAATGTATACCATCTTTGGTACCCCTGCGACTGATTTCTGGAAAATTTCGCAGAAGCAAACCATATTTGGTAACCTTTGCGACCCCCACTGTAAATCATGGTGCTAAGATTAGTTTTGAATCTTGACTGTCTCGCACTGATAATGGGTATATATACAGCTGATTTTTGAGCCTTTTTTCATCCCCAAAATCAAATCACCATCTTGATCTAATAATCAGATTTCTCCTGTAAATCTCTAAATTCTACTGTAAAATAACATTCTTGTTATTCTCTCATTTTGAGAAATCAATTTTTCTACTTAGTGAAAAACGCTTTTTATTCCGCTTGCGAAAACCATAAGCCAACAAGTTAAGGGCCCAGCAGTTTTCTAAGTCATAAAACTGGTTTCTAAAACAAAACTAATTTGTCGTTGACAGTCAAAATCCTTTTCTGCTCATTACCTTTTCTTTTCACAACGGTTTTGCCTGCTCAAACTACGACGGATCAACAGTCAGTGAAGCTGCTGACCTACACAGGAAAGGCACAGGATTTTGCAATCTGGTGCACAAGATTTGTGGCAATGATGCAGACGAAGGGACTCTACAAGTCATTACCGGGGACAGAGGAGCAACCTAATGAGCCTGCACCATTAGCCAATGGGGAGAGCAATGATGAAAAGAAGAACCACAACGTGATGAAGGATGCATATGAGAAGGAAGTTGCAGACATCAAGGAGAAACGGAAGAATGTGTGGTGCCATCTGGCACTGACTTTAGATGCAACAACTCTTGTGCTGATGAGACATGACTGTGTGGGAGATTACGGCATCGGAGATGGAGCAAATGCTTGGAAGCTTTTGCAAGAGAGATTTCAGAGTGTGGAGACGCCGACAGTGTTGACTTTGGTGGCACAGTTTGCTCGACTGCAGCTCGAGGATGCTGATGATTTGGATAGCTTCTTCAATAGAGGACAGGAATTGCTCACAAGGCGACAAGAAGCAGGGGAAGCAGTCTCAGAGACCCTCTTCAACGCCTTGGTCCTCAATGGTCTGCCGATGAGGTATGAAAATTTTGTTATACAGGAAAGCTTTAACCCGGCAACGAACTTCAGAGAGTTAAGGAAAAGGCGCCAGAACTTCCATGAGAGCACAGCACAGAGGCACAAGGGACAAAGTGGTTCAGTGTCACTGGTAGTGAAGCGCGACTTCAAAAAGGGACCCACGAAAGAAAACTGCTTTGTGTGTGGGATCCCTGGACACTTTGCCAAAAACTGCAGGAGAAAGGATACAGCACATTGCAGCAAGTTTTGTGAGAAAGGTCACCTAGACAGGGCATGCAGGAGACAAAGAAATGGAGGCAAACATGAGTCAAGGGCAATGGGTCCAACATTTGCTTTTCCAGACGAGGAATACTGGGCAGCTCTTACCCAGTGGAAGACAGCAGGCATGCTAGTGTACAGTGGTTGTACAGATCACATAGTGACGAACATCAATGGGTTCCTGGGCTTCGTGTTCATTCAATCAGTGGTCAGAAATCCAAACGGAGAGGCTTCCAGAGAAGTGGGCAGATACTGTGTGAAGATCAGCATACCCTCAAACAAAGGGGAATTCCAATGCGAACTCAATTTTTTTTGTGTGCCGGACTATTCTTCAAACCTCTTGTCAGCCTCAAGATGCACGGAGTGGGGACATAGCTTCACTTTCGAGAAAGGAAATAGCTGCATGAAACTCCAGAAGGGAACCCGGGTAAAACTAACAAAAGAAAACAATTTGTTTTCCTTACCCTGCAGCGCTCTAGAATTCAAGATGAGTTCCAACAGCCTGAAACTTGACAGTGCAAGGAAGTGGCACTGACGATTGGGTCCTTCGAATCAAGTGGATGAGGTCAGGAAAGCACCAGAGACAGTGAGGGAACTTGATGATGTATGCAATGTATGCGCATTGGCCAAGATCACAAAGACTCCAGTACCAAGAGTGGCAGAGACCCACGCAGAAGAGAAGCTGGAGAGGGTAATCACAGACGTGATGAGACCTTTCAGAGTAGAGTCAGTCTCAGGGTTCCGATTTTGCACTGTGTTTGCAGACCAGTACACGAAGATTTTGTTTTTGACTTGCTTATGGCAAAGAGTGAAGCACTGGCCAGCCTGAAGAAGTTTGTTCTCAGTGTGGGACGCCCAAGAAGCTGAGACAAGACAATGCGAAGGGTTTCCTTCAGAGCAGTTCAAGATGTAATGTTTATATGCAGGCATTCTACAGGCGAAGACCATACCAGAGACGGCACAACATAATGGGTCAGCTGGGAGGCGCAACAGGACACTGCTGGGTGGCAATATGCTTGCTCATTGACTCGGTTCTTCCCAAGATGATGTGGGGAGCAGCAATTCTCCACGCAACAAGGATCAGGAACTGGGTTGTGAGACGAGGAGAATAAAAATTCCCAGCAGAGCTGATGCGAGGTATAAAACAAAAGCTTTCAATTATTGAATTATCTATTTTTGGTTGCAAGTCTTCATGAGGAAGCGGGACCGAGATGTCATCGGTTTTGAACCCAAGGCACTGGAAGGAAAGATTGTGGGTTACACCGAAGGAGACAACGGATACCTGGTGTACTTTCCCAACACACGCAAGATTGTGGCAGTTCGAGTTGTGATCATCAAGGAGTCCAAAGGGGGGCTCAATCCCTTACAACACAGAGAAGCGCGACCTACTTAATGTGGGGTCACAGCAACTGGGGATCTGGCACTCAGATGATGGTCCCCAAAACGATGGCAACAAAGAGGAGCACGGCACATCTACTGCAATAAAGGAGGACTGGCATGATGCAGAGAACGTGAACACTCAAGAAACGACAGTGAGACGAGATCCTCAGATGTTGAGGAAGCAGCACTGGATGAAGAATCTACTGCAACAAGAGGGAGTCTCAGTGACTCGGAGTCACTGGAAGACAGTGAAAAGGAGGACTTCATCCAGTCAGAGACAGATGGCTTCTTGGAAAATGCACTGGAGAAAGCTGACAGGGCAGAGCCCAGACGAGGGACACGAGCAAGGAATGTTCCGCAGTTTTTTGGAGTAGCCAGAACCCATCTTGTTGTGACTGAGGGTAACTATGTGGAACCCAAACCTTTTACAAATCCAAGCAAGGTGACGATTGGGACCAGTGGCACAGGGCAATGAAGGACAAGGTCAAGGCACCCCAAGACAACGAGACTTGGAACCTAGTGAGACCACCCACAGACAGGGACGTCATACCGGGCAAAAGGGTCTACAAAGTAAAATTGGGACCCAATGGTCAAGTGGACAAATACAAAGCACATTAAGTGGCAAAAGGCTTCAAACAGGTGGAAGGACTGGACTACTTTGAAACTTTTGCGCCTACCTGTGAGCCAGAGACATTCAGGATTCTGATTCAACTATCAGCGAAGTATGGCCATGTGATACACCAGTTTGATATCAAGACGGTTTTCCTGCACTCATCAAGAGAGGAAAAGTGTATCTTCAACAGCCACTGGAGTTTGTAAAACAAGGATCAGATGGAGAAGGGTTATTAAGCCGACTGAATAAATCAATTTATGGTTTGAAACAGGCAGCTAACAACTGGTATAAGGAACTGGCAAACTTTCTTCTGAGACAGGGGTTCAACAGAAGCAGGAATGACCCTTGCTTGTTCGCAAGAGCAGAGACAGAGGGTCTCACATTCATCTAGGTCTGGGATGCCGACATCATAGTGGCATCAAGAAGCATGACAGTGATCTTCGATGTCAAAAAAGTACTCGAAGCAACATTTCACATAGAAGACAGAGGGAGACTGCACTGTTTTCTGGGTCTAAGAATCAGATGAGAAGAGGGCAAAGTCACAGTTGACCAAGAACGCTACATAAAAGCAATGCTTGAGCGGTTTCAAATAGATCAATGCAAACCCTCAAGAACTCCAGCTGATCTGAATTTGAAACTTTAGACAACAAAGAACGGAGACGAAGAAATGGACCAGAGGATCTACAGAAGCTTGGTTGGAGCACTTCTGTATCTGGCCAAACAGAGGAGGCCTGATATTATGTTCACAGTCAACATTCTGTCCAGACACATGAATGCATCTACCAATCAACGCTGGATCTGCGCGAAAAGACTTCGGCGATATCTTCAAGTTTGAAAAGGCCTAAAGCTTACTTACACAAAATAAGCTAGTTATATTTTACCGGGGGAAAAGTGATGCAGACTGGTGACGCTAACTACAAAAAAATCAAGAAATTCAGGACCCATCTTGCTGTGACTGAGAGTGACAATGCGGAACCCAAAACAGTCTACGAAGCCAAGCAAGATGACGATTGGGACCAGTGGCACCGGGCAATGAAGGGCGAGGTCAAGGCACTCCAAGACATCGAGACTTTGAACCTATTGAGACCACCCACAGACAAGGACGCCATACCGGGCAAATGGGTCCACAAAATGAAATTGTGATCCAGTGATCAAGTGGATAAATACAAAGCACGCTATTTGGCAAAAGGATTTAAACAGGTAGAAGGACTGGACTGCTTTGAGACTTTTGCGCCTACCTGTAAGCAAGAGACATTCAGGATTCTACTTCAACTATCAGCGAAGAAGTTCCACGTGATGCACCAGTTTGATGTCAAGACGGCTTTCCTGCACTCACCAATAGAGGAAGAATTGTATCTGGAACAGCCACAGGAGTTTGTAAAACAAGGATCAGATGGAGAGAAGTTATTATGCCGACTGAATAAATCAATTTTTGGTTTTAAACAGGAAACTAACAACTGGTATAAGGAACTGGCAAACTTCCTAATGAGACAGGGGCTCACCAGAAGCAGGAATGGCCATTGCTTGTTCGCAAGAGCAGAGAGAGAGAGGGTCACACCTTCATCTCGGTCTGTGTTGCCGACATCATAGTGGCATCAAGAAGCATGACAGTGATCTACGATGTTAAAAAGCACTCGAAACAACATTTCACATAGAAGACAGAGAGAGATGGCACTGTTTTCTGGGTCTACGAATCAGACAAGAAGAGGGCAAAGTCACAGTCGACCAAGAACGCTACATAGAAACGATGCTTGAGCAATTTCAAATGGATCAATGCAAACCCTCAAGAACTGCAGTAGATTTGAATTTGAAACTTCAGAGAGCATAGAACGGAGACGAAGAAGTGGACCAGAGGATCTACAGAAGCTTGATTGGATCACTTCTGTATCTGTATTTGGTGTTATCTTGAGGAACCTTTTCCATATTTTAGATTAGGTTTAGTTTTTTTTCAAAAACTCAGGATATCAGGATCACAAAGATATTGTAAGATGATTATGCCTATACTGTTTAGTCTTTTTGATAACATATGCAAGAAAAAATTATGATTACCTTTATTTTTTACCTTGAAAATAACGTCATTATGGCACAGCGAAACAGAATTCTACGAAATCATTTTTTTTCAATGAAAAGTCATGATTAGGATACAAACTGATTAAAGATTCTTAGCTGCTTCAAGTCATGGTTTTTGACGTGGCTGGTTTCTGCTGTTAGCCTTATACTGTTTTCATACAAAAGTCGTGCCAGCTACTTTTTTCAGTATCCTTCCCCTGCCGTTTTTGTTTCCTATTAACCACATAACCACCATAAATGGTTTTCTTAAAAACCATAAACCGACCATTAATGGTTTTCTTGAATACCAAGAACCTTCCATAAATGGTTTTCTTAGATACCATGCACATTCCATTTATGACCGTCTTGGATACCATAGAGTTACCATAATGGTGATCTTAGATACCATAGAGGTTTCATTAATGGCTATCTTGGATACCATAGAGCTTCCAAATGGCTTACTTAGATATCATACACCCGACCATTTATGGTATCTTGGATACCATGGTAAGATCATACACGAAAATTTGGCCCTCCGTGGATGGAACCATAAATGGTCTTAAGTATGGTATCTAAGATGGGGCAACCCGGGTTCTTTGTCTCTGGATTAAATTGACGGTCTGCAGTCAATCATTGTTACAGCATTTAAGCTGGACTACTCACAGGTAAGTGTGGCTTTTTTGAGTAATGTTCGTTGCTCAGGCAGTTGTCACATCAGAGACAGCTGTTGGCGTCTTCTTTCTTTAGAGTTTGCTAATTAAAATTTTTAAATGAAATTTCCACAGTTGGTTAAGCTGAACTTTGTGCTGTTTATGTTGCAATAAAGGCACTCTTTAAAGGCGATCGAGTAACCTCAGTTCACTGGAGGATCCTGCAGATTTGGCGCACACTGTTCTTTTAGATGTGAAGAGTGTCTTGTCGTTATAGAACTGAGAAATCCCTCTTTCAAGAGGTCCCCCTTCTCTTGTATCCAAGTTGTTTCAACACGTAAACACCATTTACATGTAATCAAATTTACAATATTCATAATACTGCTAGGACCATCGCGTCTGATTGAAGACTGTGTGTATTTTTCTCGAGCCGAGCTCTGACTATTATGCCTTGTCTGTCAAACTTTTTGTAGAGAACATCGCATACGCGAAAATTTTACTCCGAGCGAAATTGGTGACCACTGATATTACTGCTGTTGCTTGAGCATTAGTACTGGTCTTCAATAGACGCATCTTCTCAGTATCGCTGATCAGTTTTCAATCATAAACCACATAAAAACCAGATAAAAAAAGATTGTTAATTCCCTCTGGTACACATAAGTACAAAAAGCAAATGGTAAAAGAGGCAATGTAAAGTTAAGAATATAAAAGTATGTAAAATTATAAAATCATTAAATTACTTAACTGAAAATTTGACCTTACATTATTAAAAAATGGCCTAAAATGCGGGCATAAAATGTTCTCACAATTTTATATGTACATCATGAAAAAAATAAAATTAAAATCTAATGCTCTCAATGTCATCTTTTATATCAGCTACTTTTGGGTCCTTCAAAAATTCTTTCCAAAAATATTCTTTCAGTCCTGTTTCTATGGAAGCCTTCAATGTTGTTTTCAGTCTAATATTCGAAGGCACACTATTATAAATTGGAATGGCTTGTGCAATAAAAGAATCAGTTAAAAACTTATTGTTCTTTCTTATATCGAACGCTACTTTTTTGACCTGTCATGTTGTTTTATTCTCATGGTTGAGAGAGGTTCAATTTTATATGCTGGAAGATCGTTGCTGAGTAAGCGAAAAAAATAGTTTGAGCCATGGTATTTCAAGAGAATGAAACTGGTAGTATTTTGTTGCGAAGTTTGAGATCTGTAGACCGAACTTATTTTCTCCTATTAAAATTGGATTTTATTCCCCAATTCAGTTGTTTTTCTAAAGTTGTGAGTAATGACTTTTGCAACCCTATCAGAATTAGAACGGAATAATGCAGAAGACTTATTACTATAGCATTAAGTAATAAGACTTTCGTTTTCTCTGGTAAATTTTTACTTAGTGTATCCAAAACTTTTATTCCACAAGCCATTCTCTGAAGAATCTTTTTCACTTCTCCATCAAATTTTAGTTTGCTATCAATAATTACGCCAAGATACTTCACACTACTGGATTCTGCTATTCTTTTATTGTCGACATTCAAAACAGTATTTGTTAACCTCTTCCTGGTGCTCAACACAATATATTCTGTTTTTTGTTTGTTCACTACTAACTGGGCTTTTGCAAAAAAAGTCAATAATTGTTGAGATGTTATGTTCAAGTTTTGTTTTTGACGATATTTCATCAGTGTCCGATGTAAAAAGAAATGTGTCCTCTGCGTACTGGACGACCGTGCAATCCTTTTCTACAATCTTTGCTAAATTGTTGACGTAAATGTTAAATAATAGAGGTCCTAAAATAGTACCTTGTGAAACTCTTCTTTTCTAATTTATCCAATCTGATTCTTTTCCATTCAGAACAACTCTGTGCGTTCTTTCACTCAAATAATTCTCTATTAAGTTGGTAGCATGTTCGACAAAACCTATACTTTCAAGTCTCTGTAACAGTATTTTGTGGTTTATAGAATCAAAAGCCTTTGAAAGATCTAAAAACGCCCCTGTAACATTTTTTTTCTTGTTGAGTTTTAATCTTATTTGTTCTGTCGATTTCAGGATAGCATCAATAGTTGAATTTTTTTTTCTATAACCAAATTGATTAGCAGACAATAAGCGCCCACTTTCTAGGAAACTTGTGATTTGTGAACTGAACGCCTTTTAAAAAATTTTAGACAAAGCAGAAGTGACAGAAAGAGGTCTATAATTTAGTGGGTCTCGGGATTCCCTTTTTTGAAGAGTGGAGTTACACAAGCTTTTTTAAGATCTTCTGGAAATTTTCCTTCTGTAATGAACTGATTAATGAGATAACATAGTGGTTCCGCTAGCGCTGCTTTAGCATCTTTTATTGCCCAAGCTGGTATTTTTGAAGGACCGACTGGTTTACTTGTATTCAATGAATCTATGAGCACATTTCTTTCCTTGGTTGTTAAACATCGGAACTTGAGACACTTTCTCGGAGCAGTTTTAGGAGGAATGTTGTTTGTTTGTTGCAAGCCAATGAACTCTCCTAGAGTGGAAATTTTGTAATTTAGAAGATTTGCAATTTCCATGGGCTTTGTTATCTTATCGCCAAAACTGTTCAATAAAGATTGAATTCTTGCTGGAGTCTTTTTTTATTACGAAGATCTTCAACAAATTTCCATCTGGCTTTTTCACTGTTTAACTCCATAAAACTTGAAAAAAATTGTTTTTCTTTCTGACGAATTAATGAGTTTTTAGTTTCATCATCGCTAATTCTTGAAAACTGTCTGTTTGTTTCCTCACATAGCCATTTTTCTTGAAGCAAAAGTTTTGGTTTATCTGTTTTATTATAACAGGCTTCAATTGGATCATGTAGTGCTAATGCTCTTTCAATAATTCTTTAAAATTCTAGAAAACATCATATCTCCTGTCACTGCACCGTAAAAGTGTCTCCAGTCTGAATTTTCAATAAAACTTAGGAATGCTATGGCTGAATAGTTTTTTTTGTTGAAAAAATTTTTTCTTTGTTGTTTTTGATTTTAGCATCACAGATTTAAGAACTGTGATTGTTGTAAAATGATCAGTTTTCAAAATCGTATCCACTACTCTGCCTTTTTCGTAATCGTCTGTTATGATATAATAGATAAGTGTTGAAGAAGAGTTAGTGATTCTTGTAGCTGTATCATTATTCGTTGGTCTAAGAGATGGTCATTTGGAGAAATTACAGATTGCAGCAGACTTCTGTCACGCTTTGCAAAATAGTTTAAGTTGTAGTCTCCAGCAAGTTTGACAGATTTTCCTTCAGCCATAGCAAGATCAATTCCCAGGACCAATTTTTCCAAAAACATCTTCATAAGTTTTTTTCGGTACAGTATGATAAATTTAAAACGCATTTCTTTTTTGTATGCTCAACTCAACCCATAAACTTTCAAAATTTGTATCCGGAAAGCAGTTTAGATCATCGCGGAGACGAGGTTTCAATATTTTCGGAATGTACATGATAATACCACCACCTTTTGTTTTTGTTGTTTGAATGCGATCTTTTCGAAAACAGTCAAAGTTTTGCTTATCTACATGCCAAAAATCGTTCCGGATGGTTTTGTGACAACCATGTTTCACTAAACGCATATTTGCAGTTGTAACCAATGTTCTGAATGAGTTCTTTCAACAGCAGATGTTGTCCTGCTAAACTTCTGGCGTTTTTATGTAGAATTTTTTTTCTGGAATCAAATAGTTTTAACTTTTTCATCACAAGTGCATATGGCAAAACTGGTCCAGGGTTGAATTTTGATGTTAAAGCACATTGTTTGCTGTTACAGCTTCCTTTGAATGAAGGTATTCGAGATGCATAAGGAAAACTGTAAGAAAAAATTTCTGAAAAACTATTGTAGGTTATGAGTAGTACACATAGTATAACTATGAGTCGAATACCTGCCATTTTTGGCTATATCTGATTATAAATCATTACCCGTTGCAAAATAGCTTAAAAACAACAGAAACTGCAGCTAAAATCCATTTGTATAACGATATGTTTGCCTCCATGGTTTGTAAGTGTGAGCCCTACTCACGTATGCACTTTGAGAATATTGAAAAGGTTGTAAACGAACAAGATTACAAGAAGTTAAAAGAAAATGACTTAAAATTGCTTTTTTAATGAACGGAATTCCCTGCTGAAAATTAAAATGTATCTCATCGTAAAAGAGAGCGTTGTAAGTTGCCATTTGACTCAACATGTTGCAGACAGGAAGTATTTTGATTTTTTCAGTGTTTTCTTGTATAATATACTCTCGCAGCTATTCATTGAATTCGTAAATTCTGTTGTTTGTCTGTTCGTTTTTTGGCAACTTTTTTAAGGGAGGCACTTCCATCGAAACCAATGTTTCTGGGCTGAACTTTTCCTTTATTGTAGAGACAAGATCTTTGTAATCTGAGAATAATGTTTCTAAATGATCACTTTTTTGTTTTAGAATAGCATTGGTCCCATCCTTTAAAATGACTGTTTTCATTTTTTTTGATAGTAACCCTGTAATAATTGCAGTTTTTTCCTTTGTCGTCGAGCCTGGGTAAGCATGTATACTGCAGTCCTGAGGAAATGTCCTATCTCCTGCCAGGTGTTTGATGATACTACTACCAAATAAAAAATTTTCTGTTTTCTCCTCGATCTTTAATTTTTCAAACTTTCGAATAAAAACGTCATTTTTTGCACTTGTGTTAATCGTTGGTGTTATTATAGCTGAAGTAGTTGTTACCTGTGCCGATTTTTTAAGGAATTCACTCACGGTTACCACATGCTCGGCGATGAGACTGTCCTTCTCTTCTAATTTTTGATAAAATTCGCAAAAAATTTTATAAAGATCTGCTTTCGAATAACTATTAAACTTTTCTGCAGTCATCATCATGATTGGAATATATTACAGGAGGATATTTACAGGAGTAATTTACAATTCTTGATATTTACAATTAGATCTTTGTTACAGAATCTGTTGCTTAAAAAGAACTATTGTGCTAACGTTTATAACTAGCAATGCATAAGAAAGTGCTTCAAACGTTAAAAAAATGAAGTTCAAGAAGCAACTGTACTGAATGAAAGACCACTCATAACCAGACCACTCATGACAATCAACGACTCAACCCACTTCCCTGTTCTTCCTAGTTTGTTGCGGGTTCTAACATTTTCTTCGTCTCTACTGCTAATACCAAAACACTTAAACACTTGTAAAAGAGGCTCGACTTCTGCCTCCACTTTCTTAGGTTCGTTTCGCGCTCATTCTCCAGCTGAAGAAGGGTTAAATCTTGCTCATGTCGTTTTTGTCCTAATCGTAGTTCATTTTCTTCACGTTCATTTTCTAGTTTGCTTGATTTTTTTCGCAGCCGTTGCTCCGCTTTTTGTCTAGCCAACAAATATTCGAGTTCCGTTCACACTGCTTTAAATGTTTTCGAGAAGCGAACTTTGGCAACACTAAATCTTTTTCAACTTTTGTGGATGGCAAATTTCCTAGATGAGACCTCGATATTTTTTTTTGATGTTTTTTTCCATCCACATAATCCTGCATCAGTTACAGAGTTTTTTGGCTTATTTTTGCAAATAAATGAGAAGACCATTCGGGATGTCTTTACAAATGAACAAATCTGTGCTATTACAGCCTGATCAGGTCTTTATAAAAGCTTTTCCATCGCTGGATCAATTAAACACTGCGAGCCAACATCTGGGTTGGAAATTTGAAAAAATTCTGCGTAGACTCCATCTAGTTTTCCTAAAAGATTTAAGAAACTGTTACTCAAGGTTTCTATTGGAACAATCTTAAAATTTCTTTTTTTAACTTCTCTGAAAAATCTCCGCTTCAGTTGCCCGGGTCGAGGTGTCACCGCTAAAAATCGCTAAGAGATGTAAGATTTGCGGTGAATTTGAGTAAAAGTGTAAGATTTGCGTTCAATGCAATGAATGCGGTGAAAAAAACTTTTAGGTGGTGAAAAATATTTTTCCGCGCTTAAGCGGTGAAGGAAAATTTTTCACCGCTACAAGCAGGATGCGGTGAAAAAAAATTTTCACCGCTACCAGCAGAATGTGGTGAAAAAAAATTTTTCAACGCTACCAGCAGAATTAGGTGAAAAAAAATTTTTCACCGCTAATATCACAAACATTTCAACGCTACAAATAAATCTTACAATATTTCCGCGCTAATTTCAACGCCTATCTTATATTCACAGGAAATATCATTGAGATATGTAACAGATGGCGCAGTGGATTACGAAGTTGGTGACACGCATGAGGTAGAGGTTCGAACCCTTGTACGGCAGTTTCGTTTTTGTAGGAATTCCGCTGAATGCGGTGAAATTTCGGGGACAAAAAATTAAACCACAAAGTCACTGCAGATACTTGGGTATAATAATTGATTCTGAACTAAATTTTCATCTACAACTCAACAAAGTCCTATCAAATATGGCCACAGCGATTAGATCCATATACCTTTTACGTTATCAGTCACCTCTGGAAGAACGATTGATGCTATTCAAATCCCTAGTCCTTTCTCATTTAACATTCAGTGCTCTATTTTTTCAGAAATTGAATTTCTCCTCAATGCAACGAATTAATCGACAAATCAATTGGGGTATTAAAGTTTGCTATATGAGAAAAAAGTTTGAGAGATCTAAAGATCTCTTAGTAAAATCTGACATTTTGCCTGCAGAACTTTTAATAAGCCAGATGAGTGTTTCAAAACTTAAGAATGATATTTCATTATTGAAAACACACGGCACTGAGAGTTTTTGTCTAAGTGGTAATGTCTTAGTAAGGAAAAAACAACAGAACTGAACAGCTAATTTTCTTAAGGTCGAGCAGTCGATCAATACAAAAAAGAAGCATCCAAAAGTGGAATAATCTTCCGCGTGATAACCGGACTATCAGATCAAAATCAAAGTTTAAACGCATGTTAAAACAGCATCTGCTCCAACAATTCAAACTTGTACCGTTGGAAAGGAACGTTGGTGGCCTCAAAAGTTATTTTTACCTTTAGAAAACGGAACCACTAGTTTTGATTTTCAACATTGTACTGATTTTGTTTATATAATTTTAAACTTGTAATATTTAACCCCTGGGTTATATTTTCAATTTACTTGTTTTAAAAAAAATCAACGCAATTCTTACAAAAATTCACCGCTTTCAGCGCATTCAACGCTAAAAGATGCGGGCGCTTTGCGGTTAAAAAAGTTTTTTTTCACCGCTATTCACCGCTAATCTTACCTTATTTTCTAACAAAACCTCGACCCGGGTGCAATTAAATAATGTCTGAAGATGAGAAAGACTGTTGAAAACAATCTATTAAAATCATTTTTATTCTTAATCTGTTAGAAGAGAAATTTATGTTTAATGGTCAGAATCTCGTGTCATTTTTTTCTAGTCAGTCTTAAAGTG
>NC_134477.1:34936884-35093578 GCF_964194025.1 Convolutriloba macropyga | reverse complement strand
TGAGAACATAGTGATAAATGTCGGCATCATAAAGAAGTAAAAGATCCATAACAAAATCTGATTCAAAAGAGGAGACTCGTAGAGGGTAAAGTTGTCCTTTATCGTAACCAAAGACGTTGATTGCCACATCATTGATGGTTTCAAAGGCTTTCATTTGCTCAAATCCCATTGGCATTTCAAATTCGCCTACAGGTTGGTGAATGTTCTCTTGCTGATATGTTGCTGGGGACGTTTTGTCAATATGATAGTTCCTGTCATCTCTATCAAGACTGATTCCATGATGCGCATGATACGCTGCCACGAAGCAATAGTTGAAACAATTGGCATCGTCGTGGTTTCGAATATTGAGTAATCCGCGACAGTTTGCGAGCTTATGGGGTAAGACAAGATAGGATGACCCGCGAATTGGTCGGTAGCGGGCAAATTTGATGTCAAGTTTGATTATTTTCTCAACAACCCAACCACTTCCAGATGAAGCAAACGTAGGCAAGACAGCCATCATTTTCTCCTCCATGCTCCAGTACAACTCGTTTGTGAGACCCTCTACGTAAATGGGCGTCATGAGAGAGTTGGCATAAATTTCAATGCGCTCCTCCGTTTCGGTTGCGTTTTCATCTTGATGCAGCTTCAATAACTGTACTTTTACCGCAAATTGTACTTTCTGTGGTCCTTGGCTCAGCCTTTGCTCAATTAGCGTTGCAATTGCTGATCTTTGATTGAGCATGAAGCTCTCAAGATCTCTGTCAGCTGTGTTATTGACAATTTCATAAGTTTGTAACACACCGTTGAAGGCTGTCTCCGCTGTAGCCTCTTTCGGTTGGTATTCAGGTCCAAATACGGGCAGCGAGTGAAGGGAGTTCATATGCTGCGCAAACAAGTGCGCATCATTGAATCCCATGAAGCACGATCGGCAGCAGTTTGTAAACTTCGAATGGCAAGTTCGCATATGCTGTTCCAATTCAGACAGTTTCCGTGAATTGAACACACATAGGGAGCAGTTGTAGACAGGAAGGCCAACATCGTCTGGATGAAATTTATGTTGATGTCTTGAACGGTTCCCACGAGTGCTAAACGTAGCGGAACAAAAGTTGCATTGAATTTCTAATAGTTTTGATGAATTTCAAATTCTAACAGAACTTTGATAACAAGTAAATAACTCGGAAATGACTAAGCTCACCAAAACTGAAACACGAATGTAATTTCTGTGCGCGAAATTCAAAATTTCAAAATGCTGCAATCTGATTGGTCGGTTTTGGCGGTTACCTTTATTTCGAAATTTTGTTAGTTATGAGAGAAAAAAGATGTGTTTTCAACTCTCCATTGCAATCTTCTGCCAAAATATATCACCATAAGGAACCCTACAGAGTATTGCTGATCATTTTTTTTTCAAAAAACGTTTTTGGAGAAGCTGGAAAAACATGATAATTTTTAAAATTTTAATAAAATGCGCTATTTTATGCATTTTCATTTACGGGTGGTTAGAGTTGTCCTACGTTCTTAAATGTGATGAGCAAAAAAGCTCCCCGTGCCCAAAAACATAGGACCCATATAAAAAAATTGCTCAAAAATAAACAGAAAAAATTTTTATTTTTCTGTCAATCAAGTCATTAATTAACAATTACATGACAATTACATGACATAAACATGTGTCTTTTTTCTGAGGCCTTTTTTGATGACAGCTGTTATGAGATAAATTTGCACTGAGGACCCATCAAGTCCAAAAATGTGAAGAAAGCCGATCTAACATCTTTCCTTAGGGCACTTCATATGCTAATTAATGCCAGATGTTAATGTGACATTGATTGCCAGATGTTTTGAAAATCGGTGAAGGAGCCATTTTTTGATGATGATGCTTATGAGCAATAATGTCAGGCATCAAGCGGTGATCAAAAATCCGTTGCAAAAATTTGAAATTTTTTTTTCAGTAATTAGTAATTAGGTTAATTAACCCTTAATTAGTCGCTAATTAGGGGCTAATTATCTCCATAACGGATGAGTAAAATTTGACGAGTGTGATGAGATGTTTTGTACTTTAGAGTATGCTGAGGCTTACTAAACAATCAGTTTCATCCCAAGTATTTTTTGGAACCGTCTTTTTTGGGGTCAAAGGTCAGAGGTCATGTGTCAAAAAAAAATTTTTTTATTGACTTCTTTTTTGATTTTTTTTAACAAAGTGCTCTTTTTCTTTCACTTGATCCACAAGTAACAAATGGGAGGTGATTCTAGTTTAAGCTGAAGAGCGCATCTTTTGAGATAAGTGTCAAAAATTGACGTTTGAAAGGTATTTTTTCGAAAATTTTCTTTGATTGTTTTTCTTTTTTTTCAACATTTCTTCAACTTATGAATTGAATTTGGAATTCAGACCATGCTACAGCTGTGGTATGAAGTTAGCATGTCATTAGCGTCAATGCCGCTTACTCTAACCTATGGCTATATCTCTTAAATTTCATTTTTAATATAATGCTAACAAAAATTTCGTAGATTGAGAAAAGTATTTATGGATATAATTCTCACACCACGTCACAGTAGTTGCAATAATTGAGTGTTTGTTAGGAAACGAATGTTTACGTCATAATTAAAACCCCTTCTGAACATGTTCGAACTCGATCAGTAGAGAAATTATAATTTCTTTGGCTCAGAAGAGAAGATTTAAATCTACAAAAACAGATATTAAAAGTTAAATTCAAAAAGTTGACATCACACTTTATTGAAACAAAATCAAGTTAGCAACTCACTATATAAAATGGTGGTGATTCATCAAAGTTTTTTAAGTCAATCAAATAAGTCCATTAAAGAATTCTCAGGTAGCCGTCTCTTTGGTGCATTGCAAATCTTTGTCGTGTCCGTGACACCAAAAACACGTGCTGGTTCTGGTGTTTGAAATTGTGTAGCTGAAAGTAACGCTGTATCAAACTGGTTGTCATTGAACAGAGCCGTAGAATTATTCTTTTGAATTCCAGCAAGAGAGATGGACTAGATGTCGGTGTCAAACTGGGACTCGGATCAACTGCTCGTGTTACTGGCAAGCTGACTGAATCCATTTGCGATTGGTTCTCTGGGGAGCAAGGTGATGACTTTATGCCCCACATGTCAGCTAAATTTTCGCAAGCTTGATAAGCCCCTAGCTGGTTTTCAAACAGAGGCACACAGTCGCAATCGTAACGAAAGAAAACTCGTTTAACGTCGTCTTGTAATGACTCCATTTCAAGATGTTGAAAATTTGGCTACGCTTTTGGAGGTAAATGTCCCCCTGATGTAATAAGACTGCATTCTGCTGGTTCTGTCTTCTCTGGTAAAGAAGCAATTGCGTTAATAAAAAGCTTAGGTATCAAACAGTGCTGGTAAGTTCGCCAAACATCACCTTGTCTCTTCTGTTGAATCAGCACAACAAAATTTTCGAACACTGTCTGATAAACCAATGTTCGCTCCAAAGAAATTACAGATTCAGCAAGTATTTGAACTGACATAATTTTTTGCACAAATTTTAAGAAAGAAATAAAACCAATTTGATAAAAGACGGTCGAAAAATAGTGTTTGTCTAGTAACGAACTCTTGAAAGAAAGCAAAGTGAATTGAACGCAAGGTTTAAAGAAAATGAATAGCTATTTTTAAAGTTGTATTATACAACGTGTAATTCGACAATTTATGTGTGGGGTCAAATTTGGTTTTGTTTTTGGTAGTGTATATGCTCTGTTACATGCTCTACATTTGTTATTATACATGGGTTGATACAGTCTATAGTTTGTACTAACTCAATTCTTATCTAGAACGCATTTTATTATCAGCATTTCATTGTACACTGGTACATGTTTAATCTTATCAAAATTTCCCTACTGCTGTAGGTTCACATGTGTTTCCAATTTTAATACACACCTAGGGTCACATCTGTTCAACATATGGTCAATTCCAATAACCAATGTACACTACAATGACGTCAAATACACACCTAGGGTCACATGTGTTCCAAGTTATAAACATATGAACATTTCCAATAAACAGTGTACACTGCACCGTTGGTCCAAGTACACACCTAGGGTCACATGTGTTCCAAGTTATAAACATATGGACAATTCCAATAAACAGTGTACACTGCACCGTTGGTCCAAGTACACACCTAGGGTCACATGTGTTCCAAATTATAAACATATGGTCCACATATAATAAACAGTGTACACTGCACTGCTGGTTCAAGTACACACCTAGCGTCACATATGTTTTTTGTCTTATCTAAGGTCACAGCTGAAGTTAATTATACAATACTTGAACAACAGACAGACTCAAGTACGCCATAGGCGTACTTGAGACTGTATTCACAAATCATTTGGATTTAATTAGGCAGTTTGACGACACTTGTTTAATCCCAACTTGCCGCTCCCATTGAATTGTACTTTTACAAATTATAACACTTGAAAGTAATAAAACAAGTTGCACACTATGCCTTTCACGTCCACTAAAGACACTGAGTTTGGAGATTGTTATTTCGATATTTCCAAAACTGATAAGCGTTTAATCAGGGCAACGCTGAAAACCTATGAAAGGACAGGGACATATGTATTTCTGAAATTGTTCAAAAAAGCAACAGACGATTACGAGTTTGAACAGAGAATTTCGTTAACTCTTGGAGAATTTGAAAATTTGGTCAGTTCAGCTAGCAAAATAAAGAACTCAGTGGCTGATCAGCAGTCATCGCCAAAACCACCACCAGCGAAGAAACCAAAAATTCAAAAAGAAGTTGTCAACAACGATGGTTGAAGCGATGTTTGAGCGTTCTCCAAATTACTTTAAACACTTTCAGAAACAGTTCAAATTTCTCATTGTGGAAGAGAAACCTACCTTTTCTATTGGAAATTGTTATGCAGTGTGTGCACATTTTGATTCCGAATTTTGCAATTTAGTAAATAGCCATTTTCACCTTTTGATTGATACAACTACTTTTGAAAACGAAACATTGAAACGATTTCAAAGCTTTCCTGTGCCTTGTGTTTATACAGCTTTTAAGTTCCTGTTTTGGACTGCACCAAATTTGGAGACTAATGGAGATGTGTTTTCAAAGCTTAAATTAGCAATCGATTTCAACAGTTCTGCAGAAAAAATTGATTCGCAGTCAGTGCGCAAACGACTACCAGCTTTTGCAAACAACAACAACAATTTATCGAAAAGCATCTCTGCAAAACAAACAAATGTCAATCCCAAAACGAGTGCCAAGATGCCAGTAGTTGCCCAAAAGACTATCTACAATTGCGGGCCTCCATCAAAACAAATTCAAACTGATTTTGTCAATAGTGAAACTTTACGCAGAGTTGAAACAATTTTGTATGGTCCTCATTCTGGTGCTTTTTGTCAAATTATGGATATTTTTTTGAGTGGATATGGAAAATTGAATATTGATTCTGATTTATTGAGTGTTCGCTTTGTGTATGAAGAAAAAGTAAAGTTTTGAAAAAAAAATTAAATTTTTCAAGTTAGTAAGGTTAGAACATCATATGAAAAGTAAAACGAATCAATTCATTATCGCTAATATTTACAAGTTTTTGAGCATTGAAAACAAAATGAGCAATATAAATACAAAACAGTCCACAAAGTTTAGAGTTTGCACTTTGAATTGGTTGATTCTCCAAGAGTTGATAGATATTATGATTGTTGCCAACAGAAATGATTCTTTGATATAGGTGTTTGTACGATGAAATGGGCCGAGCAAGGGGATCGGCAGACAGAAGTTGATTGTTCCTTCTGCATAAAAGTAACCAGTGGGTGCCAATATTTTCAGCAGTTGCTGCATTAACAATAAGGAAGCTGTTTCTGTTCATTTTTTCAGGAAAGTTGTTGGCCGCAAACACGCCATGAAATTTGTATTTAAGAGTTTTGCAGCCTTGTATTAAATCATTAATATCATCTTCATCCATCATTAATTTGTCAGAATGTGATTCTTTGATACTCTTCTTGCACTATCAACAAAAATTGTGCTCGCTTTTTCGCCAATAATGAAAATCTCTATATTGTTCGGTAGGGCCGCAGAAAATTTCAACTCAATAGAAATTGACGAATTTGTAAGCTCAGGGTGAATAAAATCATGGGATGCTTGTTGGGTACTGGTCAAATCAAAAACCATTATGAAATGGTTCGGGTAATCTGTCAAACTTATTCCATGACCATTGTCGATGTAAGCTAAATCCGATATTGTATTAAAGTAGAGACCTTTGTCATCACTTGTTGATATTGGACTGTCTGCCACAGGTAAACCGTTTCGGTAAAAATAAATCTGCTCAAGGTCGAATTTGCGGAAATTAAATGGATTTTGTCTGTTGTTACCAAGAAACGCTTCGTTAGTGTTCAGACAAATTGCTAGTCTACGAATCGGTTCTCTGGCAAAAATATCTTCTTGTTTCCAACTGTGGAGACCCGTTGATGCCAGAAATGTTTTTGTTAGAGTCTCCAAGTGGGGATACGAAGCTGGACTTTTTAACAAAGTCTTTTCTATAGCCGATACGACATCATCGTTCAATGTCATCTTGCGCACATATAAATTAGCTTCGACAATTTTTAATTTGTAGTGCTTGGCTGCATCGTCAGACATTATAACAAAATCATCTATTGACCGTCTAAACGCAATGCGAAGTGTCACACCACTTAGCAAATGTCTGTCACAAGTGAAAAAGTCAACTGCAACTTTACCGTAAAATGTGCACTCAGCCGATTGCCTCACTAGGGCTTTCCTTCTGTTCACTTCTACAGTTGACAACGCTCCTGGATTTTCTTCGTAGGAATAGCCCTGACATGCCAACCAGGTGTTTTTTGCATCTTTGTTATGTGAAATTTCTGTTTCAATAAAACTTTCATGAGCATAGTTTCCGTTAGCGTTTGAAATTTTTAGTCCATTAGCAGACACTGTACAGTCAGAGAAGAGTGAATGTAAAACATTATTGCAAAAATAGGGAGCATCTGTCTTCGTAACATCTGTTGCTGCTCCTGCGTCATATCTCAAATCAGCTTCTGATAACTGGACAATTTTACATTTCACTTCCAAGAAAATTTTCTGTAAGTCAATAAAATTATTTCGGTCACCGGCGACTTCAAATTTTAACATGGGTCCATTTGGACTGTAGACTGGGCCCAACTTTTGACAAAAACTACCATCGAAAGTTACTAAGAGAGAAGGTTTTTCGAACAAATCCAAAGAACTGTGAGTTGCCTCTGATGGTAACAAATTAGCGATCATCGTTCACTCTGGCAAAAAAATCTGACCGACTTCTTTTTGGAGCTCTGTGCGTTGAAATGGTTTTTTTGCGTTTGTTGATTGCTTTCTGTGGCTTGACTCGTATTGAATTCCTCCGACGTGAAGTATTTCGGCGAGATCCCCCTGTCTGTTTTTTGACAGTTTTTGAGATTGTATTTTTAAACGCCTGTTTAGGAGATTTTTTGCTTCCGACTACATCCAAAATCTCTGGAACACTTTGTTTCAATAGCTCCTTCCCGATACGCTTCGCTGTAGGCAAAATGAAACGACGTGCTAAAGGTAGCGCAACACGTCCAATGCCTGCAGCTAGAGCTCCAAAACCACTTCCTCTTTGACGATAATGTCCAGAGAAGTGAGGCAAAGACGTTGCTTGATTGGCATAATAAGAATCCATTTTAAGGGGAAAATTTTTCGAATTGTAGTGTTAGAATAACTTTTCCAGTTCCCGAAAAGGGAACTAATTGTCCTGTTACCGTTCTCAGTTCAATTGAAGTCGATTGAATTGTGTTGGTTAGGAGCTTCTTATAGTCTAAATTTGTAAAAACTATCCGATGAGTGGGTTCAAGCTCACAAACACTACCGTTTTTCAGACGTTGTTTTGAATCAATGACTCGCAAAAGAGGAGCCTTAGTGTCACCGACGTATTGGTATTCAATTATGTTGGTGTAGATGAAAATTAGATGTTTTCCAGCACAAAGGTCAGCTGGGAACTCCCCATAATAAGCTTTCGTATCATCACTTTTCATAAACCTGTTCGCATTGGGAATCATTTTGTACCCAATTTGTATTCCATTACCGTCAGGAATACCCTTAAATCCAATAATGCTTGGAATTTCTTCGCTGGGAAACGTAATTCCCTCATACTTGCCAAACAAAATTTCATATTTCCCAGAGCTCTTCAACTCTCTGAATGAAAAATGGCGCAGGCCAATTGTGCGCTTAATTGTAGCAAGAAGTTGAGCCACTGTATCAAAGATTCCTGGCATAAAACTAAATTGCTGTCCACTATAAGGTCTAGAAATAACATTGGCTCCCTAAGAAATCTTTTGGGAATCTTCAAAGTCTTTTAAGTTGTACGCAATTAGATTTCCGTTTACTATGTTTTCTATTTTTGTTGGGAATATGATTTCACTTAGCGCCACTCTCCAATCACCTGCAAGTTGAATTTCGTCATTGAAAAAATTCCGAAATGATGCAAGTGTATTTGAATCAAATATTTCCATTGAAGCTGATGAAACAACGTGAACTGTAAACTCGTCTTCAAACCGGTTGTTGGACATTTTAAACAAGAGGGAGCCTGACAAGTTGTAATTCTGGTTGGTAAAATTTTCCTTGAATTGGTTCCTTGTCTGCGTCGGCTAATGTGTATGTTGGTGGGCTTAATGTCGGTATTCCCGTTATTTCAAAGACTTCGTCTGTGAATGATTGCATATAACTTTTCCTGAATGCTTTATCTTTTTTAACTACTCTCACAAAGTCCCAATGTAAAACTTGGGCTTCTGAGTTGAGCTTGTTTGTGCTGCCAATGACACTAGTCGTGGCACATCCGTTTTTGTAACTTTGTTAGGCGCAGTTTTTGTTATTCGATTGACTCTTGAATTGATTGTTTTCACAAATTGGCCTATTTGGTCAATGTAGCTATAGGTCCACTTCTCTTCAAGATACCGATGAATTATCTTTTTGAGAGATCTAATGTTCCTCTCTGCAAAAGCTGACTTTTTTTTCGCTAAAGGTACTATATAAATGAATTCCACGTTTGGTACACAACTGTTTGAATGCTCCAAGAAATTCTGTACCATCGTCAACCCATACTTTTTCGGGCTGTTTGTTTTTGATCATCTTTTTGAATGCTTCAGCTGCTTCGGTTGCATACGTTGTTTTCATTGGTTCCACTCGTAAATATCTTGACAAACAATCAACCGCTACTAGAAGATACTTTATATTGCGGTTATACTTTGCCAGTTTATCAACGTGTGCCAAATCCAGAGACCAAATTTCGTTGATGTCTTTTACAAAAACTTTAAGCCTGGGAAATTTTAATCGAATTGAACGGTACTTTGTGAAAGACGGCTTTGTCTCCAAATAGGACTGAATTTTACCTAGAGGGAGCGCTTGCTTTGCGTCTGTAACCGCTTTATGCTTCCATACGATGCTGGTCCTTTTAAATAAAACTGATCCAATTTTTTTACTTCAGGAAAAGAAAGACCACATCTTCTGACTGGTCTGTTCTTTGTCTGTCGTTTGGTCCGGTTCTTCTTTATATCTTTTTTGGGTTGGTTTCGAGCCACTGTGTTGTTCTCTACTAGAGAAGAGCTCTTGCCGACTGGGTTGTTCTCTACTTGGGAAAAACTCTTGTTCACTTTCAGACGAGGCTTCCAAGATTTGCTTGGCATGTGTATTTGCAACAAGATGAGGTGAGATATTAAGAGCAATTAAAATTTTGGAGTATTTTTCAATGTCAATTTTTTTAGTTGGTTGCTGCAGATTGTACAGAAATGTTGAAGCTTTAATGCCCAGTCTTTCTTTATTTACGTGAAGAACGTCGTTCGACTCTACAGTTACTGTTTCAGATTGGTTACTCAAGTCAAGTATGATTTTTGATCTTTTGATTTGGTTTTTATTCATAAAATCTAGCTCTAACAATATGGAGTCGAAATCTTCGCTTTTTCTTTGTTTTTTTGACTACTGGTTCAATCTCGCTGTCTTCGCTCATGGGTTCTGTTTTTTCCTCTTCTGCTGTTTCAATCATTTTGTCTGCAGTCTCAACTGGTTCAACTGCTCTCTCTGGTTTTTCCATTGAATTCGACTGGTTTCTTTGCAAAAGAGACAGCTGTGCAGCTTTCTGTTTGTAAGGGGGATTGTCCAAAATTTCTTTTTTTACCGGTTGATGTGAAGCAAACATTCGTTTTGGAATTAAAATGAATTCTTCGGTGTGCATTACGATTTTGTCAAATAACGATAACAAGCGAAACCAACAGTTTTGACCAAATCTGTTTCTCTAGCAAAAAGTTGCCTCTTTTCTTTCAAACTTGTTTGTCTAGACAATAGTTTTCTGAATGATTTTTCATAGCCTTGGACAAAACTTTTTCGTATTGGAACATTACCATTGACAATGTTGAGCAAACATTCGCAAAGGAATTTAATGAAATGATTTGGAGCTCTCTCTATCTTCTCTTTTAGTTTTGTGTCCGATATGTTTAGCAGCCGCCCCAGCATACAAACTTCTTTCTCTCTCATCGCTTAAACTTGTAATAACGGCTTTAGCTGATGGCAGATAAAAAATTGATGGTCCTGGAGGAACAATATTTGAACAGTAGCGCAAGTCGTCTGATGTTTTGGGATCCAAATCAATTAATAAATGACCAAACGGTTCTTTAGTTGCCAGCTCATAGCTTTCTTTTAAAAATTGAGAGTTAATCAACTGTCTACCAATAAAAGTAATCTGTTGTGTGTCACGTGGTGATTTAAACAATATGATATGTGTTGTATTTAGATCAATTGTTCTGGACCATCTGCTTTGCTGGAACAAATTGTGTTTAACATAAATTACACTGATGTTTCTGTGTCGCCCGGCGGTTGCTAATTTTGAAAATTCTTTGTCATTAAAAATTTCTTCACATGAGTCATCGAACACAAGGAGGCAGTTGTCTAACTCTGAAATGAGTTCAAAATTAGAGAATTTTTTAAAATGTATGTTCAGTTTCTTCTCTAATGATTGGAATTTGGGCTGATCGTGCTGATAAAAATAATAAATTGTTTGAAATTCTGGGAAAAAAGTGCCAACTAATAACATTTTGAAAATGAGCTCAGTTTTCCCGCAACAAGATGGCCCGCAAACAGCCATGAACAACCGGTCAGAGGTGGAAATAATTTTATTCATAACTTTGGATTTGGAAGAGCGTATCCAACTGTACAAGAGAGAAGTGAAAACCAAAATGTGGATTCTTCACAGTCGAGACTGAAAAAAAACCAACTTGGCGAGAGACACAGTTATAAGAAAAATTATTATTAAGATTTGTGTAAAGTATACAACCTCTGATCGAGGCAATCTCGAATTGCAAAACCTCCAAGATCGTCTTTCTTGGTGGTCAGCGTCAAAAACCATGTCAGTTATGCCTCCGCCCGAATCTAGTTGATCTTCGGTTTGACTCATTTTGAAACAAAATTATTCAAAAAATGAATTGCTTTTCAAGAATGTTACATAATTATTCAACAATAAAAAATTCATACAAAACATATCCAGAGTCGTTGTCTCCTTGTTTGTAAGTGATTGTATAGTTTGCATTCATCGAATCTTGTTTATCTCTAAAAACAATTGACTCTACATTGTTCTCTTTAATCAGCTGCTTGATTTCATCGGGAAGAGTCTCATCGTCCAGAGACATCAGAATTGGCACTGCACGCTTGGGCGTAGGTAAAGGGGTTAGTTTCAACCTTTTCGTTTTCTCTTGTAAAGACATGGTACAATTGAAAGTACTCCAGTAGAGACAGATACTTCTTGAAAGCTTCTATTTCAGCACCAGCACACACGATCTGCTGTTTTCTCAAAACTGTTTGCCCTCTTGTGTCAATTTTTTCTTCCTTGATAAGAGTAACCGTTAACTGATTTTCAGGCGTTATGCAACTGTAAACTGTCAAATTTGGAGACAAATTCACTTGAAGTAGAGACGGAGCTGGTTTCTCCAACCGACGATTCATTCGTCAGCCACTGGTAAAAGAGTTTTGCCTTCTTATTGGCACAATGCTTGCTTCTTTGTTGTTTTGGGCAACTCAATGCATGTAATTTACAAACTGGTGTCTCCCGATATAATTTTGTACCCAATTTGTATTCCATTACCGTCAGGAATACCCTTAAATCCAATAATGCTTGGAATTTCTTCGCTGGGAAACGTAATTCCCTCATACTTGCCAAACAAAATTTCATATTTCCCAGAGCTCTTCAACTCTCTGAATGAAAAATGGCGCAGGCCAATTGTGCGCTTAATTGTAGCAAGAAGTTGAGCCACTGTATCAAAGATTCCTGGCATAAAACTAAATTGCTGTCCACTATAAGGTCTAGAAATAACATTGGCTCCCTAAGAAATCTTTTGGGAATCTTCAAAGTCTTTTAAGTTGTACGCAATTAGATTTCCGTTTACTATGTTTTCTATTTTTGTTGGGAATATGATTTCACTTAGCGCCACTCTCCAATCACCTGCAAGTTGAATTTCGTCATTGAAAAAATTCCGAAATGATGCAAGTGTATTTGAATCAAATATTTCCATTGAAGCTGATGAAACAACGTGAACTGTAAACTCGTCTTCAAACCGGTTGTTGGACATTTTAAACAAGAGGGAGCCTGACAAGTTGTAATTCTGGTTGGTAAAATTTTCCTTGAATTGGTTCCTTGTCTGCGTCGGCTAACGTGTATGTTGGTGGGCTTAATGTCGGTATTCCCGTTATTTCAAAGACTTCGTCTGTGAATGATTGCATATAACTTTTCCTGAATGCTTTATCTTTTTTAACTACTCTCACAAAGTCTCCAATGTAAAACTTGGGCTTCTGAGTTGAGCTTGTTTGTGCTGCCAATGACACTAGTCGTGGCACATCCGTTTTTGTAACTTTGTTAGGCGCAGTTTTTGTTATTCGATTGACTCTTGAATTGATTGTTTTCACAAATTGGCCTATTTGGTCAATGTAGCTATAGGTCCACTTCTCTTCAAGATACCGATGAATTATCTTTTTGAGAGATCTAATGTTCCTCTCTGCAAAAGCTGACTTTTTTTTCGCTGAAGGTACTATATAAATGAATTCCACGTTTGGTACACAACTGTTTGAATGCTCCAAGAAATTCTGTACCATCGTCAACCCATACTTTTTCGTGCTGTTTGTTTTTGATCATCTTTTTGAATGCTTCAGCTGCTTCGGTTGCATACTTTGTTTTCATTGGTTCCACTCGTAAATATCTTGACAAACAATCAACCGCTACTAGAAGATACTTTATATTGCGGTTATACTTTGCCAGTTTATCAACGTGTGCCAAATCCAGAGACCAAATTTCGTTGATGTCTTTTACAAAAACTTTAAGCCTGGGAAATTTTAATCGAATTGAACGGTACTTTGTGAAAGACGGCTTTGTCTCCAAATAGGACTGAATTTTACCTAGAGGGAGCGCTTGCTTTGCGTCTGTAACCGCTTTATGCTTCCATACGATGCTGGTCCTTTTAAATAAAACTGATCCAATTTTTTTACTTCAGGAAAAGAAAGACCACATCTTCTGACTGGTCTGTTCTTTGTCTGTCGTTTGGTCCGGTTCTTCTTTATATATTTTTTGGGTTGGTGTTGTTCTCTACTAGAGAAGAGCTCTTGCCGACTGGGTTGTTCTCTACTTGGGAAAAACTCTTGTTCACTTTCAGACGAGGCTTCCAAGATTTGCTTGGCATGTGTATTTGCAACAAGATGAGGTGAGATATTAAGAGCAATTAAAATTTTGGAGTATTTTTCAATGTCAATTTTTTTAGTTGGTTGCTGCAGATTGTACAGAAATGTTGAAGCTTTAATGCCCAGTCTTTCTTTATTTACGTGAAGAACGTCGTTCGACTCTACAGTTACTGTTTCAGATTGGTTAATCAAGTCAAGTATGATTTTTGATCTTTTGATTTGGTTTTTATTCATAAAATCTAGCTCTAACAATATGGAGTCGAAATCTTCGCTTTTTCTTTGTTTTTTTGACTACTGGTTCAATCTCGCTGTCTTCGCTCATGGGTTCTGTTTTTTCCTCTTCTGCTGTTTCAATCATTTTGTCTGCAGTCTCAACTGGTTCAACTGCTCTATCTGGTTTTTCCATTGAATTCGACTGGTTTCTTTGCAAAAGAGACAGCTGTGCAGCTTTCTGTTTGTAAGGGGGATTGTCCAAAATTTCTTTTTTTACCGGTTGATGTGAAGCAAACATTCGTTTTGGAATTAAAATGAATTCTTCGGTGTGCATTACGATTTTGTCAAATAACGATAACAAGCGAAACCAACAGTTTTGACCAAATCTGTTTCTCTAGCAAAAAGTTGCCTCTTTTCTTTCAAACTTGTTTGTCTAGACAATAGTTTTCTGAATGATTTTTCATAGCCTTGGACAAAACTTTTTCGTATTGGAACATTACCATTGACAATGTTGAGCAAACATTCGCAAAGGAATTTAATGAAATGATTTGGAGCTCTCTCTATCTTCTCTTTTAGTTTTGTGTCCGATATGTTTAGCAGCCGCCCCAGCATACAAACTTCTTTCTCTCTCATCGCTTAAACTTGTAATAACGGCTTTAGCTGATGGCAGATAAAAAATTGATGGTCCTGGAGGAACAATATTTGAACAGTAGCGCAAGTCGTCTGATGTTTTGGGATCCAAATCAATTAATAAATGACCAAACGGTTCTTTAGTTGCCAGCTCATAGCTTTCTTTTAAAAATTGAGAGTTATTCAACTGTCTACCAATAAAAGTAATCTGTTGTGTGTCACGTGGTGATTTAAACAATATGATATGTGTTGTATTTAGATAAATTGTTCTGGACCATCTGCTTTGCTGGAACAAATTGTGGTTAACATAAATTACACTGATGTTTCTGTGTCGCCCTGCGGTTGCTAATTTTGAAAATTCTTTGTCATTAAAAATTTCTTCACATGAGTCATCGAACACAAGGAGGCAGTTGTCTAACTCTGAAATGAGTTCAAAATTAGAGAATTTTTTAAAATGTATGTTCAGTTTCTTCTCTAATGATTGGAATTTGGGCTGATCGTGCTGATAAAAATAATAAATTGTTTGAAATTCTGGGAAAAAAGTGCCAACTAATAACATTTTGAAAATGAGCTCAGTTTTCCCGCAACAAGATGGCCCGCAAAGAGCCATGAACAACCGGTCAGAGTTGGAAATAATTTTATTCATAACTTTGGATTTGGAAGAGCGTATCCAACTGTACAAGAGAGAAGTGAAAACCAAAATGTGGATTCTTCACAGTCGAGACTGAAAAAAACCAACTTGGCGAGAGACACAGTTATAAGAAAAATTATTATTAAGATTTGTGTAAAGTATACAACCTCTGATCGAGGCAATCTCGAATTGCAAAACCTCCAAGATCGTCTTTCTTGGTGGTCAGCGTCAAAAACCATGTCAGTTATGCCTCCGCCCAAATCTAGTTGATCTTCGGTTTGACTCATTTTGAAACAAAATTATTCAAAAAATGAATTGCTTTTCAAGAATGTTACATAATTATTCAACAATAAAAAATTCATACAAAACATATCCAGAGTCGTTGTCTCCTTGTTTGTAAGTGATTGTATAGTTTGCATTCATCGAATCTTGTTTATCTCTAAAAACAATTGACTCTACATTGTTCTCTTTAATCAGCTGCTTGATTTCATCGGGAAGAGTCTCATCGTCCAGAGACATCAGAATTGGCACTGCACGCTTGGGCGTAGGTAAAGGGGTTAGTTTCAACCTTTTCGTTTTCTTTTGTAAAGACATGGTACAATTGAAAGTACTCCAGTAGAGACAGATACTTCTTGAAAGCTTCTATTTCAGCACCAGCACACACGATCTGCTGTTTTCTCAAAACTGTTTGCCCTCTTGTGTCAATTTTTTCTTCCTTGATAAGAGTAACCGTTAACTGATTTTCAGGCGTTATGCAACTGTAAACTGTCAAATTTGGAGACAAATTCACTTGAAGTAGAGACGGAGCTGGTTTCTCCAACCGACGATTCATTCGTCAGCCACTGGTAAAAGAGTTTTGCCTTCTTATTGGCACAATGCTTGCTTCTTTGTTGTTTTGGGCAACTCAATGCATGTAATTTACAAACTGGTGTCTCCCGATATAATTTCAAGTGTTCAATTTTTGGGCAAAACAAAGTTTCCAAGTTGATAACGTTCCTCTGTAACAGCTGCCGTAAAGTTTCCGTTTTTCTAATCTTTTTGCGTAAAAATCAGAAAAGGGAAATCGAAGAACTATACTTTGAAAAATCTGTTGCAAATAATGATAAGGGTACTCTCCTGTCTCCCACGAGAGACCATGAAGAAATTTAGATACCCACAGGAAAGATCTTTGCTCACTCGAAGAAAGTATGTTAAATGAGTTTGGAGGTAAAAACGAAATTGTATCGTTGTAATTTTTGGTAGATACCGCAAGTTCTTTTATTATACATCCAGATTTTTTACTTCTAAAGCCTTCAAAATCAAGAACAACTGCTCCAGATTTCAACATTCCAGCAAATTGAATAAACTATTTTTGAAGGATTTTACGTATAAACAAAAAGCAATTCCAGTCACATGACCAAGGTACTCATTTGTGACTGAACAAGGTATTACGTAGGAATAGCCTGGACCTTTTTCACTATATTCATATACAAAACCGGAAGCGTCGTGAAGTATCGCATGCAGTCTCAAAACTTTGAACGATTTGAAATATTTGTCGAGGGCTAAATTGTCGATGCCAATCAAACCACCATAGGGTTGTAGTTTCAAAGCTATATCTAAATCAATCTCAGGATCCAAATGAAGACAAGTAGCTAAAAAGTATAAAAACCGTTCACCGTATTGTGAATATTCTTTTTCGATTTCCTTATAAGTTTCGTGAATACTCTTCAAATCAACTGTAGCAATTGTAGCCATATGATTTTATGAACGATCACTCAAAAATGACTCTAGCCAGGCTTTTCCGCACAACCTACATGCCAATTTACATGTATCACGCACGGCCGTTGTTTTACATGTAGCGCCGCCAAGGATAACCCCCTATTATCACACGTATTAATTCGAAGGATAACCCCCCCCCCTATCTTAGTACCCTATTATCTTACTACTAATTTATGCCTTTCTGGAACTAGAGTACGTATTAAGTGTTCAACACAGGAAAATTGATTCAAGATATGCAAATATGTTACAGGGGGTGGTGACGGCATCGTGTCAGAACTTTTACATTTGAACCAAAAATATACGTTCAATAGCAAATAGAACAAACAATTTAAAATTGAAACAAAGTAGAATATAAAGTTATTCACCTTCACTCTAACAAATGTCTAGGTGAAATTACCTGCAACGTTTGCAGGTGAGCAAAATTGCAGTTAAAACTACTTGCAAAATTACCGGCAAAAATACGTGCTCTTTATCTATATTAGATTACTTAGAAGTTACCTGCAAACTCAATACAACGATTTCGTATTAGGTGCATAGAATTTAGTTGCGTATATTGCATAAGGTTTTGTGGGTAGAAATACCTAGAACATTTTTAGCAGATAAACTTCTAGGTAAATTAGTCTACAATCTACTTAGAATTTGCCTGCAAAATGTCATTTCTAGGCAATTCTGCCTGCAATATTTACATGCAATTTGCTACCTACAGAATTATTTTGCTGTTAATAGTCTAGGAGAGTAACACTAATTTTTAGATAGACTGCGAGCAAATTTACCTAGAATTTCAATTCGTTTAGGTTGCTTGCAGATAGTTTCTAGATAAGTTGCAAAAAAAATAAATTTGCTTGCAAATTCTAGTTAAATTTACCTGCATTTTATAATCAATTTACCTGTAAATTGTTATAGTGTAAAATATAATGAAAGACTCCTTGTTTTGGAAATTTAGAACACAGAAAGTGCAAGTTCATCCTTGCATTTATGCTCATTAAAAGAATAATCGCGAAAATTGTCTTTAGATTCGCCAACGGTCCAAATTTTTTTTTAAGGTTGGATAAACATAAAAATAGGCATATACTTCATTATTCCGACAAATTTGTGCTGCAGTTTAATATCTTCAAGAACTTCTAATTTACATGGACTACGGTAAAATAAAATCAGAGATGATGATGAAATATAATATTTTTTGAATTGAAATCGGGGAAGCATGATAGCTTTAGTCATATAACTTTTTTATCAGAATTACAACTTGTAACAAGCGTAATTCCCTAACGTTTACATTTCCTGGTTGAAGTCTTTTGTTGGTTAACAGTTATCCCTCTAAAATTACTGTGCTTTTACTGTGATTTCATTAGTTGCAGCTTTGCCTCGAATTGAGCTATAATTCCGTTTTCAATGACAGTTTAAAATGTATCGGTTTGATAGGTTTTAACCAATACACTGCCAGAGAACAAATTTTAACTATAGCTACACGTAAACACACACACGCCTAAACAAAGCATTCGTCTTTGCAAGATCTTATAAAGAAATCAAATTTTGCAAAAATCTTGTAACATTTTACAAGATTATCATCCCACCCCGCCCGGATGCCTTTCAGTTGCTGCTGAGTTGCATTAAATGAAAACTGCCCCCTGTGTTTTAGATAGACAATACTGCTTTTCAGAAAGATGACCCACTGTCAGGTATGCTCTCATTCATCTGCTCCCATCCGAGATCTTTGAAAGGACATATGAGCTGGTGAACATATGAGCTGGTGAAAAGTTGATCAAGAAACATTTTTCACGACTATAAAGCTGACATTTGGCGACCCTTGCAAAACCATAAAATTGAGGATAACATCAAACAAGAACTAAAACAATATTGAGCGACAACTTCTTTCTGCTATTTCGTTGCTAACTGGTTTTAGTTGGCATCGTAAAGGAGTGTGAGATCAATTTTCTAAAATCCTTTGCGAATTGTGCGAGTCTTAAGAATTCTTTTAAGCAAAAATGTGCTGAGTTTTTTTAAAACAAAATATTATACCAATGTGCTCTGCTAGCATATCTTCGAACACGTTTTTGTATTTCCATCCAGAGCAGGCTCCATTCACATATGATGGCAACCAGACCTAGGACCATTCTTAAATAGCTCTACTCTTATTGGAATTTTTCGCTAGATATTTTCCTGGAAAGCAACTTAGAATTCTGAATCTAAAACCCGATTTTCTTTTTGTAACAGACAAAATCATTGAAAAATTTGAAGCCCAAAAATTATGACTGGGTTTTAAAAACAACAAATGACAGCGGGTTTCAACAACGACAAAACTCGCTGATTTGATAAATAAAAGTTTTCAAATGATTGTCAGTAAAAGGTTATTTTTGCCAGAACTTAATTCCAAATGACTTTACTGCTTATTGGTTTGTTAGATAAGAAGGAGATATATTTCTTAATTGGAATTTTTGTGTCGTGTGATATATCGCTTACTTTGAAATCTTTAATTTTGCTGCGTTTTTTACTTCGCCACCCCCCAAAATGGTTTTTTATTGTCAAGCAAATGAATTTGTGATTTTTTTTACGCACCTCGGATTTTTTGTCTTTAAAAAAGCCTTATTCAGAACGAATACATTATAAAGCCACTCAGACTGTTTTTAATCTCTATGAGGCAAATGCTTGTTGCGTTAAACAAAAAATTTGCGTTTTTCCAAAATCTTCCAACCTGTTCGTATTTTTCCTAACCTATAATAATTCAAAAAATATGTTATTAATTTTCTAAAAAATTTTGCTCTTTTTCTGGCATGAAGAAGTTTCCCGCTAATATTCAATGCAGTTTCTGCTGTTTAGCACCAATTTTAGCACCCGTCACGAATAAAATCCTTGCTGTTGAAACTTTGGCAGCTGTATTGATGGGGCCTGTAAGGTGTCGAAATAATTTGCATCCTTGAGAACTGGATATCTGGCGAATCATTTGTTATGGCAACTTGCCCCATTTTTCAGGAATGGTCACCAACTTCGAGGCGATCGTTGGTTCCGTGGAATATGTCACCTAAATCGTCAGTTAATCTGAAAAAATTAACAAATACTTAAGACGGGGCTTTAATTTAGGGCGCGTTTCTGGAGCTTAGAGCATAAAAGATATATAAATGCTGGTTGCTGGACTGATCATTCACCTGATTTTTATGATTAAAAAGTCAACTTTTCGAAAATTTGATTATTATTTGGAAAACTTTTCGGAATGAAGTTTGTTTCTTCGGTTGATACTTTCAATAATAATATAAGGTTCCAACTATTCAGTTAAAAACTAGTTTCTGTCCTGGTATAATGAAAAAAGTTACCAGGAACAAATTTGGTCAAAATAGTAAGTACTTTTAAAACTAAACGAACCTACAATCAAAAGTAGTAATAGGGTGAGCAAGTCTCCCCGGGGGCCGTGTAGACCCCATGTATTAAGATAGGGTATAGGAGTATTTTTGAGAGCGGGTCTATTCTAATGTATTAAGATAGGGTATACGGTACATGTATTAAGATAGGTTATAGCGGCCGCAACGTATTCCCATGTTTTAAAATTAGTTATAGCGGCCGCCACGTATTAAGATTAGGAATAGCCGCCGCAACGTATTAGGATTAGGAATAGCCGCCGCAACGTATTAAGATTAGGAATAGCCGCCGCAACGTATTAAGATTAATTATAGGGACCAGGGTGTGAGTAGTAAGGTAGGAGCAGATGAGGGTGATTTTCCGGAGCCACTTGTCACGTGATTTCAGAGGTCATTTAGGGATTAGCGGGGAATTATACATACAGCGCGCAGGGGAATTGTACAGGTGGGTAATTGTACAGTCAGCGCGCAGGGAATTGTACAGGCAGCGCGCAATAACGGATAATTCCCCTCGCAGTAAATTTCAACATTTTTTTTTTGGTTTAACCACCGCAATGTATTAAGATTAGGTATAGCCGCCGCAATGTATTAAGATTAGGTATAACTGCCGCAATGTATTAAGATTAGGTATAGCCGCCGCAATGTATTATGATTAGGTATAGCCGCCGCAATGTATTAAGATTAGGTATAGCCGCCGCATTGTATTAAGATTAGGTATAGCCGCCGCAATGTATTAAGATTAGGTATAGCCGCCGCAATGTATTAAGACTAAGTGTAGCCGCCGCAGTGTATTAAGATTAGGTATAGCCTCCGCAATGTAATAAGATTAGGTTTAGCCACCGCAAGGTATTAAGATTAGGTATAACCGCCGCAATGTATTAAGATTAGGTATAACCACTAATAATTGAGAAAATTGAAAACTTTTACAAGGATGAATTATGAAGGTACAAAAAGACAGACACAGTATTAATGAAGTACATTATAAGTAATTTTAAACACAACAGAGAGCGCTCAAAATTTAAAAATTAATTAAATATTTTACAAGTTCAGGGGTACAGTATGAATTCCATCAGATAACACTTTTCGTTTAGGATAAAAATATGAAAGTCCTTTCTTTGTTTGTTCATAGGCAGCGACGCAGTGGTTGATTGTCCGAAATCCTCTATTTGTAGATGTTTAATTGATGATTTCTTCCATCACTCGCCGATATTTTTCCAATGGTCCATCTCAGGTCTCTTCCAATGTTCGTTTGTTTAGACCATTGCTGCTGAATTTGTACTTATCCGATTTGGCATCGTAGCAACAATAAGTTTTGCTACAGAGACAAATCATTTCAGTACATCTAAATTCTTCCTTGAACAGACCTGGTTCACGCTTATCGTGCTTTTCATGTTTACCACAACAAGTTCTAGGGAAGAAATTTTGTACAGCATCAGCTTTGAAAGAATCATCACAATCTTGTTCCCTCAGAGCTTCCCACTCTGCTTTTTTAGATGGACGAATGCATCGTATAGTTCTTTCGACACACTGTTAAGTCTCTTAAACAATTTCCCATTGATAGCTTTGTGTGTCTTTTCATCGTTCAGGTATTTTGTCTCTGTATGTCTGCTTCTGTCCATGATTTGGTAACCATAGGAACTATTCCCTAACAATTTCATTGTTTCTGCTACAACGCTTGATTCAGGATTTTCATCTTCAGCTCTTCTAGCATCAACAACTGATTGAAAAAAAATTGTTGAAGCATTTTTTGGGTTTGTACTGAACGAAGCGGTAAATTTTGGTGCATTTCAACCCAAGACTAAGGTAAAAGTTGAGTAAAGGTGTTATGACTGTTCCATTCTCCAACTTGAAGCTTGAAATCAACATGCGCTGCGGCTGCTTGAGTAAATCGTTATCAATTGCATAATCCCTCATACAATCACCAATATCTGATCGACTAACATTAAAATTTTTAAAGATTGGTTGAAAGTTCGAGAACTTGTATTTCAACCCATATGGCACTTCGAGATCACACTGAACGTAACCGAACAGTTTATCTTCTCTTTTCTTAGCAAGTAGAGATTCTTGAGTCAGATGTAGCTTGAATGGGAGATGTACCTTTGAGAGATTCCCATCAGTTACATTCCCATATCTCAAAATTTTTATATCCTTTGTTTCGCAAAAAATCTCGTCTTAGTTCATCGTATTCCCGTTTCTTGAGTCCTCTCTGAGTCTCTTCCTCTGACATACTTATTCTTGCTTCCTGACATGCACAAAACTGAAAGTAACAACCAATTGCTTTAAAAATAGTTTTACAGTGAGCACAAAATCCGTATACATTAAAACAATCAATCTTTTTCTGAGTTCCAGTTGTGTAATAGCTTTCAATAGTGCAGTTAGGACGCTGAGATTGTAGGTACGACACAACCATGTTCTCAAATTTCCTCAATTGTTTTGCGTAGCTTTAAACTTCTGAGAGTCTGAATCAAACTCCCATCTAGTGTACAGCCCAGTGGGCATTTCTTGACACACTGAGAAGGGGTAAAGTTGACTGGCGTCTATACCCACAATTGATTTGCAAATGTTTTCTGTGTTTCGAATATATGTCCGATCCACAACCGCTTTTCTAGTAAACACAATAGAGGGACCACAGGTCATATTATCGCGTATTTTATCATGTAAATCTTTGTCTGCTTCAACGAAAGGATAGAATTTGTTATTAGTTGATTTGTGTAGACAAATATTTGCTAAATTAGGTAGTGTGCAACCCAGTTTTAACATATCAATCCCTTTGTTATGATAGAATTCCATCCTTTTCTGCATCGCTTCTAGTGTCGGGACAACATCTTTGTTATCATACCACCTCACAAAGTCTTGAAAAGTTGTCATTTTTTCGTGCTTCCACACACTTTCCAAGTAATTGTAGTTGTCAAATCCCGAGGGGGGCACTACCTTCAACCTAAGTTTTTCAGAGCCTCCTGTTGGGAAAGTCCATTATTCAACAATTTTGTTAAATCCGTAAATTCTTTCTCCAAGGGATTGTGATCTCTCAACTTACTAAAGAAACATTCGTAAGGGGGAAGGAAAGTTACATCCAATTTGTTTGGTGACTCGAACCATTCATAAGGGAAAAATCCTTTGGTCTCATATGTCTTGTAAGCATGGAGGAACGAATCTAGTGATGTTGCTCCACCAAGAAAGTTTAGAATATCGAGAAACTGAACATCACCAAATTTTAAGGATATAAAATGATTAGCTTTTTTAATAACCGATGGTTGAATATATCTCGCTCGTGAATGAGGTAAGGTAATAAATAAGACCTGATAAGATTCAGATCATATTTCTCGATGTTGAATCCAAATACAGGTAAAGTGTTGACATAACGTTCAAAATTTTGTTGTAGTTCGAGAAGTTGATTTTTCGGAATTTGGAGGAATTGAGTCGACATATCATTTTCTTCTTCTTCGATATATTGAAATTCAAACATTGGAGTACTCTCATCTTTCCTTCCTTTTAGCTTCTCGAAAATAGAACTTACTCTGGTTTTAATTGCATTTTCAATTGACGAAAATTTTTGCAACATTTCTGCTTTACTTTTGCCAGCTAGTTCTTCTAATGCTTCAACAAAAGATACAATCAGTGTCTTGGGGTCTTTGTTGCAAAGGAAAACAGGTTCTTGTATTAAATTTGGGGCAATTGACACAGAGATTGGTTCATGTTTTCCTATCCAAGTAGTTGTATTGGTATCTTTTAGTTCATTAGATGGAAAGCAGAGTGATTCGAAGTCAAATACAGCCAAGTGTTTGAACAGTTTTTGTTCTTCCTCATATCCAATTCCAAAACCGTCAAGTTTATCGAACAAAGTTTCTCTCAAAGTGTAAACACTCTTCGGATAAATGTGCTGTATCCTATCTTTACAAGATTTCACGTGACGGTGGAAATTACCAGCACGCTTAATAAAGGTATCACAATTAGGACAGCGGAATCGTTTGAAGAACGTGTTGATATCATCAACATAGCAAATGTGGTTGTTTTAGCGCAGTAGATTAATGTTGTTCTCGCACATCTCAAAACCTCTTCTGGCAAGTTCACCTACAAAATCCCCGTCCTCATTGTCAATGTCATAAATGAAAATGTTGTGTTTTATAGCGTTTTCAACAAACACAAGGCGATCCATTGACACTCCTCTAAAGTTAATTTCGTCATGACCAGACTCATGGAGAAAGTCACTGAACAACTTAGCTGCGTTTGTTTCCAGCTCAGCTGATCCATACAAGTGAACAGCCACAGCTCTAAACAAGCAAAGGTAGACCTTGTAGGTTTTTCCGTATGCATTCGTAACAAGACAATTTACATCTCTTCTTCTCAACAACTGTTCAGGTATAACAGCATCTAAACATCCCATTGGGATATTGTTGAGAAGAGCACAGAAAATTGTTACATTCGTAGTTCATCAAATCCATTTTCTCTACTCTATCCTGAAGTGAGACTAAGTCTCCCTTAGAACAAAGTAAATGAGACTTCTCAAAGAAGGTGTTGTTCTCATGAGCATAAAAGTATCGGTATTCGTCTGTGTCCACTTTTCGTAAAAGAAATCCCAGAGATAAATTTATTTTTGCAGCGCAGTTAAGCTTTTCAAACACTTCCTTCAGTTTTTCATTAATTTCGCTGGGATCAAGTTTCGACAATTTAAAATTGAATACTCTATGTCTCCCATTCTCCATCTCAGTATTGTCAAAGAAGTGTTGACAGGCACTAAGTTCCTGCTGTAACTGTTCGTTGTTCTGATCCAATTCTTCCGATTCTAGCACTTTTTTCAAGCTTTCGCTGGATTTGGTTCCAACTTTGATCGATGTTCCCTGTTTCCGTCTCTAATGTTGTTGAAGAGAATAAAAACTTGGAAATTCCCCCAAGCATATAGTGCACACTGTACTAAGCTTCTTTTCTTGAGGAGCGTGATGCTTAGCAAGGTGGTAGTTCAAGTCCTCTCTCCTCTTTGTATAGAAATGTGGACACTTGGGACATTTTAAAGTCCCACTATCACACGATTTTTTGTGTCGAGCCATTTGCTGCTTGACAACCATTCTCTCGCACTTTGTGCATTTGACAGGTAGATTTCTATCAAGAGAAGGCATTGTATTGTTGTGATCCAAAAAAATTGAAAAAAAATTCAGGTAAAGTGTCGAGCAACTGTATCTGATAACAAAGTGAGAATTAATACAATTATTTTTTTGTTAGTTAGAATAACTTTTATGACTCATTACTTCCATATAAGGAAATGACGTAATTTCTAATTTTAGTAACATTACGCAATTGGAAAGTTCAAGAGCTTCCTACGAAGCAGTCACAGTGTTGCATTCTACCTTGTATTTGAATCCAGAAAACATCCAAAATATGTAACCTTATTCCTTGGAGGAAAATTGGAAGTCTTAAGTTATATTCATTTGTCATATTGCTGATTTGTGTTACTCTTTTTACAAAACAACACTATTCATCCCAATACCAACTTTTTAACAAAATCCATCTGTCAGATGTTTGCTCACTTAGAGAATACAAATATTATTGTAAACGAACTAATTTTGTAATTTTATCGATAGAACACTAATTGTGTTTTTACAATGAAATTAAAACAGTAGAGAAGAAAGCTCCTACTTTAATTGAAGATAACTTATATACAATTGACGTTAACGTGATTATATTACAAACTAGAAACCAATCAAATTTTAGTATTAGGAAACTTGTTGTAAAAATTATATCGTTTTGTTTATCTCGTTCTCTCTTTTAACGTTTTTTTCTTTTAATAGATTAATACGTGAATTTTTTTTTCATTTGCAAAACATGTTGATCAAAAACCACTTACAAAATTTGGAGAAGATTTACAAGAGAAAATAAGGTATACCTGATGCATCCAAAATTGACTAAATTGATGTAGATTCATACTTTTTTTACAGTTTTTTGGACATTTTCACAAAATCCAACAGAATAATCCGATTTAGTAAAGGACTTGAGTATGCAACGTTCTCTATTAAAAATTTTGAATATTTGGAGTTTATTGCGAAACAGTCTTTCAATTTATCCTCAGAATTGCATGTAAGCAAATGGGAACTGTTGTTCATTTTGAGCTCCGTCCCCGATGTATTGGAACAGTACAGAAATATTTCACAAACTTTGTTCCTCTCCCAGAACGAATAACAATAACTTCTTCACTACAGAGTGCTTTGTACTTCCATTATTACAACGACTACAATGCAGTGGTAGTCCGGATCAGGTTCGGAATTCGTTTACCTAACGTATATATACAAAAATTTCATTCCAAAAATGGAACATTTTCCGAGATTGATCTGAAATTTGACGAATTGGGAAAAAATTTATCAAAGTTTGACTTTTTTGGTAAATTATGTCACTTCATTTCAACTAAAATAGACCATTTTAGGTAAAAGCATAGTCGGAAACTTGTACGTATCCTTCACTTCCTACCCTGTTGGGAAATTTTACCCAAATTTGGATTTGAATTTCAGTTTGTCCAGAAATTTCCAGCTAAACGTCACTTTTTCTCGTAAAATCTTCCATCTTTGGTTACTGTTCTCTGATTGGACAGAGCACACTATATATAGAGGTTGTTGATTTTGACTTTATTATTTGATACAACTTCTCTGAAAACATCATTGCTACTGTTTCACATTATACTAACTACTCCTCAACATTTTATCCTGCTATCGAGCATCAACATTCAAATTCTTCTTACCAAAAAAATACTTAATTTAGTTCTAACTTTTGTTTAAATCTAATTTAGATTTTCTGTTTCCTTCCTAAAAAGCAAATTTGTTGCTTTCTAACTTTCTCTCCACTGATTACTTTTATCACGTTCTCAACAGGAATCTTTTGTTCCATTCTCAACACACTCTATCAAATATCTCTTCTATCATTTAATCCAAAATGGAGTTCACTGTTCAAAATAATAACCTTCTGTACTCAGTTTCTTTCACTGAGGATATTGCTCGGATAGGAGTGCGAGATTTATCAAGCGGACTGTATGAGTCTGTGATCACTTTACCCATTACTGTGTGGCACATTATTGAGCACCAGCGACAACCGTTTGATACATATCATCAGGGACAGATTCCAATCACAGAGAATCAACTCGGAACTCACGCGATGGGACACGAAGTTGCTGTTGTTAGTGGACACCACTATCCTCACGTTAATGGATCTGATTTTCCCGCCAACTACGTAGGGGGAAACATTGAGTACACATTTCCGTGGGAGGAAGGGCAAATTCCAAACAGCTGGTTCACTACACCGAACGTATGTCAGGTATCAAGCCCAGAAGTGGAAAATAATCTCCTCCAAATAGTTTCAAGAGCTCATAGTAGAGAACATAGCGAGTTGAGCATCGACACTAGTACCACCACGTCATTTAACGATCTGGAAAACTTTGATCCAGCGCAGTACTATGGATCCACTGACATGTCAACCACACCCTCGATGACAACTCCTTCGATTGAGGAAGGAACAGCTCATAGCCCTATTTTTTTGAGTGATGTACCTAATACCCCAGTCACTGTTCAACCAACCCAACTACCTGGTAGAATTGAGCGACAAAGAGGCTTCGGTAATGAAATTCAGAACTTGCCAGAATATGTTATTGAAACTCTTTTTGAATGATTTTTATGTTCAATTTTGTAAACTATTTTATATTTGTTCATAAAAATAAAAAAGTTGTTGAATACTTTTTAGGTATTTCGTATTAAATAAACATTTTCAATTATAAAATTTTTTAATTACTTTTTTCAAGTTTTTCAGAATAAAGATTAACACGAAAGGTTAGTTGATAATTTAGGTAATTGGTTATTATTAAAAACGTTGATTATGACGAATTTAGTTTTGATATTTAAGAAAACTGTCGAATTTATTTTCGATATTTAACAAAAAATGTCGAGAAAAAATTCGATTCTTAAGAAAAAATTATTGTAACAAATCCGATTTTTAAGCTGCAAGAACAGATTCAAAACTTGTCATTTTAAAAATGATTAAAATTTTTGTTTTTTGCTTAAACTCATATCGTAAAACAAAGAAAAATGAGAAAAAATTGCACATTTTGTACGCACAATTTGGTAAAAATTTTGATTTTTAACAAAAAATCTGTGGTTATATTTTTGACTTTTACCAAAAAATGTTGTTTGAAAAATCGACATTTAACAAATAAACTGAGTTCAAATTCGACTTTTAGATTATACACTAGATTTGAAACATTTTAGTACAAACACTTTTTTACTTTCTAATTTCAAAGTACAACATGGGGTTATCATGAACATCTAGTAAACAATCAACAATTTTTATTAATTCACTCTCATAGTTTGAGTTCTTATATGACTGAATTCGGTCGAAAAAGGACGATTTCAATGTATTTGTGCTTGCATTTCTTTGCTCAGCTCTCAGTAGATGTCTCTTGAACTTCTTTCTACTCAATCTCTTCTTAGACACGCTGGGTAGTTTTTCAACAAATTTATTGTCCAAAATATGTTGTACCGCTCTCTTCAATTGAGTAAAAACAAGTCCTGCTTCGTCCATTGTGTAACCAAAAAACTGATGTTTATATAAGGTGTGTAAGCAGTCCACTCTCTGATATTGAAAAGATAAATCATCCATTTTTTGGAATAATTCATTAATGGAAGATGAAATGAGAATTATGTGATAAGAACATTTTTTCAGAGGACAAAAAGTGTAATTGTGAGACGCAAAAGAGTATTCGTTAGTAAGCATGTAAGGTTTATAATCCTTAACCGATACGCAAATGAACAAAGCTTTCTCACAAAATTTTTTATAAAAGTCAGGTAAAACTTGACATATAACTGCTGCCATTCTGTAACCAAAGTGAATTTGGAGTGATTCCTTTAAACTGCCGTATAAGGAAGTAACGCAATTCAGTTCAAATGCAACGAAAATTTCATTTAAAGAATGACACAGTTCAAGAGACAGCAGCTCAGAAAAATCCGTTGTTTTACTTGTTCTAAATATTTCAAACAGTATTAATCGCTAATGCAACACAGACGTGCTAAACATCAAAATAAATACACTGCTCTGGTTCAAATGTTTGCTCAACTTAAAATTTCTGACTAAGTTTCCATATTAGGAGTTTTTGCAAAATGACACAATTGAATTTTCCATATTTGGAAATTTTAAAAAGGATAATGACATCATTACCAAATAAAGGTCATCGGAAACAAAAGAGGGAATAAAATTACAAGTCAAATCATTCAATTAATTTCTCTCTGTCAGATTAAGTTGATAAAATGTCTCTCTCTAAAGTTTCTCCGTTTTACTCGAGTGCTCCGTCTATGTTTACCGATTCTCAACCTAAAACTGGAACTGATTCGGTTCCGTTTTATATAGAATTTGGTTCTAACCCAAAAAGATTTGGGAGATTTACTGTGTCCCAGATTTTTAAAAATGGACAAAATTATTCCGAACCAAATTTACAAGTCTTCAAAAAAGATAACTCTGGAATATTTGAGAAGTACCAACAGCTTCGAATTGGAGATTACGAATTCAAGAAATTCTGTTTCCTCAAGAACAGTATCCTGGATGGGGAGTTGGAATTGAGTGAGCACCCGCCTCAATTTGATAAGAACCCATGTATGGAGGATGTGCTGCAACGATGTCACAAAGTCAGAGAGGTCAGCATAGGACGAAATCGACGAATATATGTGACTTTCATTCAATACGTTCAGGAGAATCCAGCCTCCATTTATGTGCAGATTCTTTTGTCATAAAGAAAACAATGAGTTTAAGCAAGTGAGTTATGTCAGCTACACTTTGGACGATTTCAAGGAACTGATTCAAAATTTGAATGACTTTTCTAACATTGAACAATGTACATTTCAGTAATATTTGTTGGGCGATTTTGTAATGTCGATGTCTTCTCTACAATAATTTTTTTCATTTTAAATATATTTGATCTGAGAATGAGTTGAGATATTGGTTGCTCAAGAAATATTTTTTCCCAGATTTCCCAAATTAGAAATTTTCCCAAATTAGAAAATTTTCCCAAATTAGAAAATTTGGACATAGTGTCCCAAATTTCAGAATTTAAGTGGATTATTCACAACGGATTACGCAGAACAAGTCTTATATATCGTTCAGATAAACAACAAGTTACCATTTCACAACATTGTTGGAACGGATATCAGTGGAGTTTTCTGACAAATATTGAATTAAAAAAAGAGTACGAGAGCTTACTAGAGCATCTCCCTACACTTTTATCTTATATTGAAAAGTTTAAGAAAACTTGCATTGACATGGATGAAGGAACGCAAAGTTGACGGACATTGTCATTCTTGTCAACATATTCAATTGTTACGGAAGCATCCTTTCAATTTTTCCCGAAAAAGAAAAACGCAAAAACTGTTTTTTAGCGGCCTGTAAAATTTGGGACGAGAATATAAATTTGGGGGAGATTAACCAAAAATTTCCTCATGGAGGACTTATTGGTTATGGAAATTCCTTTTTTAGATTTTTTCTTTGCCAGATTTTTTGATTACATGCTATACTACACGATTCTGCTGGAGCGGTTAAAGCAACTACAAACAAGGGACCAGGATACTGTTACACGTTACCAAATTTTCCAAGCTCATGTTTCTTGGGACATTTAACTGGGTTAATGTTTTGTGTTTTTATTAAGTTTTATCATCCTCAAATTTTCAAAATGCTAGACTGCTAATCATTTTGGTAATAATCCAATCTAGAAAAAAGAATGTCTCTCGTTGTAATTGATATTGAATGCTTGGATGGCAAAATTGTCAAGGAGTTGGGTGTTTTAGCAAAGTGGAAGACAAAAAATTTACATGGGATTAATTGCAACAATGGAAAATTGGAATACACTGAGTTGTCATCAATCATTCACCAACATTGTTCACCTACAACAGAATACTTGGCAAAATGTTTAGAGATGTGTAATCTTCTCTCAAATTACTTGTGTAAAGATGTGGAGAATCTAGATGACCTTGGTTGTCCAAAAGTTTCCAAACTTCTCAATAACTCGAATACTGACTGGGATTGTAGCAATTATCCGTATCGACACAAAAAGACATTTCACTGTGCAGAGAAGAAAGCTTATGCTTACGGAACTTGGAATCTAGATTTTTTTGATAACGTATAATATTTGTAATTTCTATTTGTATTTGTGATTGTTTTGTAATTTATTGTTTTTATTTTACTACTTTTGAAATCAGAGAGAAGACGCATTCCCTTAAAAATAAAGTATAAATGACTGAGCATACAGATAACGGTTTAAATTTAGGTAATTTTGTCTTTGATGATAATAACCAGGAATGACGTGGAAATGCTTTGGACAGACTTGTAATAGATCTCTGGTGGTTTTTTTGTCTCAATTTTCTGTTATTTTGTTAGTATTAGCGTGCTGTATAGTAAGAATAACTCTTGCCGAAACTTGTGAAGAAACAACAGTTTAGATTGCTATCTTATCTAGTACATTCGGTTATATTTTACCTTCTCCTAAACTATGAACAAAATAATTTCTACTAAGGAACACATTATTTTTATTTCATTGGTGGGACCAAGCGGGTCTGGAACATCTCATCTTATCCATGATTGGCTAATAATTGGAACTTTTCAACTCGATTTTGATAAAATTTACTATTTTTATCAACATTATCAATCACTTTACGGACTAATGTCCAAAAATATTAAGAACATTCATTTTATTCAAGGTGTTGACTTTGAGTTCATTCAGAGTCTACCCAATAATGGAACAAAGTATTTGCTGATTTTTGATGATTTTTGTGAGGAAATCCCAAGCTACGAAGTATTTGTCAAAATCGCGACAGCTGGAAGACACAAAGGACTTAGTACAATATATATAAAGCATAACCTTTTTCATCAGAGTAGGTTGGGAAGAGATATTGAGTTGAAAAATACTCATATAGTTTTATTCAAGTCTCCTAGAGATGTTCTCCAGATTAACACTCTTATTCAACAGCTCGGGTTAGGATCACAATTAAAAGATTGGTATACAAAAGCTACTTCAATCCCGTATGGTCATTTACTCATTGATCTGACTCCAAAAACAGTCGACTCTCTTAGATTTTGCACGAACAGTGGTTCTATTCCCACTATATTTTTTCTCCCTAAAACGAAACAAGAGATTTTTTTTGAACGATGAACACACAACATCTCTCTACGCTGATAACCTTCCAAACGTATTCCCAGAACTTCAAGAAAACGTTCCTAAGAAATTGTCCAAAAGATTTCATTCAGTTTCTAAACGAATGCATAGTAAACCTTCTCGGGGGACAACTACAGGAAATACAAAAACAAGACGTAATAAAGTACAGAGACGACATTCATCAACTCGTGCTAAAAAGAACCGGAATAAATAAGAGAAGAGCAAAGTTAAGTTCACGAAAAGGAAGAGAGCTCATATCAATTTTAACACAATCTATCATTAATCGATTGTCTTGAAATGGAACAGTGTGTTTTGATTCCTCAACACCTTTACGAACAAAATTTCAAATTAGATGTTAAAAAGTAGGACACTTTTGAGCAGAAACCAGTTTCTGTCCCAACACATTTGAACCCTAATTACAAGGAAATCAACAACAAAACCAGATCTTTAAAGAACGAATCAATTGTAGATCAAATTTTGAATTCACCGTGAGTCAAGCTATCTCTCAACGACACAATTTTTTTAGATGGAAGAGATACAGAAGTAGCTTTCGCAGATTTTTTTATTGCATTAAAAAGAAAGAAAGTTGATTTTCCCGACATATATTACACAATACTTGATGCTACTGGAATAAATCCGCAAAAAGTAATAAACAAAGATGCCAAAAGCAAAGACAGAGGGAGCTGGATTCCTTTCAAAATCTGAAAAAACCAAGCTACAAAGGCTGTATAGAGATGGAAAAGCCGCATATGGATCAATTAAAAATCTTCAAAAGGCAAGTGGGTTATCCAAAAACAAAGTTGCCTACTTTCTACACAGTAAAGATTCCTACACAAAGTATCGTCATGCAACACGACATTTCAAAAGATTACCAGCATTTGCTAAGCGAATCAATGAGATCTGGTGTCTCGATCTAGCTTTTATGGATAAATTATCGGATACTAATAATGGAGTGAAGTATTTATTAGTATGTGTTGACCTCTTTTCTCTCTTTGTTCGTGTGCAACCAATGAAGTCAAAGTACGGGTCGATCAGGCAACAGAGTTTACTGGTGAGTTTTGAAAGTTTTGTATGGACAAGAAAATCAAAATTTACTCAACTAGAAGTGAAACGAAAGCTGCTGTAGCACGGCGAGCTATAAAATCTCTGAAAAACATTTTTTATCGCTATATGGAAGAAAATGGTGACAAATACATGAGAAAAATGGACTCCATTCTCAAAACTATGAACAAAAGAGATAATCGCTCAACAGGTAAAGCTCCAAAAAATGTAACAAAAAAAGACTCTTTGTCAATTTTTTACAAAAACCCAATTAACCAATATAAGCGACCACGCTTTAAAGTTGATGAAAATGTTCGAATATCAAAAAAAGATATTCCATTCAGAAAAAGTTATAAATCTCAGTTCACAAATGAAATCTTCAAAACTGTTAAAATTGCTACTTTTAAACCACCAACCTATAACCTTTGTGGAGAACAAGGTGAGGAAATTCTAGGTAAATTTTATGAACAAGAGCTTTCAAAGTGTATCATTTAAAGATGAGCTCTTTCACTGTTGAGTTGGTTTCCAATGCGTCGTTTGATTATTACCCAAACAATACACTAAGTTCTTTCACGAATTTTCTACCTGAACAAATTAATCTTGATGGAGAATGGGAGGTAGCAATAACAGAACTGTCGTATCCTTCCTTGTACCAAAACATAACAGAGGGTAAATTCTTCTATCTAGATGAAGCAACACCAGATACAAAACCATTGGATTATTACACAATTCTTTCAGGTCTATACCCCTCGAACTCTGATATTTTCAATGAAATGCACAGAATAATTCAGGAACGTGAAAAGTATGAAAAAACGCCAATCAAGTTACACGTTAGAAAATTACACAGCGAAATTCTTTGAGTCCTCCGAATCAGAACTCTTTACTTGTCATTTTTAGTGCCGATCTTTGTCATGGCTTTGCATGCGAAGAAGCTGTTTATGGTATGGGTGTTTTCATGAATGGTGCTGGTCCACATTTTCCCAAGTTCCCTTATGACACTGTACGAATACACACATTAAAGATATATAGTGATATTGTTGAATACAATATTGTGGGTGATACAAAATCTACTCTTTTACGATGCATTTCGTTTATATCAAAAATTATGAATGGAGATAACATCTCAACGGGACAATACATGAATTATCAAAATTTTCCAAACTTAAAATTTAAAAAATTCTAAAAAACTCATTCCACAGCATAAAACTCGAGCTCCGGGAGTCTTATGGTGAAAAAGTTCCTTTCAACTCTGTTGGTGTAACAAGAGCGGTACTAATGTTTAGAAAAACTTCTGGCAATCATTTTTAGATTTAAAGTTGTAGAAAATGGTTGCTGATACTGATTTACCGTATTTTCGTGGTTATTCAAGACAGAGGGGAAGAGGATTCGGAGCGTTAGCACAAACAATTGGGAGGACAGCTATTCCATTCTTGAGGAGATATGTTGCCTCAGCAGAAAAAAGAGTTGGTGCTGATTTGCTTGATATGACTGCATCAGAAATTGGAAATGTTCTAACTGGAAAGAAAAAATTCAAACCTGTGGCTGCAGATGTTGGAAAGAAAACATTACGTAAACAGCTAGGTTGTGGAAAAATAAGGAAACGTCGCATTATTCAAAGAATTCCCCCAAAAACCAGTCGACGTCGTCGAACTAGAAGAGATATTTTTTCTAAGCTAAAATGAATACTAGATCAACAAACGATAGCAACTTTCGTTATGGTCACTTTACGAACTCTTGCTTGGAGATTTTTGACAAAATTCCAGTTTTGGAACCAATTGAATCTTCTCACGTTCAAGAAGTTTATCCCAGTACTTCATTGGATGAAAGCAGCATTGAATTCTAATTTGAAACATATAGAAGCATATATCTTGATATGAGAGATATCCACCTTCAAATCAAAGTTGGTTTACAAAAGGGAAGATTGTTTGATGACTTTATGAAAAAAGACAAGCATGGAAAATCAAATATGGGAACGTCTTTCACAGATGATGATTTACATTATCTGACCCACGTCAACAATGTATTGCACTCACTCTTCTCCAACTGAACAATCTGAACAATCAACAGGTTTACAACTCAAATGGTCTCTATGGACACAAAGCTTTAATTTCCAATGAATTTAACGCTTCCACAAGAAATAATGAAGAGATTTTGGCTTGTCATGGATATGAATATGAAAAAGAACCTATTGATTTTGATAAAAATCCTTTTATAGATCGAGACGAAGAACTTTTGCTGAAAAATGGAACTACTTATTACTGTAAATTAGCAATTGATTTGTTCCAATGTGAAAAATTACTGCTTCCAAATACAAAAGTTAGACTGAAATTGATTCGTGCAAGACCCAATTTTTACATCATCTCCTACAATCCTCACGTCTCCCTTAAAGTTCTTGACTGTTCCCTGTTTACAAGACGTGTTGTTGTTAACGAAGTGTATCACCAGACTATCAAATATCATTTAACTAATCAACTTGCTTGTTACAACATTATGGAAACAATTGTACGAACCTTTATTATTCCTTCGGGACAGAACCAGTTTATTCAGGAAAATGTTTTTAACAATGCTCCAATCAGAAGAATAGCTATTGCGATGAACACAAATTCAGCATTCACAGGACATTTTCAAGAAAATCCTTTCCATTATCAGAAATTTGGTTTACGAGAACTAAGAATTGTTCGAGGAGGTAGAGCTATAGTATCAGTTGATACAACCAATGACTGTAGAGCACATGTAACAACAATGATAGCAATGAATTTTAACGAAGAAATTCCTGCGTTACCAAATAATATATTTCAGAACCATTGCGTGCTTGTATTTGATCTCACTTCACTTCAAGATGCTGGAGAAAATATTCATTATCCTGAGCTCAGCGGTGAAAGTATCCGATTAGAAATGTTTTTCGACCACCCGCTAACAAACGTGACAGAATTAATTTTCTAGGAGAAAGGATGTCCACTGTTAAAATTGATCAGTTCGGAACGGTTGCTAAAAATGTCTGAAGATTTTTGCGTCAACGAAAATTTTTTCATATTTTTTTCAGTTTTTTATGGGTTTTACATCATCATTTTCTGCATTGGAACATTTGTGGGTTATGTATTATCATCACCCAGTTGCCATTCTCTTCACCAAATAATTTCTAAAAATGGACGTTAACTGGGGGCGAACTAATTCAAACTTTATTGTTTACGTTCCTCTCCTAATTTTTCTGGTACTTTTTTTATAACTTTTTTTTACCCCAACTCCCATAACAATTCTGTTGACAAAATTAAAAAATCAAGCAAAGTTTTCTTAGAGCAAGGTAAAAAGACCAATGATTGTTGCTTTTTTGAAGAGAATGAGTCTTTTCAGCTTGACTGTACAGTTAGAAATTCGTGTGTTAATGGTAATTGCGAAATAAAGCAGAGAAAAATTGTTTGTCATGGATAACACTTCACTGAGACAGATTACTGGTCGAATCCCAGAACTCAAATACCGCTATATTGGATCCTTTCCAGCTGATTGTGTTCCAAGACTACCCACATTCAGCTTTGCTATCATCAACACTTCTCCGAGCAGTGAAGCTGGAGGGCATTGGATAATGATTGCTCGACTCAATCGAACTTATTACTATGCTGATTCTTTGGATCGTCCAATCACAAAATACAAATTTTTGAATAAAAAGTATCAGAAAATGATACAACAGCCAGTTCAGAAAATTGATAACTTGTGTGGATTTTACACAATATTTGCAGCATTTCAACTATTTAAATTTTTTCAAACAAAACTGAACAATTTTCATGATCTTCATGTTTTATACTTTATAAGTAATTATATGTGAATTAGATAAATTTAATGTAAAATAAGTCGAAGTGTAATAAAGTCGACAGTAATTTTTTTCTAAATTCCTTAATTCTTCGTTAGTTACTCAAAGTTTTGTTGTCGACTTCATTAACTACTCGGCTAAAAGTACTTTAATACTCTTTTCTTTTGTACTGTCATCATGTAAATGTTTGATTAATTTTGTATTTGCATGTACTTAATTTGTACTGTGTCTGTTAATTTATACTTTTTAACTCAATTTTTTCTTTTATTTAACATTTTTCCAAGTTATGAGCGCGTAAAATTCCACTAGTACTGTGACAGTGCCAGATTAGCAAGAGGTATTTTCGATCTACCAACCTCTGAGTTATGAGCCCAGCACGCTACCACTGCGCCATCTTGCTATTTAGGGTCAGCTATACCTAATCTTAATACATTGCGGCGGCTATACCTAATCTTAATGCATTGCGGCGGCTATACCTAATCTTAATACATTGCGGCGGCTACACCTAATCTTAATACATTGCGGCGGCAATACCTAATCTTAATACATTGCGGCGGCTATACCTAATCTTAATACATTGCGGCGGCTATACCTAATCTTAATACATTGCGGCGGCTATACCTAATCTTAAAACATTGCGGCGGCTATACCTAATCTTAATACATTGCAGCGGCTATACCTAATCCTAATACATTGCAGCGGCTATACCTAATCTTAATACATTGCGGTGGCTATACCTAATCTTAATACATTGCAGTGGTTAAACCAACAAAAATGTTGAAATTTACTGCGAGGGGAATTATCCGTTAATTCGCGCTGCCTGTACAATTCCCTGCGCGCTGACTGTACAATTACCCGCCTGTACATTTCCCCTGCGCACTGCATGTATAATTCCCCGCTAATCCCTAAATGACCTCTAAAATCACGTGACAAGTGGCTCCGAAAATTCACCCTCATCTGCTCCTACCTTACTACTCACACCCTGGTCCCTATACTTAATATTAATACGTTGCGGCGGCTATTCCTAATCTTAATACGTTGAGGCGGCTATTCCTAATCTTAATACGTTGCGGCGGCTATTCCTAATCTTTATACGTGGCGGCCGCTATAACTAATCTTAATACATGGGAATACGTGGCGGCCGCTATAACCTATCTTAATACATGTACCCTATACCCTATCTTAATACATTAGAGTAGACCCGCTCTCAAAAATACTCCTATACCCTATCTTAATATTTGGGGTCTACACGGCCCCCGGGGAGACTTGCTCACCCCATTACTACTAGCAAATGCTGGCTTCTCACTATATTTGTGGTATCTTCTGATATGATCGGCTTTTATCCCAGGATGGAATTTGAGGAGATAGATAAATAGATCGCGGGATAGACAGATAACTGAAAGATAACATGTCAAATGGCTTTTTTTAATCTCTACAGTGATTTCCATTTCCTTTCGTTTACTGAAACTCTAACATAATTTATAAACATCTTATAACTAATCTTTTTCGGGACACGGCCAGGGCTCTTCAAATTTGCACTCAAAGACCAACGAAGCATATCTAAATTGTTGCGATTTTGTTAGTAAAGTTTTTGCCATTTTTTCTACTTCTAAAAATGTTCGTCATGGCAATACAAGATGTATACAACTCCAACATTAGAATTACACTTTTTTCTTGAAACGCAAGCATCTCGATGTTTTTAAAACAGGTACCAATCTTATTACCCATCTTGATACTGTGTTATTTCGTATTAAAAAAATCAATTTAAAGTTGACTTGATTAAGTGTTGACTTTTTTAATGACATAACGAAGGGCTTCTGTGCTTTTCCAGAGCAACAAACATACAAAACAAATATTTCAGCGTTATTGTTCTTGGGCTCTTGTGTTGTCCGCGGCAGTTGTTTTATCTGAGGTGCCAGAGGAAGCCAAGTGCACAAAAACGAGTGACTGTGATTACGCGAATTGGTGGAGGATTTTGTACTATGGGATGTGATGAAACTCATCCCTGCATGCATGAATACCATACGTTTTGATTTTTCCCAGAATTAGGTGCGCGACCCTAGACTGCTCAGATCAGACAATTTGGGTCGCACACTGGTGGCGTGGTGCAACCAAAAATACATGATCGGGGAAACGCTTGAGCCGCACGATGGTCTGGACAATGGTCGCGCTACAGTCTGATCAGAGGGCAAAATCGCACTATAGTCTGATCCTAAGTCCCATAAATTTATGGACAATGGTCGCACTACAGTCTGATCAGAGACCAAAGTCTGGACATAAGTTGCCCCAAAAATCTGACCACAGAGCATTAACTGACCATATTTATTTGACTACAGTTTTCTATCACTGTCTTTGATGACTCAAAAAAAAATTCAGGCACTTCAAAGTGACTTCCTTTTTATATTTTTATCAATTAGTTTTGTCCTAACGTGAACAAGATATACTAAATTATTAAGTTTTAAGTTTTGTAGTATATAGGTTTGAATTGAATAATTTAAACAATTAACAAAGGATTATAACACGTATTCAGAAATGGTCTGATCAGAGGGAGCGTTGGTCGCACTATAGTCGCACAAATTTTTGGGTCGCTCCAGAGTTGCACAAAAAATTTGAGTCGCACCATCGTCTGAGCAGAGGTCTTTTGGGTCGCACAATGATCGCAAAATTGTTTGGGTTGCACTACGGTCTGATCAGAGGGCTTCGGGTCACACAATTATCTGAAAAGAGAGCAAAGTCTGGGAAATGGTCTGATCAGAGTGGTCTAGGGTTGCGCACCTAAACCAGGATTCTTATCTTTTCTTTTTCGCTTCCCATATCACTGCCAGCTCTGGCACATTTCCCATTCCCAGAGAGAGCCTAGCTAAACCATCGAAAATGAAACATACCAAACAAAAGGCGTCATAATTGGATTGTTTGCAAAATTACTAAACATGCAACGACCATTAAAAAATTTTTAATTTGATTCATGAACACACCATATGATAACTTGCAGATCACATTTTTTTTTGTCTGTGCATGAAAAATTGAGATTAAAATGTGCGATTTTATGCTAATTTCTTACCATAAATGTCATAAAAGGAAAAAGTTCTTTTGAGGTGGTTTGTACCACAAGTATAGTAAGTTGGTGCTTGGGGGAGGGGTAAACTCCCCCCCCCCGCAAGAAGTTGTACCTCTGAAAAATCGATATCTTTTCTGAAAAGGAGTTTTTTGTTTAAGTTTCAGTCTTCTTGGACTCACTTTTCTGGTGAATTTGACTCTTAAAATTTAAAAAAAACTTCATTTCACAATAAAAGAAAATAAAGTTTTTCAGAAGTACAAGTTCTTGTAGGGGGTCGTTCGTACCCTCCCCTACAAGAAGCAAATGGTAACTTCTTCTCGGTAGAAAAAATGGTAGCACAAAACAATTCGCTCACCAAAACTATATAAAAAGTCTTCGCACATCGAAGATTTTTTTTCTATAGTGAACCACGTGATTAAAACTGTGTAAAACTGATCTGCTCTGTTTTGCACTTCATATGATGCTCTACCAATACTAATTTGAATTGATATTTTTCAATACCGCAATTTTTCTTCAAACTAAGCGTACTCCAAACATCATTGTCGAAATCTAATTTCCCATAACCACTCACAAAAACAACCATAAATTGACAAAATTTACCAGAATTAAGACCACACAAAGAAAACTTTTTCAATTATCTTTTGAGCTTCATTTGATAACCAGTCAGTTTGCCATTGTTGATTAGTTGTTTTCTCAGCGTTCTCCAGAGAATTGTGAGCAATAGTTCCAATTTGACGTTGACTTTTGCTCGTGGCCATGGCATTGCTCAAGTTTTTTAAGCGCTTCTGAATGGCAATTGCTTTTCCGTTTGTCGACGGTGCTGAACCGTTGTATTCCACAGCTAATTTGAGTTTCCCAAAACTTCTCGAGTCTTCTTTATTGTTGCTGTTGCTTGCTTATTGTGAGCAATTGAAGGTTGTGTGCTAACAAGAAACTGAAAAAAACTCATTTCTTTTCACCCTTTAACTATCCTATGGAAACGCCAGACAAATCAAAGAACACATGATAATAGTTAGAGAGTAACAAAACCGTTTTCATAATGCATGCGTACGGCAAAAACTCTGGCAATTAATTAAAATGATTATTCTACTGAAATGAAAAACCTGAAAATCTTTTGAAGTTGCTTAAATTAACCAGGTGAGTGCTCATGTTTTTTTCGTGTAAAAGTGAGTGCTTCTACTTTTATTCAACGCGATTCTTTAAATCAGATATTTCGTTCTCTTTCAGTGCTTTTTTGTTGAATAATTTTCAACAGAATTGTTAGCATTTGGAAGACTTTTTGACCAATTTTTGAAAACTTGTTGACTTTCATAGTCTTGTTCAGCTTCGACTTCACTCATAAGTTTTATAAGTTAACCCGACTAAACGTTTTTCGCTTTTGGAAAAAAATGAGCGTCTCAAAATTCTGCGTCTTTCTCAGCTTCAAATGGCATTGTACTTTTTTTTCCAATTTATTCTAACCAACAGTTTTTCTTCGGGAAACGATGTACCAATTAGTTTTTCTGCAAAAAGCATTTGTACACACACGGAAAAACACGTAAGACAAAAATAAATACTTCAACTGATAAGACTAGTATGTAAAGATAAGATCCAAGGAAGTCCATTTTGCTAGTAAAAAACAGTCATTGGAAAGTGCCATGAGACACACATTTCCCTAAGTTTGATTTCCGCAAACGAGTAAAAATGTAGATTTAGAAGAACAATAATTTCATAGCTATATGTTCGTTTTGCACTGATAACGTAATTTACTGAAATGGTTAAAAACCTTATGACCTATGTTGTGTTATTATAATATAATCTTGTACTTGGTCAACAACCTGGTACTGGTATACAAAATAATGGAAACTCCTCTCCCTGTGTCTTAACAACAGTTGAATCTGAGAAACACATATGTAATTTTTAAGTAAAAGTTATCAAATTCTCCGTGCAATTGAAAGTTTTCTTTGTAACCTTATCAACCTCAGACATAAAGGACCACAGAAAATACAGTATTTTCAGCGTTGAACCTGAAGAACCGGTTCAAAAGTCAAACCTGGTTTTCCTAATTTTGTTGTTGAAAGAATTTGACTAAAAAATTTTAGCAAAAAAACCCTTTAATCATTCCTTTACTGTCAAAAAAAGTTTCTTGAAGAGATTTTTTGCACTAAGTATGATCTGATTTTAATTCCGACTTAGGGAAAAACAAAAAATCTCTTCAACTTTTATTTTAAATTTTAAAACAAAAATAAAACTAGAAAGCAAAAAATCTAGAAAGAAATAATTTTAGAAAGCAATAAATCTTTTCAACATTCCACTGTATACCGGACACAACACGAGAACTTATTGTAATCTTGTAACGAAAACGTTGAATTGAAGAATGGACAATCATTGAGCAATGAAGGCTTCCAAAAACTTTTTATAAATTTTATGGGTCAGTTGCCCAGTAAACCTTATTCTTTGGAATTTATGCTTTCAACTCTTTGTGATCCTCTGCTTCCTTACATTAAATCTAATTTATCGACTGGGACTAATGAACTTATTTATAAATACGATTGCGGCTCTTTTTTCGTTCTACAAGAACCAGCTCGGTGCTCTGCAAGAGTGTAATCACCTAGCAGAGCTTTGGGGGATGCAAATTTCTCCAGAGTCACTCGTCAATCTGACCAAATTTGAATTACTACTGTTGACCCAAGTCCAAAATTGAGCCCAGACAGCGCACAACAAAGCCCATCTCTGTTTATAAGTCTGAAAATCAAATTTGGAGACAATTTCTAAACTCCCACAATCTCGAATCAATAACCGAATGCAGACAACACTCGTACAAAAAATTTTTCTAATACTCCTGAGAAACTAGTAATAACAAAGTCATTGTTGCTCCGAAAATGAGAACGCTTTTCACTATGAGAAAACTCTTTGATAACTCCAATAAACCATGTTTCTTATTGCATTGATTATACCCTGTTGTAAAGTTAGTCTTTTCAACTGCGTTCAAATTCCTTTACTGCGTTTTTTTCTAAAGGATATCATAATCTTTTGGAGTCCTTTTAAATTTACATTTTTTTGAAATATTGATTTTTGAGAACGGATTTACGAAAAAAATTTCACATAATAAACCCCCTCATGACATTATAGCCCACCATTATGGTACAAATGCCATGATTGGGGGCTATAAAATATCTGACCCCTAAGTGTCGATACTATGAGAAAGAACCAAAAAATTGAGCACAAACTTTTTTAAAATTACTTTTCTAATTTTTTTTCAAAAAATGGAGGTAATTTGGTGCTGTTGAAGTTAAGCATCTGCTGTGTGTAGTTGTTCGTTGACTGCTTCACTTATTATTGCTGTGCGTAGTTGTTCATTGAATTGTAACCTAATTTATTTCTGTTCTATAACAAAAAGATACAGATTATTTTTTAAATGCTATATTAGTGCAATGAATATTAATAACTTGAACTCTTAAAAGAGTCAAATGTGCAAAGTTTTTGTTAAAACTGACGCTTTTGCTTCTATTTAGAGCGCTAAGTGGTTAGTTTTCAAACAGTCATTTTTGTTAAAACGATACAAATAAGTTTTAAAAAGCGGTTTAACATTATTATTATGTTTTCAAAAACTTGCGACCAACGTAAAAATCATGCGACCAATGTAAATTTTTCGAAGTTTAAAGACCTCAATTGATACTCGTTTAGTTCAGATTGCGGAATCAATTAGAATTCAAACAAGCGACTTATATCAAAGAAGTTTTCTGTAAAATTTTTGACTTTTTGCGAAAAAAATAACAAGTTTTCTACAAACCGTTTTTTAAAATCTCAAACTAGATGACTTTATTTTTGCTCAAAAATTTTTACTTGGACTTTCTGATCACAGCGCTCTAGTCCATGTCAGGAAATTGTTATAGGTCACAAGGAGTGTGATTTTTATTTTTCAGTTGCATAATATTCAGTGGTTCAAAGTTGGTTAATTGAACAAATTGTTCCTTGCAAGGGGGAGTATGAGGTCAAGGTCATTTTTACATTTTTATTTTCTGTAATTGTTCATTGAAAAAAGAAACAATCTATAGGAATAATACAATAGTCAAATTTTTAACATCAGTTTAACAAGTTTTGTGAGTCACGGTCATTAAAATTTTCGTTAAAATACGGCGACATCTATAGATTATTATTGGAACGCTAGTGGAAGTTGTACTAGAAAAGGAATTTCAATGAAACATCATTGGAATTAGTTGTTAGTGTAACTACAGTGGTTGCTAGTGCGACCCCAACCCGGGTTTGATTTAAATATTGTACTGGAGAAATAGTATATTTTGTTTTTGACCAGTTATTTGTCTCCGGCAAGATTTGAAAGTAATTTACTTGTCAGTCTTACAAGAAAAAAAAACAAAATTCAGGAGAACTAAGATATAGACAAAACACTTATTTCAGAGCAGTTGTCGGTCGAGACCTGGCTAAGACTAATGTTCTGAGTTGCATGCACTTCGATGTTGCTAGCCGCAAAGCTGTCATTAAATTCCCTCATTTTAGTGAAACTTATAGATCTTCCAAAATAACAATCGGCGAGGAGTGGCTCTAGCCCGAAGTATTTAAAGTTTTCAAGTGGTAGCAGTCGTAACCCTAAATTTTTGCAATTGTTGCCGTTATTCTATTTATATGTAGCTATTTTGTTTTTTATATAGCAAATGATTTAAGGAGACAAACTGGACGAGCGTGATGAGATATGCACAGCTCAGAGCTACCCTGGCGACGCGGGACACCTGGGTATTGATGACTACCCGTGCGTGAGCTACCAACTTCATTATGCAGTATGCATGATGGAAAAAGAATGACGAAAAAAACAGAAGAACGATGAAACAAAGTATTCAGATATTATTCACACGGATTTTCATTTTACTTATGTCTGCATCTGGTGAATGATGAAGCAAATTTGACGGTTAGGGTTACAAACTATATCAATAACATTCAATAATATACTTCAATACTCTCCGAATGAGTTTTTGAAAAACTAAAAGTGTCAAGACCTGGTATTGATGATGCCCCGGTGAAGTTCTGTAAACAGATACGCAACCACCACAATTTGTTCTCAACTGGAACTCAAAATCTTTATTATTCTCCATAGTAGGTTTTGCCCATCAAAATTGACAAAAAAGGGAAGCAAAAACAATGACACAATTCCGGCATCAACTGTCAACTATAACTGACAACATAAACAATCTTGTTAATTTACTTCGTATAAAAAGAAATAAATGGCAAAGATTTCTTAACAATAAACAAAAAAAGTAGCGAGAAAATTTTTTCAACAGTCACTCATTATCTTCAAAAAATTCTTCGCGCACAAACAGGTTCTCAAGATTTTTATGTGGGGGAGAACTATTGGGCCGTGTAAGAACTGTGAAAAAAGTTTTGACGGATGTAATCGTGTTTTTGATTTACTTATCTCGAGACGATTTTGCATATAAAAACTCTAAAATTAGGTAAAACCTTACAATGACCTCTCATTTTATTAAATGTTTACTTAAGAAGGTCATAGGCATCCTAAATGTCATGATGACCTCATAAAGACTTGCAAACTTTAATCGATCAAGATTTAGTTTAAAGATACATTTGAAAACTTTGGCTTGTTCTCTAATTTGTTTGAATGCCGTTGAACTGTAGACTAAAGCGGAGTATTGAGTTATTGGCTGTCTGTAATTTCAAAATCATCAATTATCTTTGCCTGTCTCGAAAAGTTTCGACAGAACTTTATGTTATAATTTTTGACAAAAGTTCTTCAATTGGTCTTAAACACGGATTTTTTAAATCAATTGTTTAACAGAAAATATTCGAAAACTTTTCAGAACTTTCTGTTTCTTAGTTTTTCCATTTTTCATATGAGTCTCGATACCAAATTTTTGATGTTTTGACAAAGTGAACAAAATTTTCCTTTTCGCTATTTTCTGTTTGAGTAGTGCAATGTTGTTCGTCAAATTTAGTGTGTGGTCCTCTGGTTTTTCATAACAGTGTCTTCTGCAATAAAATCACATCCATGATTTTTACCGCAAACTTTTTCGTTTAAATATAAAACCACCAAGCTTCAATGATTGATCACTGTGACGCACCTAATACTGTGGGCGTCGATTTAGATTTCTCAATCAATGGATAATGTATGCTGCTTTGATTTGTAAATGGATTATTTTCCTGAAATGCTGTCAACAGGATTTAGAATGACGTATTATATTCATTTTTGTAATAAGATACTCTCATATACAAAATCAATTGGTTTTTTTTCAGGTCAAGAAAGAAGGAGCATTTTGGTTTATTGCTGCTCGCAATTAAAAATAGCTCTAATTGAGCTTTTTTATTGCCGTAAATGAAGTTTACTAGGGTTTTTGCATTTTTGCATCTGGCTACTGACTAGTTTAAATGCATTTTCAAAATACCTATGTCCATTTTTGACATTTTTTAAAATTCAGCTGTTTTTCTCAAACAGTGGGTACTTCAAATCATTGCAGTTGTGGCCAAAATATGATTTTGAGATTTTATTGATAAAAATCACTCATCTGTTGGTACTAAAACACACTTTACCTGTGATTCTCTATCGTGGTCATACTGCTGGTTCAAAATTTTTTCATGATGTTTGAGAATTGACCGAATTCTTGTTTTTAAATTACTGAGAAAAAGTATACAAATTTCCTTTTGCCGCCCAAAACATTCTATAAATGAAAATCAAAAGTTTTTATGATCACATGTTTTTTGGAACCTGAGGAGTGATTTCTGTAATTTGCACCTTGTTAGTGGAAAGTTAGTGTTATCTGGCCAAATTCATCCAACAATACTTTTGTCACAACACTTCTTGACCTCAATGTTGATCCAATCTTTTCATTCTGTTCACGAATTTATTGCCAAGGCGAGTTTTTATTTTGTGACCAGTTTTTAACTAATTTTCACTAGGTAAGAAATCGAGCTTTTTGAACTTTTGTTTAAACATTTATAACAATTTTGGTTTTTTCTTGAAGGCATTAGTCTGAAGAAGTTATTCCGCGGAGTGAGGACCGTTTCAAGAATTGCTTTCGTTTTTATTTCTGTCAACAAAATTTAGAAAATTGCATCATAGGCTTACATTTGCTCTCTTACTCCTTCGTTGAAGCGTTCTCTCATGGTGTACTGAAACTATTTGCGGCTGGTAAACTTCTATTTCTCATAGAAATTCTCCTTTCCATTTTCCAAAGATCAGATTTCCACAGCGAGGTTTTGGTTTTTGGGTTAGTCAAAAAAATATCAAGATATCTCTCCACAAAAAACATCGTGCTAGAAAACTTGTTTCCGCTGAAAAATGGCGTCTTTAGTGCAATGGGTATGCATGTGGTACTAGAAAACTAAATGAAATTCTACACTGACAATTGTTAGCAATGGCAATGTTCAACTGACTGCTTTCTCAGTTTCTTAGCCATCTTGAAATTCAAATTGTTTTCAATGACGAAAGTATCAACTACTTTTTTGCATTAGAAGATTTTTTAGTAAACATAACCGAACCAACTATTGCCATTGTTTGAATTGAAAAAATATGATGAAGCAAACACTAAAATCTTCTCAGTTTCTAGGGACTGATCAAATGTTTTTAATATTGTGGTACAGTAGTACATTTCGTTCATTCTGGGTCTTTTGATTTGGTATAGCAAATCAAGTTATTTTAGTTAAATTTAATTTAGCTCACTTTCCTTCGCCATTTAATTTTAATCATAATTTTAGTTCTTGTTTGAAGATCAAATATTGAGATTTCACGTTTTAACAATTTGTTTATATCCTGTGCCTGATAACTTTGTCTGTCCATGTTGTTCATGTCGTCTTGTGATCTTGAGTTGCCGCAATTGGAATTCAATTGTCGTGATCAAATTGTTGATCAATTTTAGTTATTTTTAATTTTATTTCATTCTGCTCATTTTCTTAGTTCAAATTAGTTGTCTCTCTCTTAAACTAGAATTTGCTCCGCCAAAGCATTATTTTGTATCAGATAAATTTGAGTCCTATTTCGCTAAGCGATATACCAGTCTAACAAAAGAACTAACTTTCGCTCCGCCAAATCTACGCATATTCTGCATTCAGAATTTTGAATCGCTCTGCTACAAAAATAATAGTAAATTCGCCCCGCGAAGTAACCAATTAAATTGGAATAGTAAATTGAATAATCGGCACTGAGAATCAACCTAGATTACAGATTGCAAATCTGTATGACATGGCGCAGCCAGCTCGTGAATCTAGAAAGACACCATTGTCGATAGAGCCATTTTGGGAACGCCCAACGTCGGACCCACCAATCAGATGGGAGAAATGACGGATACAAGTAAAGCTTGCGATTCTCGCGCGAGAGAATATCACACTGTACACACTACTGCAACCGAAACCAACGATGGTACGGTTGCTAGCTGAACCAAAAGACGAGATGCCAATTGAAGATGCAACAAATCAAACGGAGAGAGACGGTCAGATACAAAACAGCCAAATGAAGTTGCAATGGTACTTAAAATGTCAAAAGATAACGGAAGCGGGAGTACTATGCGGGGAACGACCATGGCATCTTTGCGATCAAAAATGTGTGTCTCTTTTGTACCTCAGCATCGGTACAGAGGGAAGACGCTTACTAACACATAAATTCCCTAATGACAATATTTATGACCTGACTACCCCCAAACTTTCGGAGATGACGGAGATAGCTTTTATCCGCCCAAGAAATATCACATTCGATCGGTATGTGTTCTTCTCACGAAAGCAGAAAAAGGGTGAAACGGTAGAACAATTCTACAGCATTTTGAAAAAATTGGCGGAAAATTGCGATTTTGAAAATCGTGAGGAGGTGATCATCAGGGACATTTTCATCACAAAAATGTTGGATGATGATATTCAACGCGAACTTCTCCCCGACACAGTTGACCCCAAAAGAGCATTTAGCATTGCACTCAGTATGGAAATGGGCCATCAGAATCAGCAGAGAATATCATCAAATAACAGGCGCAACTGGCAGTACGATGAATGCAATACAATCATTCAATCGATTTCGCGGCGCGGGTGCACGTGGAAATCAGTCAGGCAGAGTAGCAGTTAATCGTGCATCAGTTAACCAATGTAGAGGTTGTGGTCAAGCTTGGACAACAACGCATCGCAAGGTTTGCCCTGTGATGGGTAAGAAATGCAATCATTGTGGTTTGGTCAACCATTTCACCAAGGTATGTCGGAAAAAACTTAATAATGCACGAAATTTACGTGAAAATAATCGTATTAACAAGGTAGAAACTGCCGAAACCACAGATCAAAATACAAGTCAATAAATTCAAAACGTCAATTATGTATATTATAAAGAAAAATTTAATTCTGACTATGATTCCTCGGACGACATTTATGTTGCGACAGTAGAAAACGTTAGATCACCGCCAATAGCGTTGCAAAATATGACGATAACGATCGGCAATACAGATTGTCACTTTTTCCTCAATTCCGCTAGCGGTTGTACGATTATCAATATGTCGCTCGCCAGAGAAATAATGTATAACTGTGCGCAATCAATATGGTCGGAGAAAAAATCATTAGAATTGAAATATTTTTCTAATGATATCGTCGAAACTCTAGGCACTTTAAAAACGCCAGTTCGGTGCAATGATTGGAAAGCAAAAATCACGATCGTAGCTGACGGTTTTCGACCAGTTCTCAGACGAGACCTCTCTGATCAATTAGGTATTACAATATCATAAAAACCTTGTCCGAATACGGAAGGCAATAATATAGAACCACCTTGTGCAATTAAAAAATCGCAAGCAAAGGAATTTCTAGAAATAATCTCCCGAATATTAAAATCTAAACATCACACGGTCAATTCAAAATTCCACAAAAATTATCAAGTTACATATCAAAAAGGAAGAAAAGTGCCAATTCATCTCCAACGAAAAGTGAAAATCGAACTTGAAAAATTGCTAAACAAAGGACATATTGAAAAACTAACCAATTGCTCTGATCAATTTTTTTCTCCAATAGTCATTACGTTCAAAAAGGATCAATCAATCAAAATAGCATTAGATTCCAAAATCCTGAAAAAAGCCATTCTCGAAAACAAGTATCAAATGCCGAATATAGACTGGCTAATTCAAACGATTTCTCAAACACTGTCAACCGCACCGCAAGAGACGGCTTATTTTACGACTCTTGATTTGCAGTACGCATACAGCCAGCTCAATTTACACAGTGATACGGCCCGACATTGTAACTTCAACCTCGTAAGCGCAGATATGACCGGCACATAGCTTTAAAACGGGATTTTACGGCCTTACAGATATGCCGGCTGAATATCAAAAAGCGATTGATTGATCTCTCGCAGGCCTGGATAATACTTTCTGTTTTTTGGACGATATATTAATAGTGAGGCCAGCAACGCCAGTCACCCCTAATACAGACATAACAACAGTAACGTCACCCTCAGTAGACGACCTCTACTTGGATTCATTTAACTTCGTCCTTTCGAAGATCTTTTCTAGCACGCTAATGGCCAGCCTCACCACCAAGGTTCGATTTTAAAGGAAGTAGGGGACTGCATCTTAACTGAAAAGGAAGATTGCTGCATTCGCAATGCAGCTTTCGCATCGCAATTTTTGAATTCTGTGGAGGACAGATATAGCCTTAATGAGCTCGAACTGTTGGGTGTTGTCTGGTCCGTTGAAAATTTTAAATTTTATTTATATGGCAAACCATGTACCGTAATAACTGATCATAGGGCTCTTCTATCAATCATGAGAGAAATTAGAGCTATTATAGACAAAATTCGTGTATGGTTAAGAGCAAACAGACCAAATTCGTGTAGGGTTAGGAGCAAACAGACCATATTCGTGCATAGTTGAGAGCAAACAGACCAAATTCGTGCATGGTTAAGAGCAAACAGACCAAATTCGTGCATGGTTAAGAGCAAACAGACCAAATTCGTTTTTGGTTAAGAGCAAACAGACTAAATTCGTGTATGGTTAAGTGCAAATAGAACAAATTCGTGCATGGTTAAGAGCAAACAGACCAAATTCGTGTATAGTTACGAGCAAACAGACCAAAATCGTGTATGGTTAAGAGCAAACAGACCAAATTCGTGCATGGTTAAGAGCAAACAGACCAAATTCGAGCATGGTAAAGTGCAAACAGACCATATTCTGGCATGGTTAAGAGCAAACAGACCAAATTCGTGCATAGTTAAGAGCAAACAAACCAAATTCGTGCATGGTTAACAACAAACAGACCGAATTCGTGCAACGTTAAGAGCAAACGGACCAAATTCGTGCATAGTAAAGAGCAAACAGACCAAATGCGTGCATGGTTAAGAGCAAACAGACCAAATTCGAGCATGGTAAAGTGCAAACAGAACAAATTCGTGCATAGTTAAGAGCAAACAGACCAAATTCGTGCAAGGTTAAGAGCAAACAGACCAATTTCGTGTATGGCTAAGAGCAAACAGACCAAATTCGTGCATGATTAAGAGCAAACAGACCAAAATCGTGTATGGTTAAGAGCAAACAGACCAAATTCGTACATAATTAAGAGCAAACGGATCAAATTCGTGTATGGTTAAGAGCATGTAGACCAAATTCATGTATGGTTAAGAGCAAACAGCCCAAATTTGAGCATGGTTAAGAGCAAACAGAGCAAATTCGTGTAGGGTTGGGAGCAAACAGACCAAATTCGTGCATGGTTAAGAGCAAACATACCAAATTCGTGCTTTATTAAGAGAAAACAGACCAAATTCGTGCATGGTTAAGAGCAAACAGACCAAATTCGTGCATGTTTAAGAGCCAACAGACCAAATTCGTTTATGGTTAAGAGCAAACAGACCAAATTCTTGTATGGTTAAGTGCAAACAGAGCAAATTCGTGCATGGTTAAGAGCAAACAGACCAAATTCGTGTATAGTTAAGAGCAAAAAGACCAAAATCGTGTATGGTTAAGAGCAAACAGACCAAATTCGTGTATGGTTAAGAGCAAACAGACCAATTTCGAGCATGGTAAAGTGCAAACAGACCAAATTCTGGCATTGTTAAGAGCAAACAGACCAAATTCGTGCATAGTTAAGAGCAAACAGACCAAATTCGTGTATGGTTAAGAGCAAACAAACCAAATTCGTGCATGGTTAAGAGCAAACAGACTAAATTCGAGCATGGTTAAGAGAAAACAGACCAAAATTGTGTATGGTTAAGAGCAAACAGACCAATTTTGTACATGATTAAGAGCAAACAGACCAAATTCGTGTATGGTTAAGAGCAAACAGACCAAATTCGAGCATGGTAAAGTGCAAACAGACCAAATTCTGGCATGGTTAAGAGCAAACAGAACAAATTCGTGCATAGTTAAGAGCAAACAGAACAAATTCGTGCATGGTTAAGAGCAAACAAACCAAATTCGTGCATGGTTAAGAGCAAACAGACTAAATTCGAGCATGGTTAAGAGAAAACAGACCAAAATCGTGTATGGTTAAGAGCAAACAGACCAAATTCGTGTATGGCTAAGAGCAAACAACCCAAATTTTATGCATGGTTAAGAGCAACAGACCAAATTTGTGCGTAGCTAAGAGCAAACTGACTAAATTAGTGCATGTTTAAGAGCAAACAGACCAAAATCGTTTATGGTTAATAGCAAACAGACCAAATTCGTGCATGGTTAAGAACAAACAGACCAAATTCGTGAATGGTTAAGAGCCAACAGACCAAATTCGTTTATGGTTAAGAGCAAACAGACCAAATTCGTGCATGGTTAAGAGCAAACAGACCAAGTTCGTGCATAGTCAAGAGCAAAAAGTCCAAATGCGTGCATGGTTAAGAGCAAACAGAACAAATTTGTGCATGGTTAAGTGTAAACAGACCCAATTCTTGGCATGATTAAGAGCAAACAGACCAAATTCGTGTATGGTAAAGAGCAAACAGACCAAATTCGTGCATGATTAAAAGCAAACAGACCGAATTTGTGTATGGTTAAGAGCAAACAAACCAAATTCGTGCATGGTTAAGAGCAAAAAGTCCAAATGCGTGCATGGTTAAGAGAAAACAGACCAAAATCGTGTATGGTTAAGAGCAAACAGACCAATTTTGTACATGATTAAGAGCAAACAGACCAAATTGGTGTATGGTTAAGAGCAAACAGACCAAATTCGAGCATGGTAAAGTGCAAACAGACCAAATTCTGGCATGGTTAAGAGCAAACAGACCAAATTCGTGCATAGTTAAGAGCAAACAGAACAAATTCGTGTATGGTTAAGAGCAAACAAACCAAATTCGTGCGTGGTTAAGAGCAAACAGACTAAATTCGAGCATGGTTAAGAGAAAACAGACCAAAATCGTGTATGGTTAAGAGCAAACAGACCAAATTCGTGTATGGCTAAGAGCAAACAACACAAATTTTCTGCATGGTTAAGAGCAACAGACCAAATTTGTGCATGACTAAGAGCAAAAAGACTATATTAGTGCATGTTTAAGAGCAAACAGACCAAAATCGTGTATGGTTAATAGCAAACAGACCAAATTCGTGCATGGTTAAGAACAAACAGACCAAATTCGTGAATGGTTAAGAGCCAACAGACCAAATTCGTTTATGGTTAAGAGCAAACAGACCAAATTCGTGCATGGTTAAGAGCAAACAGACCAAGTTCGTGCATAGTCAAGAGCAAAAAGTCCAAATGCGTGCATGGTTAAGAGCAAACAGAACAAATTTGTGCATGGTTAAGTGTAAACAGACCCAATTCTTGGCATGATTAAGAGCAAACAGACCAAATTCGTGTATGGTAAAGAGCAAACAGACCAAATTCGTGCATGATTAAAAGCAAACAGACCAAATTCGTGTATGGTTAAGAGCAAACAGACCCAATTCGTACATGATTAAGAGCAAACGGATCAAATTCGTGTATGGCTAAGAGCAAATAAACCAAATTCATGTATGGTTAAGAGCAAACAGCCCACATTTGTGCATGGTTAAGAGCAAACAGACCAAATTCGTGTAGGGTTAGGAGCAAACAGATCAAATTCGTGCATGGTTAAGAGCAAAAAGACCAAATTCGTGCATGGTTACGAGCAAACAGACCCAATTTGTGCATGGTTAAGAGCAAACAGACCAAATTCGTGCATGGTTAAGAGCAAACAGACCAAATTCGTGTATGGTTAAGTGCAAACAGACCAAATTCGTGCATGGTTAAGAGCAAACAGACCGAATTCGTGTATAGTTAAGAGCAAACAAACCAAAATTGTGTATGGTTAAGAGCAAACAGACCAAATTCGTGCATGGTTAAGAGCAAACAGACCAAATTCGAGCATGGTAAAGTGCAAACGGACCAAATTCTGCCATGGTTAAGAGCAAACAGACCAAATTAGTGCATAGTTAAGAGCAAACAGACCAAATTCGTGTATGGTTAAGAGCAAACAGACCAAATTCGTGCATGGTTAAGAGCAAACAGACTAAATCCGTACATGGTTAAGAGAAAACAGACCAAATTCTTACATGATTAAGAGCAAACGGATCAAATTCGTGTATGGTTAAAAGCAAACAGACCAAATTGGTGTATGGTTAAGAGCAAACAACCCAAAATTGTCCATGGTTAAGAGCAGACAGACCAAATTCGTGTAGGGTTAGGAGCAAACAGACCAAATTCGCGCAGAGTTAAGAGCAAACAGACCAAATTTGTGTATGGTTAAGAGCAAACAGACCAAATTCGTACATGATTAGGAGCAAACGGATAAAATTCGTGTATGGTTAAAAGCAAACAGACCAAATTCGTGTATGGTTAAGAGCAAACAACACAAAATTGTCCATGGTTAAGAGCAAACAGACCAAATTCGTGTAGGGTTAAGAGCAAACAGACCAAATTCGTGCAGAGTTAAGAGCAAACAGACCAAATTTGTGCATGGTTAAGAGCAAACAGACCAAATTCGAGCATGGTTAAGAGCAAACAGACCAAATTCGTGTATAGTTAAGAGCAAACAGACTAAATTTGTGTATGGTTAAGAGCAAACAGACCAAATCCGTGCATGGTTCACAGCCAACAGACTAAAATCGTGCGTGCTTAAGAGCAAACAGACCAAAATCGTGTATTGTTAAGAGCAAACAGACCAAATTCGTGCATGGTTAAGAACAAACAGACCAAATTCGTGCATGGTTAAGAGCAAACAGACTAAATTCGTGTATGGTTAAGAGCAAACAGACCAAATTCGTGCATAGTTAAGAGCAAACAGACCAAATTCGTGCATGCTTAAGAGCAAACAGACCAAATTCGTGCATGATTAAGAGCAAACAGACCAAATTCTGGCATGGTTAAGAGCAAACAGACCAAATTCGTGTATTGTTAAGAGCAAACAGAACAAATTTGTGCATGGTTAAGAACAAACAGACCAATTTCGTGCATGGTTAAGAACAAACAGACCAAATCCGTGTATGGTTAAGAGCAAACAGACCAAATTCGTGCATAGTTAAGAGCAAACAGACCAAATTCGTGCATGGTTAAGAGCAAACAGACCAAATTCGTGCATGGTTAAGAGCAAACAGACCAAATTTGTGCATGGTTAAGAGGAAACAGACCAAATTCGTGTATGGTTAAGAGCAAACAGACCAAATTCGTGCATAGTTAAGAGCAAACAGAACAAATTCGTGCATGGTTAAGAGCAAACAGACCAAATTCGTGTATGATTAAGAGCAAACAGACCAAATTCTGGCATGGTTAAGAGCAAACAGACCAAATTCGTGTATGGTTAAGAGCAAACAGACCAAAATCGTGTATTGTTGAGAGCAAACAGACCAAATTTTTGTGCATGGTTAAGAACAAACAGACCAAATTCGTGCATGGTTAAGAGCAAACAGACCAAATCTGTGTATGGTTAAGAGCAAACAGACCAAATTCGTGCATAGTTAAGAGCAAACAGACCAAATTCGTGCATGGTTAAGAGCAAACAGACCAAATTAGTGCATGGTTAAGAGCAAACAGACCAAATTCGTGCATGGTTAAGAGCAAACAGACCAAATTCGTGTATGGTTAAGAGCAGACAGACCAAAATCGTGTATTGTTAAGAGCAAACAGACCAAATTCGTGCATGGTTAAGAACAAACAGACCGAATTCGTGCATGGTTAAGAGCAAACAGACCAAATCCGTGTATGGTTAAGAGCAAACAGACCAAATTCGTGCATAGTTCAGAGCAAACAGACCAAATTCGTGCATGGTTAAGAGCAAACAGACCAAATTCGTGCATGATTAAGAGCAAACTGACCAAATTCGTGCATGGTTAAGAGCAAACAGACCAAATTCGTGTATGATTAAGAGCAAACAGACCAAATTCTGGCATGGTTAAGAGCAAACAGACCAAATTCGTCTATGGTTAAGAGCAAACAGACCAAAATCGTGTATTGTTAAGAGCAAACAGACCAAATTTGTGCATGGTTAAGAACAAACAGACCAAATTCGTGCATGGTTAAGAGCAAACAGACCAAATCCGTGTATGGTTAAGAGCAAACAGACCAAATTTGTGCATAGTTAAGAGCAAACAGACCAAATTCGTGCATGGTTAAGAGCAAACAGACCAAATTCGTGCATGGCTAAGAGCAAACAGACCAAATTCGTGCATGGTTAAGAGCAAACAGACCAAATTCGTGTATGGTTAAGAGCAAACAGACCAAATTCTAGCATGGTTAAGAGCAAACAGACCAAATTCGTGTATGGTTAAGAGCAAACAGACCAAATTCATGCATGGTTAAGAGCAAACAGACCAAATTCGTGCATGGCTAAGAGCAAACAGACCAAAGTGGCGCATGGTTAAGTGCAAACAGACCAAATTCGTGTATGGTTAAGAGCAAAGAGACCAATTTCGTGTATGGTTAAGAGCAAACAGATCAAATTCGTGCATGGCTAAGAGCAAACAGACCAAATTCGTACACGATTAAGAGCAAATGGATCAAATTTGTGTATTGTTAAGAGCAAAGAGACCAATTTTGTGTATGGTTAAGAGCAAACAGACCAAATTCGTGCATGGTTAATAGCAAACAGACCAATTTTGTACACGATTAAGAGCAAACGGGTCAAATTTGTGTATAGTTAAGATCAAAAAGACCAAATTCGTGCATGGTTAAGAGCAAACAGACCAAATTTGTACACGATTAAGAGCAAACGGATCAAATTCGTGTATGGTAAAGAGCAAACAGACCAAATTCGTGTATGGATAAGAGCAAACGGACCAAATTCGTGTATGGTTAAGAGCAAACAGACCAAATTCATGCATGGTTAAGAGCAAACAGACCAAATTCGTGCATGGCTAAGAGCAAACAGACCAAATTCGTGTATGGTTAAGAGCAAACAGACCAAAGTGGCGCATGGTTAAGAGCAAACAGACCAAATTCGTGTATGGTTAAGAGCAAAGAGACCAATTTCGTGTATGGTTAAGAGCAAACAGACCAAATTCGTGCATGGCTAAGAGCAAACAGACCAAATTCGTACACGATTAAAAGCAAATTGATCAATTTTGTGTATGGTTAAGAGCAAAAAGACCAATTTCGTGTATGGTTAAGAGCAAACAGACCAAATTTGTGCATGACAAAGAGCAAACAGACCAAATTCCTACACGTTTAAGAGCAAATGGATCAAATTTGTGTATGGTTAAGAGCAAAGAGACCAATTTCGTGTATGGTTAAGAGCAAACAGACCAAATTCGTGCATAGTTAAGAGCAAACAGACCAAATTCGTGCATGGTTAAAAGCAAACAGACCAAATTCGTACACGATTAAGAGCAAACGGATCAAATTCGTGCATGGTTAAGAGCAAACAGACCAAATTCGTGTATGGTTAAGAGCAAACAGACCAAATTCGTGCATGGTTAAGAGCAAACAGACCCAATTCGTGTATGGTTAAGAGCAAAGAGACCAATTTCGTGTATGGTTAAGAGCAAACAGACCAAATTCGTGCATGGCTAAGAGCAAACAGACCAAATTCGTACACGATGAAGAGCAAACAGACCAAATTCGTGCATGGCTAAGAGCAAAGAGACCAAATTCGTGTATGGTTAAGAGCAAACAGACCAAAGTGGCGCATGGTTAAGAGCAAACAGACCAAATTCGTGTATGGTTAGGAGCAAGGAGACCAATTTCGTGTATGGTTAGGAGCAAACAGACCAAATTCGTGCATAGTTAAGAGCAAACAGACCAAATTTGTGCATGGTTAAGAGCAAACAGACCAAATTCGTACACGATTAAGAGCAAACGGATCAAATTCGTGCATGGTTAAGAGCAAACAGACCAAATTCGTGTATGGTTAAGAGCAAACAGACCAAATTCGTGCATGGTTAAGAGCAAACAGACCAAATTCGTGTAAGGTTAAGAGCAAACAGACCAAATTCGTGCATAGTTAAGAGCAAACAGACTACATTCGTGCACGGTTAAGAGCAAACAGACCGAATTCGTGTATGGTTGAGAGCAAACAGACCAAATTCGTGCATGGTTAAGAGCAAATAGACAAAATTCGTGTATGGTTAAGAGCAAATAGACCAAATTCGTGCATGGTTAAGAGCAAACAGACCAAATTCGTGCATGGTTAACAGCAAATAGACCAAATTCGTGCATGGTTAAGAGCAAACAGACCAAATCCGTGTATGGCTAAGAGCAAACTGATCAAATTCGTGCATGTTTAAGAGCAAACAGACCAAATTCGTTTATGGTTAAGAGCGAACAGACCAAATTCGTGTATGGTTAAGAGCAAACAGACCAAATTCGTGCATAGTTAAGAGCAAAGATACCAAATTCGTGCACGGTTAAGAGCAAACAGTCCAAATTTGTGTATGGTTAAGAGCAAACAGACCAAATTCGTGCATGGTTAAGAGCAAACAGACAAAATTCGTGTATGGTTAAGAGCAAATAAACCAAATTCGTGCATGGTTAAGAGCAAACAGTCCAAATTCGTGCATGGTTAACAGCAAATAGACCAAATTCGTGCATGGTTAAGAGCAAACAGACCAAATACGTGTAAGGCTAAGAGCAAACTGACCAAATTCGTGCATGTTTAAGAGCAAACAGACCAAATTCGTGCATGGTTAAGAGCAAACAGACCAAATTCGTGTATGGTTAAGAGCAAACAGACCAAATTCGTGCATAGTTAAGAGCAAAGAGACCAAATTTGTGTACGGTTAAGAGCAAACAGACCAAATTCGTGCATGGTTAAGAGCAAACAGACCAAATTCGTGCATGGTTAAGAGCAAACAGACCAAATTCGTGTATGGTTAAGAGCAAACAGACCAAATTCGTGCATGGTTAGGAGCAAACGAAATAAATTCGTGTATGGTTAAGAGCAAACAGACCAAATTCGTGTATTGTTAAGAACAAACAGACCAAATTCGTGCATGATTAAGAGCAAACAGACCAAATTCGTGCATATTTAATAGCAAACAGACCAAATTCGTGCATGGAAACTCGTGTATGGTTAAGAGCAAACAGACCCAATTCTTGCATGACTAAGAGCAAACAGACCAAATTTGTACATGGTTAAGAGCAAACAGATCAAATTTTTGCGTGGTTAAGAGCAAATAGACCAAATTCGTGCTTGGTTAAGAGCAAACAGACCAAATTCGTGCATAGTTAGGAGCAAACAGACCAAATTCGTGTATGGTTAAGAGCAAGCAGACAAATTTCGTGCATGGTTAAGAGCAAACAGACAATATTCGCGTATGGTTAAGAGCAAACAGACCAAATTCGTGTATGGTTAAGAGCAAACAGACCAAATTTGTGCATGGTTAAGAGCAAACAGACCAAATTCGTGCATGTTTAAGAGCAAACAGACCAAATTCGTGCATGGTTAAGAGCAAACAGACCAAATTCGTGTATGGTTAAGAGCAAACAGACCAAATTCGTGCATATTTAATAGCAAACAGACCAAATTCGTGCATGGAAACTCGTGTATGGTTAAGAGCAAACAGACCCAATTCTTGCATGACTAAGAGCAAACAGACCAAATTTGTACATGGTTAAGAGCAAACAGATCAAATTTTTGCGTGGTTAAGAGCAAATAGACCAAATTCGTGCTTGGTTAAGAGCAAACAGACCAAATTCGTGCATAGTTAGGAGCAAACAGACCAAATTCGTGTATGGTTAAGAGCAAGCAGACAAATTTCGTGCATGGTTAAGAGCAAACAGACAATATTCGCGTATGGTTAAGAGCAAACAGACCAAATTCGTGTATGGTTAAGAGCAAACAGACCAAATTTGTGCATGGTTAAGAGCAAACAGACCAAATTCGTGCATGTTTAAGAGCAAACAGACCAAATTCGTGCATGGTTAAGAGCAAACAGACCAAATTCGTGTATGGTTAAGAGCAAACAGACCAAATTCGTGCATAGTTAAGAGCAAAGAGACCAAATTTGTGTACGGTTAAGAGCAAACAGACCAAATTCGTGCATGGTTAAGAGCAAACAGACCAAATTCGTGCATAGTTAAGAGCAAAGAGACCAAATTTGTGTACGGTTAAGAGCAAACAGACCAAATTCGTGCATGGTTAAGAGCAAACAGACCAAATTCGTGCATGGTTAAGAGCAAACAGATCAAATTTTTGCGTGGTTAAGAGCAAATAGACCAAATTCGTGCTTGGTTAAGAGCAAACAGACCAAATTCGTGCATAGTTAGGAGCAAACAGACCAAATTCGTGTATGGTTAAGAGCAAGCAGACAAATTTCGTGCATGGTTAAGAGCAAACAGACAATATTCGCGTATGGTTAAGAGCAAACAGACCAAATTCGTGTATGGTTAAGAGCAAACAGACCAAATTTGTGCATGGTTAAGAGCAAACAGACCAAATTCGTGCATGTTTAAGAGCAAACAGACCAAATTCGTGCATGGTTAAGAGCAAACAGACCAAATTCGTGTATGGTTAAGAGCAAACAGACCAAATTCGTGCATAGTTAAGAGCAAAGAGACCAAATTTGTGTACGGTTAAGAGCAAACAGACCAAATTCGTGCATGGTTAAGAGCAAACAGACCAAATTCGTGCATGGTTAAGAGCAAACAGACCAAATACGTGTAAGGCTAAGAGCAAACTGACCAAATTCGTGCATGTTTAAGAGCAAACAGACCAAATTCGTGCATGGTTAAGAGCAAACAGACCAAATTCGTGTATGGTTAAGAGCAAACAGACCAAATTCGTGCATAGTTAAGAGCAAAGAGACCAAATTTGTGTACGGTTAAGAGCAAACAGACCAAATTCGTGCATGGTTAAGAGCAAACAGACCAAATTCGTGCATGGTTAAGAGCAACCAGACCAAATTCGTGTATGGTTAAGAGCAAACAGACCAAATTCGTGCATGGTTAGGAGCAAACGGAATAAATTCGTGTATGGTTAAGAGCAAACAGACCAAATTCGTGTATTGTTAAGAACAAACAGACCAAATTTGTGCATGATTAAGAGCAAACAGACCAAATTCGTGCATATTTAAGAGCAAACAGACCAAATTCGTGCATGGTTAATGCAAACAGACCAAATTTGTGCAAGGTTAAGAACAAACAGACCAAATTCGTTTATGGTTAAGAGCAAACAGACCCAATTCTTGCATGACTAAGAGCAAACAGACCAAATTTGTGCATGGTTAAGAGCAAACAGATCAAATTTTTGCGTGGTTAAGAGCAAATAGACCAAATTCGTGCTTGGTTAAGAGCAAACAGACCAAATTCGTGCACAGTTAGGAGCAAACAGACCAAATTCGTGTATGGTTAAGAGCAAGCAGACAAATTTCGTGCATGGTTAAGAGCAAACAGACAATATTCGTGTATGGTTAAGAGCAAACAGACCAAATTCGTGTATGGTTAAGAGCAAACAGACCAAATTTGTGTATGGTTAAGAGCAAACAGACCAAATCCGTGCGTGGTTAAGATCAAACAGACCAAATTCGTGCATGGTTAAGAGCAAACAGACCAAATTCGTGTATGGTTAAGAGCAAACAGACCAAAATTCGAGCATGGTTAAGAGCAAACAGACCAAATTCGTGCAAGGTCAAGAACAAACAGACCAAACTCGTGTATGGTTAAGAGCAAACAGACCCAATTCTTGCATGACTAAGAGCAAACAGACCAAATTTGTGCATGGTTAAGAGCAAACAGATCAAATTTTTGCGTGGTTAAGAGCAAATAGACCAAATTCGTGCTTGGTTAAGAGCAAACAGACCAAATTCGTGCATAGTTAGGAGCAAACAGACCAAATTCGTGTATGGTTAAGAGCAAGCAGACAAATTTTGTGCATGGTTAAGAGCAAGCAGACAATATTCGTGTATGGTTAAGAGCAAACAGACCAAATTCGTGTATGGTTAAGAGCAAACAGACCAAATTTGTGTATGGTTAAGAGCAAACAGACCAAATCCGTGCGTGGTTAAGATCAAACAGACCAAATTCGTGCATGGTTAAGAGCAAACAGACCAAATTCGTGTATGGTTAAGAGCAAACAGACCAAAATTCGAGAATGGTTAAGAGCAAACAGACCAAATTCGTGCATGGTTAAGAGCAAACAGACCAAATTCGTGTATGGTGAAGATCAAACAGACCAAATTCGTGTATGGTTGAGAGCAAACAGACCAAACTCGTGCATGGTTAAGAGCACACAGACCAAAATCGTGTATGGTTAAGAGCAAACAGACCAAATTTGTGCATGATTAAGAGCAAACAGACCAAATGCGTGCATGGTTAAGAGCAAACAGACCAAATTCGTATATGGTTAAAAGCAAACAGACCAAATTTGTGCATGGTTAAGAGCAAACAGACCAAATTCGTGTATGGTTAAGAGCAAACAGACCAAAATTCGAGCATTGTTAAGAGCAAACAGACCAAATTCGTGCAAGGTTAAGAACAAACAGACCAAACTCGTGTATGGTTAAGAGCAAACAGACCCAATTCTTGCATGACTAAGAGCAAACAGACCAAATTTGTGCATGGTTAAGAGCAAACAGATCAAATTTTTGCGTGGTTAAGAGCAAATAGACCAAATTCGTGCTTGGTTAAGAGCAAACAGACCAAATTCGTGCATAGTTAGGAGCAAACAGACCAAATTCGTGTATGGTTAAGAGCAAGCAGACAAATTTTGTGCATGGTTAAGAGCAAACAGACCATTTTCGTGTATGGTTAAGAGCAAACAGAACAAATTCGTGTATGGTTAAGAGCAAACAGACCAAATTTGTGTATGGTTAAGAGCAAACAGACCAAATCCGTGCGTGGTTAAGATCAAACAGACCAAATTCGTGCATGGTTAAGAGCAAACAGACCAAATTCGTGTATGGTTAAGAGCAAACAGACCAAAATTCGAGCATGGTTAAGAGCAAACAGACCAAATTCGTGCATGGTTAAGATCAAACAGACCAAATTCGTGTATGGTGAAGATCAAACACACCAAATTCGTGTATGGTTGAGAGCAAACAGACCAAACTCGTGCATGGTTAAGAGCACACAGACCAAAATCGTGTATGGTTAAGAGCAAACAGACCAAATTTGTGCATGATTAAGAGCAAACAGACCAAATGCGTGCATGGTTAAGAGCAAACAGACCAAATTCGTATATGGTTAAAAGCAAACAGACCAAATTCGTGCATGTTTAAGACAAACAGACCAAATTCGTGTATGGTTGAGAGCAAACAGACCAAAATTTGCGCATGGTTAAGAGCACACAGACCAAATTCGTGTATGGTTAAGAGCAAACAGACCGAAATCGTGCATGGTTAAGAGCAAACAGACCAAATTCGTGCATGGTTAAGAGCAAACAGACCAAATTCGTGTATGGTTCAGAGCAAACAGACTAAATTCGTGCATGGTTAAGAGCAAACAGACCAAATTCGTGTATGGTTAAGAGCAAACAGACCAAATTCGTGTATTGTTAAGTGCAAACACACCAAATTCGTTTATGATTAAGAGCAAACAGACCAAATTTGTGCATGCTTAAAAGCAAACAGACCATATTTGTCCATGGTTAAGAGCAAACAGAGCAAATTTGTGTATGGTTAAGAGCAAACAGTCGTGCATGGTTAAAGGCAAACAGGCCAAATTCGTGCGTAGTTAAGAGCAAACAGAACAAGTTCGTGTATGGTTAGGAGCAAACAGACCAAATTCGTGCATGGTTAAGAGCAAACAGACCAAATTTGTGTATGGTTAAGAGCAGACAGACCAAATTTGTGAATGGTTAAGAGCAAAAAGACCAAATTTGTGTATGGTTGAGAACAAACAGACCAAATTCGTGTATGATTAAGAGCAAACAGACCAAATTCGAGCATTGTTAAGAGCAAACAGACTAAATTCGTGCATGATTAAGAGCAAAGTGACCAAATTCGTGTATGGTTAAGAGCAAACAGACCAAATTCGTGCATGGTTAAGAGCAAACAGATCAAATTCGTGCATGGTTAAGAGCAAACAGACCAAATTCGTTCATGGTTAAGAGTAAACAGTCCAAATTCGTGTGTGGTTAAGAGCAAACAGACCAAATTCGTGTATGGTTAAAAGGAAACAGACCAAATTTGTGCATGCTTAAGAGCAAACAGACCAAATTCGTGCATGGTTAAGAGCAAACAGACCAATTTCGTGTATGGTTAAGAGCAGACAGACTAAATTCGTGCATGGTTAAGAGCAAACAGACCAAATTCGTGTATGGTTAAGAGCAAACAGACCAAATTCGTGTATTGTTAAGTGCAAACAGACCGAATTCGTTAATGATTAAGAGCAAACAGACCAAATTTGTGCATGCTTAAGAGCAAACAGACCAAATTCGTCCATGGTTAAGAGCAAACAGAGCAAATTTGTGTATGGTTAAGAGCAAACAGTCGTGCATGGTTAAGAGCAAACAGGCCAAATTTGTGCGTAGTTAAGAGCAAACAGACCAAATTTGTGTATGGTTAAGAGCAAACAGACGAAATTCGTGCATGGTTAAGAGCAAACAGACCAAATTTGTGTATGGTTAAGAGCACACAGACCAATTTTGTGAATGGTTAAGAGCAAAGAGACCAAATTTGTGTATGGTTGAGAACAAAAAGACCAAATTCGTGTATGATTAAGAGCAAACAGTCCAAATTCGAGCATTGTTAAGAGCAAACAGACTAATTTTGTGCATGGTTCAGAGCAAAGAGACCAAATTCGTTTATGGTTAAGAGCAAACAGACCAAATTCGTGCATGGTTAAGAGCAAACAGATCAAGTTCGTGCATGGTTAAGAGCAAACAGACCAAATTCGTTCATGGTTAAGAGCAAACAGTCCAAATTCGTGTATGGTTAAGATCAAACAGACCAAATTCGTGTATGATTAAGAGGAAACAGAACAAATTTGTGTATGGTTAATAGCAAAAAAAACCAAATTCGTGTATGGTTAAGAGCAAACAGACCAAATTCGAGTTTGGTTAAGAGCAAACAGACCAAATTCGTGTATGGTTAAGAGCAAACAGACCAAATTCGTGCATGGTTAAGAGCAAACAGACTAAATTCTTGCATGGTTAAGAGCAAACAGACCAAATTCGTGTATGGTTAAGAGCAAACAGACCAAATTCCTCCATGGTTAAGAGCAAACAGACCAAATTCGTGTATGGATAAGAGCAAACAGACCAATTTCGTGCATGGTTAAGAGCAAACAGACCAAATTCGTGCATGGTTAAGAGCAAACAGACCAAATTCGTGTATGGTTAAGAGCAAACAGACCAAATTCGTGCATAGTTAAGAGTAAACAGACCAAATTTGTGTATGGTTAAGAGCAGACAGCCCAAATTTGTGAATGGTTAAGAGCAAACAGACCAAATTTGTGTATGGTTGAGAACAAACAGACCAAATTCGTGTATGATTAAGAGCAAACAGACCAAATTCGAGCATTGTTAAGAGCAAACAGACTAAATTCGTGCATGATTAAGAGCAAAGTGACCAAATTCGTGTATGGTTAAGAGCAAACAGACCAAATTCGTGCATGGTTAAGAGCAAACAGATCAAATTCGTGCATGGTTAGGAGCAAACAGACCAAATTCGTTCATGGTTAAGAGCAAACAGTCCAAATTCGTGTGTGGTTAAGAGCAAACAGACCAAATTCGTGTATGGTTAAAAGGAAACAGACCAAATTTGTGCATGCTTAAGAGCAAACAGACCAAATTTGTGCATTGTTAAGAGCAAACAGACCAATTTCGTTTATGGTTAAGAGCAAACAGACCAAATTCGTGTATTGTTAAGTGCAAACAGACCGAATTCGTTTATGAATAAGAGCAAACATACCAAATTTGTGCATGCTTAAGAGCAAACAGACCAAATTCGTCCATGGTTAAGAGCAAACAGAGCAAATTTGTGTATGGTTAAGAGCAAACAGTCGTGCATGGTTAAGAGCAAACAGGCCAAATTTGTGCGTAGTTAAGAGCAAACAGACCAAATTTGTGTATGGTTAAGAGCAGACAGACCAAATTTGTGAATGGTTAAGAGCAAAGAGACCAAATTTGTGTATGGTTGAGAACAAAAAGACCAAATTCGTGTATTATTAAGAGCAAACAGTCCAAATTCGAGCATTGTTAAGAGCAAACAGACTAATTTTGTGCATGGTTCAGAGCAAAGAGACCAAATTCGTGTATGGTTAAGAGCAAACAGACCAAATTCGTGCATGGTTCAGAGCAAACAGAACAAATTCGTTCATGGTTAAGAGCAAACAGTCCAAATTCGTGTATGGTTAAGAGCAAACAGACCAAATTCGTGTATGGTTAAGAGGAAACAGAACAAATTTGTGTATGGTTAATAGCAAAAAGACCAAATTCGTGTATGGTTAAGAGCAAACAGACCAAATTCGAGTTTGGTTAAGAGCAAACAGACCAAATTCGTGTATGGTTAAGAGCAAACAGACCAAATTCGTGCATGGTTAAGAGCAAACAGACTAAATTCTTGCATGGTTAAGAGCAAACAGACCAAATTCGTGTATGGTTAAGAGCAAACAGACCAAATTTGTACATGGTTAAGAGCAAACAGACCAAATTCCTCCATGGTTAAGAGCAAACAGACCAAATTCGTGTATGGATAAGAGCAAACAGACCAATTTCGTGCATGGTTAAGAGCAAACAGACCAAATTCGTGCATGGTTAAGAGCAAACAGACCAAATTCGTGTATGGTTAAGAGCAAACAGACCAAATTCGTGCATGGTTAAGAGAAAACAGACTAAATTCGTGTATGGTTAAGAGCAAACAGACCAACTTCGTGTATGGTTAAGAGCAAACAGACCAAATTCGTGCATGGTTAAGAGCAAACAGAACAAATTCGTAAATGGTTAAGAGCAAACAGACCAAATTCCTGCTTGGTTAAGAGCAAACAGACCAATTCTTGCATGGTTAAGAGCAAACAGACCAAATTTGTGTATGGTTAAGAGCAGACAGACCAAATTTGTGAATGGTTAAGAGCAAAGAGACCAAATTTGTGTATGGTTGAGAACAAAAAGACCAAATTCGTGTATGATTAAGAGCAAACAGTCCAAATTCGAGCATTGTTAGGAGCAAACAGACTAATTTCGTGCATGGTTAAGAGCAAAGAGACCAAATTCGTGTATGGTTACGAGCAAACAGACCAAATTCGTGCATGGTTAAGAGCAAACAGATCAAGTTCGTGCATGGTTAAGAGCAAACAGACCAAATTCGTTCATGGTTAAGAGCAAACAGTCCAAATTCGTGTATGGTTAAGAGCAAACAGACCAAATTCGTGTATGGTTAAGAGGAAACAGAACAAATTTGTGTATGGTTAATAGCAAAAAGACCAAATTCGTGTATGGTTAAGAGCAAACAGACCAAATTCGAGTTTGGTTAAGAGCAAACAGACCAAATTCGTGTATGGTTAAGAGCAAACAGACCAAATTCGTGCATGGTTGAGAGCAAACAGACTAAATTCTTGCATGGTTAAGAGCAAACATGCCAAATTCGTGTATGGTTAAGAGCAAACAGACCAAATTTGTACATGGTTAAGAGCAAACAGACCAAATTCCTCCATGGTTAAGAGCAAACAGACCAAATTCGTGTATGGATAAGAGCAAACAGACCAATTTCGTGCATGGTTAAGAGCAAACAGACCAAATTCGTGCATGGTTAAGAGCAAACAGACCAAATTCGTGTATGGTTAAGAGCAAACAGACCAATATCGTGCATGGTTAAGAGAAAACAGACTAAATTCGTGCATGGTTAAGAGCAAACAGACCAAATTCGTGCATGGTTAAGAGCAAACAGAACAAATTCGTAAATGGTTAAGAGCAAACAGACCAAATTCCTGCTTGGTTAAGAGCAAACAGACCAATTCTTGCATTTTTAAGAGCAAACAGACCAAATTTGTGTATGGTTATGAGCAGACAGAACAAATTCGTAAATGGTTAAGAGTAAACAGACCAAATTTGTGTATGGTTGAGAACAAGCAGACCAAATTCGTGTATGATTAAGAGCAAACAGACCAAATTCGTGCATGGTTAAGAGCAAACAGACCACATTCGTGTATGGTTAAGAGCAGACAGACCAATATCGTGCATGGTTAAGAGCAAACAGACCAAATTCGTGTATGGTTAAGAGCAAACAGACCAAATTTGTGCATGGTTAAGAGCAAACAGAACAAATTCGTAAATGGTTAAGAGCAAACAGACCAAATTCCTGCTTGGTTAAGAGCAAACAGACCAATTCTTGCATGGTTAAGAGCAAACAGACCAAATTTGTGTATGGTTATGAGCAGACAGAACAAATTCGTGAATGGTTAAGAGTAAACAGACCAAATTTGTTTATGGTTGAGAACAAGCAGACCAAATTCGTGTATGATTAAGAGCAAACAGACCAAATTCGAGCATTGTTAAGAGCAAACAGACTAAATTCGTGCATGGTTAAGAGCAAAGAGACAAAATTTGTGTATGGTTAAATGGTTAAGAGCAAACAGATCAAATTCGTGCATGGTTAAGAGCAAACAGACCAAATTCCTCCATGGTTAAGAGCAAACAGACCAAATTCGTGTATGGTTAAGAGCAAACAGACCAAATTCGTGCGTGGTTAAGAGCAAACAGAACAAATTCGTAAATGGTTAAGAGCAAACAGACCAAATTCCTGCTTGGTTAAGAGCAAACAGACCAATTCTTGCATGGTTAAGAGCAAACAGACCAAATTTGTGTATGGTTATGAGCAGACAGAACAAATTCGTGAATGGTTAAGAGTAAACATACCAAATTTTTGTATGGTTGAGAACAAGCAGACCAAATTCGTGTATGATTAAGAGCAAACAGACCAAATTCGAGCAATGTTAAGAACAAACAGACTAAATTCGTGCATGGTTAAGAGCAAAGAGACAAAATTCGTGTATGGTTAAATGGTTAAGAGCAAACAGATCAAATTCGTGCATGGTTAAGAGCAAACAGACCAAATTCCTCCATGGTTAAGAGCAAACAGACCAAATTCGTGTATGGATAAGAGCAAACAGACCAATTTCGTGCATGGTTAAGAGCAAACAGACCAATTTCGTGCATGGTTAAGAGCAAACAGACCAAATTCGTGCATGGTTAAGAGCAAACAGGCCAAATTCGTGTATGGTTAAGAGCAAACAGACCAATATCGTGCATGGTTAAGAGAAAACAGACTAAATTCGTGCATGGTTAAGAGCAAAGAGACAAAATTCGTGTATGGTTAAATGGTTAAGAGCAAACAGATCAAATTCGTGCATGGTTAAGAGCAAACAGACCAAATTCCTCCATGGTTAAGAGCAAACAGACCAAATTCGTGTATGGATAAGAGCAAACAGACCAATTTTGTGCATGGTTAAGAGCAAACAGACCAAATTCGTGCATGGTTAAGAGCAAACAGGCCAAATTCGTGTATGGATAAGAGCAAACAGACCAATATCGTGCATGTTTAAGAGAAAACAGACAAAATTCGTGTATGGTTAAGAGCAAACAGACCAAATTCGTGCGTGGTTAAGAGCAAACAGAACAAATTCGTAAATGGTTAAGAGCAAACAGACCAAATTCCTGCTTGGTTAAGAGCAAACAGACCAATTCTTGCATGGTTAAGAGCAAACAGACCAAATTTGTGTATGGTTATGAGGAGACAGAACAAATTCGTGAATGGTTAAGAGTAAACAGACCAAATTTGTGTATGGTTGAGAACAAGCAGACCAAATTCGTGTATGATTAAGAGCAAACAGACCAGATTCGAGCAATGTTAAGAACAAAGAGACTAAATTCGTGCATGGTTAGGAGCAAAGAGACAAAATTCGTGTATGGTTAAATGGTTAAGAGCAAACAGATCAAATTCGTGCATGGTTAAGAGCAAACAGACCAAATTCGTGCATGGTTAAGAGCAAAGAGTCCAAATTCGTGTATGGTTAAGAGCAAACAGACCAAATTCGTGTATGGTTAAGAGGGAACAGAACAAATTTGTGTATGGTTAATAGCAAACAGACCAAATTCGTGTATGGTTAAGAGCAAACAGACCAAATTCGAGTTTGGTTAAGAGCAAACAGACCAAATTCGTGTATGGTTAAGAGCAAACAGACCAAATTCGTGTATGGTTAAGAGCAAACAGACCAAATTCGTGCATGGTTAGGAGCAAAGAGTCCAAATTCGTGTATGGTTAAGAGCAAACAGACCAAATTCGTGTATGGTTAAGAGGGAACAGAACAAATATGTGTATGGTTAATAGCAAACAGACCAAATTCGAGTTTGGTTAAGAGCAAACAGACCAAATTCGTGTATGATTAAGAGCAAACAGACCAAATTCGAGCATTGTTAAGAGCAAACAGACTGAATTCGTGCATGGTTAAGAGCAAAGAGACAAAATTCGTGTATGGTTAAATGGTTAAGAGCAAACAGATCAAATTCGTGCATGGTTAAGAGCAAACAGACCAAATTCCTCCATGGTTAAGAGCAAACAGACCAAATTCGTGCATGGTTAAGAGCAAACAGACCAAATTCGTGCATGGTTAGGAGCAAAGAGTCCAAATTCGTGTATGGTTAAGAGCAAACAGACCAAATTCGTGTATGGTTAAGAGGGAACAGAACAAATTTGTGTATGGTTAATAGCAAACATACCAAATTCGAGTTTGGTTAAGAGCAAACAGAACAAATTCGTGTATGATTAAGAGCAAACAGACCAAATTCGAGCATTGTTAAGAGCAAAGAGACAAAATTCGTGTATGGTTAAATGGTTAAGAGCAAACAGATCAAATTCGTGCATGGTTAAGAGCAAACAGACCAAATTCCTCCATGGTTAAGAGCAAACAGACCAAATTCGTGCATGGTTAAGAGCAAAGAGACAAAATTCGTGTATGGTTAAATGGTTAAGAGCAAACAGATCAAATTCGTGCATGGTTAAGAGCAAACAGACCAAATTCCTCCATGGTTAAGAGCAAACAGACCAAATTCGTGTATGGATAAGAGCAAACAGACCAATTTCGTGCATGGTTAAGAGCAAACAGACCAAATTCGTGCATGGTTAAGAGCAAACAGACCAAATTCGTGTATGGTTAAGAGCAAACAGACCGATATCGTGCATGGTTAAGAGAAAACAGACTAAATTCGTGTATGGTTAAGAGCAAACAGACCAAATTCGTGTATGGTTAAGAGCAAACAGACCAAATTCGTGCGTGGTTAAGAGCAAACAGAACAAATTCGTAAATGGTTAAGAGCAAACAGACCAAATTCCTGCTTGGTTAAGAGCAAACAGACCAATTCTTGCATGGTTAAGAGCAAACAGACCAAATTTGTGTATGGTTATGAGCAGACAGAACAAATTCGTGAATGGTTAAGAGTAAACAGACCAAATTTGTGTATGGTTGAGAACAAGCAGACCAAATTCGTGTATGATTAAGAGCAAACAGACCAAATTCGAGCATTGTTAAGAGCAAACAGACTAAATTCGTGCTTGGTTAAGAGCAAAGAGACAAAATTCGTGTATGGTTAAATGGTTAAGAGCAAACAGATCAAATTCGTGCATGGTTAAGAGCAAACAGACCAAATTCGTGCATGGTTAAGAGCAAAGAGTCCAAATTCTTGTATGGTTAAGAGCAAACAGACCAAATTCGTGTATGGTTAAGAGGGAACAGAACAAATTTGTGTATGGTTAATAGCAAACAGACCAAATTCGTGTATGGTTAAGAGCAAACAGAGCAAATTCGAGTTTGGTTAAGAGCAAACAGACCAAATTCGTGTATGGTTAAGAGCAAACAGACCAAATTCGTGCATGGTTAAGAGCAAACAGACCAAATTTGTGCATGGTTAAGAGCAAAGAGTCCAAATTCGTGTATGGTTAAGAGCAAACAGACCAAATTCGTGTATTGTTAAGAGGGAACAGAACAATTTTGTGTATGGTTAATAGCAAACAGACCAAATTCGAGTTTGGATAAGAGCAAACAGACCAAATTCGTGTATGGTTAAGAGCAAACAGACCAAATTCGTGTATGGTTAAGAGGGAACAGACCAAATTCGTGTATGGTTAAGAGCAAACAGACCAAATTCGTGCATGGTTAAGAGCAAACAGACTAATTTCTTGCATAGTTAAGAGCAAACAGACCAAATTCGTGTATGGTTAAGAGCAAACAGGCCAAAATTGTACATGGTTAAGAGCAAACAGGCCAAATTCCTCCATGGTTAAGAGCAAACAGACCAAATTCATGTATGGATAAGAGCAAACAGACCAATTTCGTGCATGGTTAAGAGCAAACAGAACAAATTCGTGCATGGTTAAGAGCAAACAGACCAAATTCGTGCATGGTTAAGAGCAAACAGACCAAATTCGTGCATGGTTAAGAGCAAACAGACCAAATTCGTGTATGGTTAAGAGCAAACAGATCAAATTCATGCTTGGTTAAGAGCAAACAGACCAAATTCGTGCTTGGTTAAGAGAAAACAGACCAAATTCGTGTATGGTTAAGAGCAAACAGACCAAATTCGTGTATGGTTAAGAGCAAACAGACCAAATTCGTGCATGGTTAAGAGCAAACAGAACAAATTAGTGTATGGTTAAGAGCAAACAGACCAAATTCGTGCATGGTTAAGAGCAAACAGACCAAATTCGTGCATGGTTAAGAGCAAACAGAACAAATTCGTGTATGGTTAAGAGCAAACAGATCAAATTCATGCTTGGTTAAGAGCAAACAGACCAAATTCGTGCATGGTTAAGAGCAAACCGACCAAATTTGTGCATGTTTAAGTGCAGACAGACCAAACTCGTGTATGGTTAAGAGCAAACTGACCAAATTCGTGCATGGTTAAAAACAAACAGACCAAATTTGTGTTTGGTTAAGAGCAAACAGACCAAATTCGTGTATGGTTAAGAGCAAACAGACCAAATGCGTGCACAGTTAAGAGCAAACAGACAAATCTGGTGCATGGTTAAGAGCAAACAGACCAAATTTGTGCATGGTTAAAAGCAAACAGACCAAATTCGTGTATGGTTAAGAGCAAACAGACCAAATTCGTGCATGGTTAAGAGCAAACAGACTAAAGTCTTGCATGGTTTAGAGCAAACAGACCAAATTCGTGTATGATTAAGAGCAAACAGACCAAATTCGTGCATGGTTAAGAGCAAACAGACTAAATTCTTGCATGGTTAAGAGCAAACAGACCAAATTCGTGTATGGTTAAGAGCAAACAGACCAAAATTGTACATGGTTAAGAGCAAACAGACCAAATTCCTCCATGGTTAAGAGCAAACAGACCAAATTCATGTATGGATAAGAGCAAACAGACCAATTTCGTGCATGGTTAAGAGCAAACAGAACAAACTCGTGCATGGTTAAGAGCAAACAGACCAAGTTCGTGTATGGTTAAGCGCAAACAGACCAAATTTGTGCTTGGTTAAGAGAAAACAGACCAAATTCGTGTATGGTTAAGAGCAAACAGACCAAATTCGTGTATGGTTAAGAGCAAACAGACCAAGTTCGTGCATGGTTAAGAACAAACAGAACAAATTAGTGTATGGTTAAGAGCAAACAGACCAAATTCGTGCATGGTTAAGAGCAAACAGACCAATTTCGTGCATGGTTAAGAGCAAACAGACCAAATTCGTGTATGGTTAAGAGCAAACAGATCAAATGCATGCTTGGTTAAGAGCAAACAGACCAAATTCGTGCATGGTTAAGAGCAACCCGACCAAATTTGTTCATGTTTAAGTGCAGACAGACCAAATTCGTGTATGGTTAAGAGCAAACAGACCAAATTCGTGCATGGTTAAAAACAAACAGACCAAATTTGTGTTTGGTTAAGAGCAAACAGACCAAATTCGTGTATGGTTAAGAGCAAACAGACCAAATGCGTGCACAGTTAAGAGCAAACAGACCAAACTAGTGCATGGTTAAGAGCAAATAGACCAAATTTGTGCATGGTTAAGAGCTAACAGACCAAATTCGTGTATGGTGAAGAGCAAACAGACCAAATTCGTGCATTGTTAAGAGCAAACAGACCAAATTCGTGTATGGTTAAGAGCAAACAGACCAAATTCGTGTATGGTTAAGAGCAAACAGACCAAATTCGTGCATGGTTAAGAGCAAACCGACCAAATTTGTGCATGTTTAAGAGCAAACAGACCAAATTCGTGTATGGTTAAGAGCAAACAGACCAAATTTGTGTATGGTTCAGAGCAAACAGACTAAATTCGTGCATGGTTAAGAGCAAACAGACCAATTTCGTGCATGGTTAAGAGCAAACAGACCAAATTCGTGTATGGTTAAGAGCAAACAGATCAAATGCATGCTTGGTTAAGAGCAAACAGACCAAATTCGTGCATGGTTAAGAGCAACCCGACCAAATTTGTTCATGTTTAAGTGCAGACAGACCAAATTCGTGTATGGTTAAGAGCAAACAGACCAAATTCGTGCATGGTTAAAAACAAACAGACCAAATTTGTGTTTGGTTAAGAGCAAACAGACCAAATTCGTGTATGGTTAAGAGCAAACAGACCAAATGCGTGCACAGTTAAGAGCAAACAGACCAAACTAGTGCATGGTTAAGAGCAAACAGACCAAATTTGTGCATGGTTAAGAGCTAACAGACCAAATTCGTGTATGGTGAAGAGCAAACAGACCAAATTCGTGCATTGTTAAGAGCAAACAGACCAAATTCGTGTATGGTTAAGAGCAAACAGACCAAATTCGTGTATGGTTAAGAGCAAACAGACCAAATTCGTGCATGGTTAAGAGCAAACCGACCAAATTTGTGCATGTTTAAGAGCAAACAGACCAAATTCGTGTATGGTTAAGAGCAAACAGACCAAATTTGTGTATGTTGAAGAGCAAACAGACCAAATTCGTGCATGGTTAAGAGCAAACAGACCAAATTCGTGTATGGTTAAGAGCAAACAGACCAAATGCGTGCACAGTTAAGAGCAAACAGACCAAACTTGTGCATGGTTAAGAGCAAACAGACCAAATTTGTGCATATTTAAGAGCAAACAGACCAAATTCGTGTATGGTTAAGAGCAAACAGACCAAACTCGTGCATGGTTAAGAGCAAACAGACCAATTCGTGTATGGTTAAGAGCAAATAGACCATATTCGTGCATGGTTAAGAGCAAACAGACCGAATTCCTGCATGCTTAAGAGCAAACAGACCAAATTCGTGCATGGTTGAGAGCAAACAGACCAAATTTGTGCATGGTTAAGAGCAAACAGACCAAACTTGTGTATGGTTAAGAGCAAACAGACCAAATTTTTGCATGGTTAAGAGCAAACAGACCAAATTCGTGTATGGTTAAGAGCAAACAGCCCAAATTTGAGCATGGTTAAGAGCAAACAGACCAAATTCGTGCATGGTTAAAAACAAACCGACCAAATATGTGTATGGTTAAGAGCAAACAGACCAAATTCGTGCATGGTTAAGAGCAAACAGAACAAACTCGTGCATGGTTAAGAGCAAACAGACCACATTTAGGCATGGTTAAGAGCAAAAAGACCAAATTCGTGCATGATTAAGAGCAAACAGACCAAATTCGTGTATGGTTAAGAGCAAACAGACCAAATTCGTACATGATTAAGAGCAAACGGATCAAATTCGTGTATGGTTAAAAGCAAATAGACCAAATTCATGTATGGTTAAGAGCAAACAGCCCAAATTTGAGCATGGTTAAGAGCAAACAGACCAAATTTGTGCATGGTTAAAAACAAACCGACCAAATTTGTGTATGGTTAAGAGCAAACAGACCAAATTCGTGCATGGTTAAGAGCAAACAGACCAAATTCGTGCATGGTTAAGAGCAAACAGACCAAATTCGTGTATGGTTAAGAGCAAACAGACCAAATTCATGCATGGTTAAGAGCAAACAGAACAAATGCGTGCTTAGTTAAGAGCAAACAGACCAAATTTGTGCATGGTTAAGAGCAAACAGACCAAATTCGTGTATGGTTAAAAACAAACAGACCAAATTTGTGTATGGTTAAGAGCAAACAGACCAAATTCATGTATGGTTAAGAGCAAACAGACCAAACTCGTGCATGGTTAAGAGCAAACAGACCATATTTAGGCATGGTTAAGAGCAAAAAGACCAAATTCGTGCATGATTAAGAGCAAACAGACCAAATTCGTGTATGGTTAAGAGCAAGCAGACCAAATTCGTACATGATTAAGAGCAAACGGATCAAATTCGTATATGGTTAAGAGCAAATAGACCAAATTCATGTATGGTTAAGAGCAAACAGACCAAATTCGTGCATGGTTAAAAACAAACCGACCAAATATGTGTAGGGTTAAGAGCAAACAGACCAAATTCGTGCATGGTTAAGAGCAAACAGACCAAACTCGTGCATGGTTAAGAGCAAACAGACCACATTTAGGCATGGTTAAGAGCAAAAAGACCAAATTCGTGCATGATTAAGAGCAAACAGACCAAATTCGTGTATGGTTAAGAGCAAACAGACCAAATTCGTACATGATTAAGAGCAAATGGATCAAATTTGTGTATGGTTAAAAGCAAATAGACCAAATTCATGTATGGTTAAGAGCAAACAGCCCAAATTTGAGCATGGTTAAGAGCAAACGGATCAAATTTGTGTATGGTTAAAAGCAAATAGACCAAATTCATGTATGGTTAAGAGCAAACAGACCAAATTCGTGTATGGTTAAGAGCAAACAGACCAAATTCGTACATGATTAAGAGCTAACGGATCAAATTCGTTTATGGTTAAGAGCAAAAAAACCAAATTCATGTATGTTTAAGAGCAAACAGCCCAAATTTGAGTATGGTTGAGAGCAAACAGACCAAATTCGTGCATGGTTAAAAAAAAGAAAAAATTTGTGTCTGGTTAAGAGCAAACAGACCAAATTCGTGCATGGTTCAGAGAAAACAGACCAAATTCGTGCATGGTTAAGAGCAATCATACCAAATTCGTGTATGGTTAAGAGCAAACAGACCAAATTCGTGCATGGTTAAGAGCAAACAGACCAAATTCGTGCATGGTTAAGAGCAAACAGACCAAATTTGTGCATGGTTTAGAGCAAACAGACCAAATTCGTGTATGGTTAAGAGCAAACAGATCAAATTCGTGCATGGTTAAAAACAAACAGACCAAATGTGTGTATGGTTAAGAGCAAACAGACCAAATTCATGTATGGTTAAGAGCAAACAGACCAAATTCGTGCATAGTTAAGAGCAAACAGACCAAACTCGTGCATGGTTAGGAGCAAACAGACCAAATTTGTGCATGGTTAAGAGCAAACAGACCAAATTTGTGTATGGTTAAGAGCAAACAGACCAAATTCGTGCATGGTTAAAAGTAAGCAGACCAAATTGGTGTATGGTAAAGAGCAAACAGACCAAATTCGTGTATGGTTAAGAGCAAACAGACCAAATTCGTGTATGGTTAAGAGCAAACAGACTAAATTCGTGCATTGTTAAGAGCAGACAGACAAAATTCGTGCAGGGTTAAGAGCAAACAGACCAAATTCGTGCATAGTTAAGAGCAAACAGACCAAACTCGTGCATGGTTAAGAGCAAACAGACCAAATTCGTGCATGGTTAAAAACAAACATACCAAATTTGTGTATGGTTAAGAGCAAACAGACCAAATTCGTGTATGGTTAAGAGCAAACAGACCAAACTCGTGCATGGTTAAGAGCAAACAGACCAAATTTGAGCATGGTTAAGAGCAAACAGACCAAATTCGTGCATGGTTAAAAACAAACCGACCAAATTTGTGTATGGTTAAGAGCAAACCGACCAAATTCGTGCATGGTTAAGAGCAAACAGACCAAATTCGTGCATGGTTAAGAGCAAACAGACCAAATTCGTGTATGGTTAAGAGCAAACAGACCAAATTCATGCATGGTTAAGAGCAAACAGACCAAATTCGTGCTTAGTTAAGAGCAAACAGACCAAATTTGTGCATGGTTAAGAGCAAACAGACCAAATTCGTGTATGGTTAAGAGCAAACAGACCAAATTCGTACATGATAAAGAGTAAACGGATCAAATTCGTTTATGGTTAGGAGCAAATAAACCAAATTCATGTATGGTTAAGAGCAAACAGACCAAATTTGTGTATGGTTAAGAGCAAACAGACCAAATTCATGTATGGTTAAGAGCAAACAGACCAAATTCGTGCATAGTTAAGAGCAAACAGACCAAACTCGTGCATGGTTAAGAGCAAACAGACCAAATTTGTGCATGGTTAAGAGCAAACAGACCAAATTCGTGTATGGTTAAGAGCAAACAGACCAAATTCGTGCATTGTTAAGAGCAAACAGACCAAATTCGTGTATGGTTAAGAGCAAACAAACCAAATTCGTGTATGGTTAAGAGCAAACAGACCAAATTCGTGTATGGTTAAGAGCAAACAGACTAAATTTGTGCATTGTTAAGAGCAAACAGACAAAATTCGTGCAGGGTTTAGAGCAAACAGACCAAATTCGTGCACGGTTAAGAGCAAACAGACCAAATTAGTGCATGGTTAAGAGCAAACAGACCAAATTCGTGCATGGTTAAAAGCAAGCAGACCAAATTGGTGTATGGTAAAGAGCAAACAGACCAAATTCGTGTATGGTTAAGAGCAAACAGACCAAATTCGTGTATGGTTAAGAGCAAACAGACTAAATTCGTGCATTGTTAAGAGCAGACAGACAAAATTCGTGCAGGGTTAAGAGCAAACAGACCAAATTCGTGCATAGTTAAGAGCAAACAGACCAAACTCGTGCATGGTTAAGAGCAAACAGACCAAATTCGTGCATGGTTAAAAACAAACATACCAAATTTGTGTATGGTTAAGAGCAAACAGACCAAATTCGTGTATGGTTAAGAGCAAACAGACCAAACTCGTGCATGGTTAAGAGCAAACAGACCAAATTTGAGCATGGTTAAGAGCCAACAGACCAAATTCGTGCATGGTTAAAAACAAACCGACCAAATTTGTGTATGGTTAAGAGCAAACCGACCAAATTCGTGCATGGTTAAGAGCAAACAGACCAAATTCGTGCATGGTTAAGAGCAAACAGACCAAATTCGTGTATGGTTAAGAGCAAACAGACCAAATTCATGCATGGTTAAGAGCAAACAGACCAAATTCGTGCTTAGTTAAGAGCAAACAGACCAAATTTGTGCATGGTTAAGAGCAAACAGACCAAATTCGTGTATGGTTAAGAGCAAACAGACCAAATTCGTACATGATAAAGAGTAAACGGATCAAATTCGTTTATGGTTAGGAGCAAATAAACCAAATTCATGTATGGTTAAGAGCAAACAGACCAAATTTGTGTATGGTTAAGAGCAAACAGACCAAATTCATGTATGGTTAAGAGCAAACAGACCAAATTCGTGCATAGTTAAGAGCAAACAGACCAAACTCGTGCATGGTTAAGAGCAAACAGACCAAATTTGTGCATGGTTAAGAGCAAACAGACCAAATTCGTGTATGGTTAAGAGCAAACAGACCAAATTCGTGCATTGTTAAGAGCAAACAGACCAAATTCGTGTATGGTTAAGAGCAAACAGACCAAATTCGTGTATGGTTAAGAGCAAACAGACCAAATTCGGGTATGGTTAAGAGCAAACAGACTAAATTTGTGCATTGTTAAGAGCAAACAGACAAAATTCGTGCAGGGTTTAGAGCAAACAGACCAAATTCGTGCACGGTTAAGAGCAAACAGACCAAATTAGTGCATGGTTAAGAGCAAACAGACCAAATTCGTGCATGGTTAAAAACAAACAGACCAAATTTGTGTATGGTTAAGAGCAAACAGACCAAATTCGTGCATGGTTAAGAGCAAACAGACCAAACTCGTGCATGGTTAAGAGCAAACAGACCAAATTTGAGCATGGTTAAGAGCAAACAGACCAAATTCGTGCATGGTTAAAAACAAACGGACCAAATTTGTGTATGGTTAAGAGCAAACAGACCAAATTCGTGCATGGTTAAGAGCAAACAGACCAAATTCGTGCATGGTTAAGAGCAAACAGACCAAATTCGTGTATGGTTAAGTGCAAACAGACCAAATTCATGCATGGTTAAGAGCAAACAGACCAAATTCGTGCTTAGTTAAGAGGAAACAGACCAAATTTGTGCATGGTTAAGAGCAAACAGACCAAATTCGTGTATGGTTAAGAGCAAACAGACCAAATTCGTACATGATTAAGAGCAAACGGATCAAATTTGTTTATGGTTAAGAGCAAATAAACCAAATTCATGTATGGTTAAGAGCAAACAGCCCAAATTTGAGTATGGTTAAGAGCAAACAGACCAAATTCGTGCATTGTTAAAAAAAAGAAAAAAATTGTGTCTGGTTAAGAGCAAACAGACCAAATTCGTGCATGGTTAAGAGAAAACAGACCAAATTCGAGCTTGGTGAAGAGCAAACATACCAAATTCGTGTATGGTTAAGAGCAAACAGAACAAATTCATGCACGGTTAAGAGCAAACAGACCAAATTCGTGCATGGTTAAGAGCAAACAGACAAAAATTGTGCATGGTTAAGAGCAAACAGACAAAAATTGTGCATGGTTAAGAGCAAACAGACCAAATTCGTGTATGGTTAAGAGCAAACAGACCAAAGTCGTGCATGGTTAAAAACAAACAGACCAAATTTGTGTATGGTTAAGAGCAAACAGACCAAATTCATGTATGGTTAAGAGCAAACAAACCAAATTCGTGCATGGTTAAAAACAAACGGACCAAATTTGTGTATGGTTAAGAGCAAACAGACCAAATTCGTGCATGGTTAAGAGCAAACAGACCAAATTCGTGCATGGTTAAGAGCAAACAGACCAAATTCGTGTATGGTTAAGAGCAAACAGACCAAATTCATGCATGGTTAAGAGCAAACAGACCAAATTCGTGCTTAGTTAAGAGCAAACAGACCAAATTTGTGCATGGTTAAGAGCAAACAGACCAAATTCGTGTATGGTTAAGAGCAAACAGACCAAATTCGTACATGATTAAGAGCAAACGGATCAAATTTGTTTATGGTTAAGAGCAAATAAACCAAATTCATGTATGGTTAAGAGCAAACAGCCCAAATTTGAGTATGGTTAAGAGCAAACAGACCAAATTCGTGCATTGTTAAAAAAAAGAAAAAAATTGTGTCTGGTTAAGAGCAAACAGACCAAATTCGTGCATGGTTAAGAGAAAACAGACCAAATTCGAGCATGGTGAAGAGCAAACATACCAAATTCGTGTATGGTTAAGAGCAAACAGACCAAATTCATGAACGGTTAAGAGCAAACAGACCAAATTCGTGCATGGTTAAGAGCAAACAGACCAAATTTGTGCATGGTTAAGGGCAAACAGACCAAATTCGTGTATGGTTAAGAGCAAACAGACCAAATTCGTGCATGGTTAAAAACAAACAGACCAAATTTGTGTATGGTTAAGAGCAAACAGACCAAATTCATGTATGGTTAAGAGCAAACAAACCAAATTCGTGCATAGATAAGAGCAAACAGACCAAACTCGTGCATGGTTAAGAGCAAACAGACCAAATTTGTGCATGGTTAAGAGCACACAGACCAAATTCATGCATGGTTAAAAGCAAACAGACCAAATTCGTGCTTAGTTAAGAGCAAACAGACCAAATTTGTGCATGGTTAAGAGCAAACAGACCAAATTCGTGTATGGTTAAGAGCAAACAGACCAAATTCGTACATGATTAAGAGCAAACGGATCAAATTTGTTTATGGTTAAGAGCAAATAAACCAAATTCATGTATGGTTCAGAGCAAACAGCCCAAATTTGAGTATGGTTAAGAGCAAACAGACCAAATTCGTGCATTGTTAAAAAAAAGAAGAAAAATGTGTCTGGTTAAGAGCAAACAGACCAAATTCGTGCATGGTTAAGAGAAAACAGACCAAATTCGAGCATGGTGAAGAGCAAACATACCAAATTCGTGTATGGTTAAGAGCAAACAGACCAAATTCATGAACGGTTAAGAGCAAACAGAACAAATTCGTGCATGGTTAAGAGCAAACAGACCAAATTTGTGCATGGTTAAGAGCAAACAGACCAAATTCGTGTATGGTTAAGAGCAAACAGCCCAAATTTGAGTATGGTTAAGAGCAAACAGACCAAATTCGTGCATTGTTAAAAAAAAGAAAAAAATTGTGTCTGGTTAAGAGCAAACAGACCAAATTCGTGCATGGTTAAGAGAAAACAGACCAAATTCGAGCATGGTGAAGAGCAAACATACCAAATTCGTGTATGGTTAAGAGCAAACAGACCAAATTCATGAACGGTTAAGAGCAAACAGACCAAATTCGTGCATGGTTAAGAGCAAACAGACCAAATTTGTGCATGGTTAAGAGCAAACAGACCAAATTCGTGTATGGTTAAGAGCAAACAGACCAAATTCGTGCATGGTTAAAAACAAACAGACCAATTTTGTGTATGGTTAAGAGCAAACAGACCAAATTCATGTATGGTTAAGAGCAAACAAACCAAATTCGTGCATAGATAAGAGCAAACAGACCAAACTCGTGCATGGTTAAGAGCAAACTGACCAAATTTGTGCATGGTTAAGAGCACACAGACCAAATTCGTGTATGGTTAAGAGCAAACAGACCAAATTCGTGCATGGTTAAGAGCAAACAGACCAAATTCGTGTATGGTTAAGAGCAAACAGACCAAATTCGTGCATGGTTAAAAACAAACAGACCAATTTTGTGTATGGTTAAGAGCAAACAGACCAAATTCATGTATGGTTAAGAGCAAACAAACCAAATTCGTGCATAGATAAGAGCAAACAGACCAAACTCGTGCATGGTTAAGAGCAAACAGACCAAATTTGTGCATGGTTAAGAGCACACAGACCAAATTCGTGTATGGTTAAGAGCAAACAGACCAAATTCGTGTATGGTTAAGAGCAAACAGACTAAATTCGTGCATTGTTAAGAGCAGACAGACAAAATTCGTGCAGGGTTCAGAGCAAACAGACCAAATTCGTGCACGGTTAAGAGCAAACAGACCAATTTAGTGCATGATTAAGAGCAAACAGACCAAATTCGTGCATGGTTAAAAACAAACAGACCAAATTTGTGTATGGTTAAGAGCAAACAGACCAAATTCGTGTATGGTTAAGAGCAAACAGACCAAACTCGCGCATGGTTAAGAGCAAACAGACCAAATTCGTGTATGGTTAAGAGCAAACAGACCAAATTCATGCAGGGTTAAGAGCAAACAGACTAAATTCGTGCTTAGTTAAGAGCAAACAGACCAAATTTGTGCATGGTTAAGAGCAAACAGACCAAATTCGTGTATGGTTAAGAGCAAACAGACCAAATTCGTACATGATTAAGAGCAAACGGATCAAATTCGTTTATGGTTAAGAGCAAATAAACCAAATTCATGTATGGTTAAGATCAAACAGCCCAAATTTGAGTAGGGTTAAGAGCAAACAGACCAAATTCGTGCATGGTTAAAAACAAACAGACCAAATTTGTGTCTGGTTAAGAGCAAACAGACCAAATTCGTTCATGGTTAAGAGCAAACAGACCAAATTCGTGCATGGTTAAGAGCAAACATACCCAATTCGTGTATGGTTAAGAGCAAACAGACCAAATTCATGCATGGTTAAGAGCAAACAGATCAAATTCGTGCATGGTTAAGAGCAAACAGACCAAATTTGTGCATGGTTAAGAGCAAACAGACCAAATTCGTGTATGGTTAAGAGCAAACAGACCAAATTCGTGCATGGTTAAAAACAAACAGACCAAATTTGTGTATGGTTAAGAGCAAACAGACCAAATTCATGTATGGTTAAGAGCAAACAGACCAAATTCGTGCATAGTTATGAGCAGACAGACCAAACTCGTGCATGGTTAAGAGCAAACAGACCAAATTTGTGCATGGTTAAGAGGAAACAGACCAAATTCGTGTATGGTTAAGAGCAAACAGACCAAATTCGTGCATGGTTAAGAGCAAACAGACCAAATTCGTGTATGGTTAAGAGCAATTAGACCAAATTCGTGTATGGTTAAGAGCAAACCGACCAAATTCGTGTATGGTTAAGAGCAGACAGACAAAAGTCGTGCAGGGTTCAGAGCAAACAGACCAAATTTGTGCATGGTTAAGAGCAAACGGATCAAATTCGTTTATGGTTAAGAGCAAATAAACCAAATCCATGTATGATTAAGAGCAAACAGCCCAAATTTGAGTATGGTTAAGAGCAAACAGACCAAATTCGTGCATGGTTAAAAACAAAGAGACCAAAATTGTGTCTGGTTAAGAGCAAACAGACCAAATTCGTGCATGGTTAAGAGCAAGCAAATTCGTGTATGGTTAAGAGCAAACAGACCAAATTTGTGCATGATTAAGAGCAAACAGACCAAATTCGTGTATGGTTAAGAGCAAACAGACCAAATTCGTGCATGGTTAAGAGCAAACAGACCAAAATTCGTGTATGGTTAAGAGCAAACAGACCAAATTCGAGCATGGTTAGGAGCAAACAGACAAAATTCATGCATGGTTAAGAGCAAAAAGACCAAACTAGTGTATGGTTAAGAGCAAACAGACCAAATTCGTGCATGGTTAAGAGCAAACAGACTAAATTCGCGCATGGTTAAGAGCAAACAGACCAAATTCGTGCATAGTTAAGAGCAAACAGACCAAATTCGTGTAGGGTTAAGAGCAAACAGACCAAATTCGCGCATGGTTCAGAGCAAACAGACCAAATTCGTGCATGGTTAAGAGCAAACAGACCAAATTCTTGCATAGTTAAGAGCAAACAGACCAATTTCGTGTATGGGTAAGAGCAAACAGACTAATTTCGTGTATGGGTAAGGGCAAACAGACCAAACTAGTGTATGGTTAAGAGCAAACAAACCAAATTCGTGTATGGTTAAGAGCAAACAGACCAAATTCGTGCATGGTTAAGAGCAAACAGACCAAATTCGTGCATGGTTAAGAGCAAACATACTAATTTTGTGTATGGTTAAGAGCAAACAGACCAAATTCGTGTTTGGTTAAGAGCAAACAGACCAAATTCGTGCATGGTTAAAAACAAAGAGACCAAAATTGTGTCTGGTTAAGAGCAAACAGACCAAATTCGTGCATGGTTAAGAGCAAGCAAATTCGTGTATGGTTAAGAGCAAACAGACCAAATTTGTGCATGATTAAGAGCAAACAGACCAAATTCGTGTATGGTTAAGAGCAAACAGACCAAATTCGTGCATGGTTAAGAGCAAACAGACCAAAATTCGTGTATGGTTAAGATCAAACAGACCAAATTCGTGCATGGTTAGGAGCAAACAGACAAAATTCGTGCATGGTTAAGAGCAAAATGACCAAACTAGTGTATGGTTAAGAGCAAACAGACCAAATTCGTGCATGGTTAAGAGCAAACAGACTAAATTCGCGCATGGTTAAGAGCAAACAGACCAAATTCGTGCATAGTTAAGAGCAAACAGACCAAATTCGTGTAGGGTTAAGAGCAAACAGACCAAATTCGCGCATGGTTCAGAGCAAACAGACCAAATTCGTGCATGGTTAAGAGCAAACAGACCAAATTCTTGCATAGTTAAGAGCAAACAGACCAATTTCGTGGATGGGTAAGAGCAAACAGACTAATTTCGTGTATGGGTAAGGGCAAACAGACCAAACTAGTGTATGGTTAAGAGCAAACAAACCAAATTCGTGTATGGTTAAGAGCAAACAGACCAAATTCGTGCATGGTTAAGAGCAAACAGACCAAATTCGTGCATGGTTAAGAGCAAACATACTAATTTTGTGTATGGTTAAGAGCAAACAGACCAAATTCGTGTTTGGTTAAGAGCAAACAGACCAAATTCGTGTATGATTAAGAGCAAAAAGACCAAATTCGTGCATGGTTAAGAGCAAACAGACCAAATTCGTGCATGTTTAAGAGCAAACAGACAAAATTCGTGTATGGATAAGAGCAAACAGACCAATTTCGTGCATGGTTAAGTTAAAAAAGACCAAATTCGTGCATGGTTAAGAGCAAACAGACCAAATTCGTGTATGGTTAAGAGCAAACAGACCAAATTTGTGCATGGTTAAGAGCAAACAGACCAAATTCGTGCATGGTTAAGAGCAAACAGACCAAATTCGTGCATGGTTAAGAGCAAACAGACCAAATTCGTGCATGGTTAAGAGCAAACATACTAATTTTGTGTATGGTTAAGAGCAAACAGACCAAATTCGTGTTTGGTTAAGAGCAAACAGACCAAATTCGTGTATGATTAAGAGCAAAAAGACCAAATTCGTGCATGGTTAAGAGCAAACAGACCAAATTCGTGCATGTTTAAGAGCAAACAGACAAAATTCGTGTATGGATAAGAGCAAACAGACCAATTTCGTGCATGGTTAAGTTAAAAAAGACCAAATTCGTGCATGGTTAAGAGCAAACAGACCAAATTCGTGTATGGTTAAGAGCAAACAGACCAAATTTGTGCATGGTTAAGAGCAAACAGACCAAATTCGTGCATGGTTAAGAGCAAACAGACCAAGTTCGTGTATGGTTAAGAGCAAACAGATCAAATTCGTGCATGGTTAAGAGCAAACAGACCAAATTCGTGCATGGTTAACGGCAAACAGACCAAATTTGTGCATGGTTAAGAGCAAACAAACCAAATTCGTGTATAGTTAAGAGCAAACAGACCAAATTCGTGCATGGTTAGGAGCAAACAGACCAAATTCGTGTATGGTTAAGAGCAAACAGACCGAATTAGTGTATGGTTAAGAGCAAACAGACCAAATTCGTGCATGGTTAAGAGCCAACAGACTAAATTCAAGCATGTTTCAGAGCAAACAGACCAAATTCGTGCATGGTAAAGAGCAAACAGACCAAATTCGTGTATGGTTAAGGGCAAACAAACCAATTTCGTGCATGGTTAAGAGCAAACATACTAATTATGTGCATGGTTAAGAGCAAACAGACCAAATTCGTGTTTGGTTAAGAGCAAACAGACCAAATTCGTGTATGATTAAGAGCAAACAGACCAAATTCATGCAGGGTTAAGGGCAAACAAACCAATTTCGTGCATGGTTAAGAGCAAACATACTAATTATGTGCATGGTTAAGAGCAAACAGACCAAATTCGTGTTTGGTTAAGAGCAAACAGACCAAATTCGTGTATGATTAAGAGCAAACAGACCAAATTTGTGCATGGTTAAGAGCAAACAGACTAAATTCGTGTATGGATAAGAGCAAACAGACCAATTTTGTGCATGGTTAAGAGCAAACAGACCAAATTTGTGCATGGTTAAGAGCAAACAGACCAAATTCGTGTATTGGTTAAGAGCAAACCGACCAAATTCGTGCATGGTTAAGAGCAAACAGACCAAAATCGTGCATGGTTAAGAGCAAACAGACCAAATTCGTGTATGGTTAAGAGCAAACAGACCAAATTTGTGCATGGTTAAGAGCAAACAGACCAAATTCGTGTATGGTTAAGAGCAACCAGACCAAATTAGTGCATGGTTAAGAGCAAACAGACTAAATTCGTGTATGGTTAAGAGCAAACAGACCAAATTCGTGCATGGTTAGGAGCAAACAGACAAACTTCGTGTATGGTTAAGAGCAAACAGACCAAATTAGTCTATGGTTAAGAGCAAACAGACCAAATTCGTGTATGGTTAAGAGCAACCAGACCAAATTTGTGCATGGTTAAGAGCAAACAGACCAAATTCGTGTATGGTTAAGAGCAACCAGACCAAATTCGTGCATGGTTAAGAGCAAACAGACTAAATTCGTGTATGGTTAAGAGCAAACAGACCAAATTCGTGCATGGTTAGGAGCAAACAGACCAACTTCGTGTATGGTTAAGAGCAAACAGACCAAATTAGTCTATGGTTAAGAGCAAACAGACCAAATTCGTTCATGGTTAAGAGCAAACAGACTAAATTTGCGCATGGTTAAGATCAAACATACCAAATTTGTGCATAGTTAAGAGCCAACAGACCAAATTCCTGTTTGGTTAAGAGCAAACAGACCAATTTCGTGCATGGTTAAGAGCAAACAGACCAAATTCGTGTATGGGTAAGAGCAAACAGACCAAATTCGTGTATGGTTAAGAGCAAGCAGACCAAATTCGTGCATGGTTAAGAGCAAACAGACCAAATTCGTGCATGGTTAAAAGCAAAAAGACCAAATTCGTGCACGGTTAAGAGCAAACAGACCAAAATCGTGAATGGTCAAGAGCAAACAGACCAAATTCGTGTATGGTTGAGGGCAAACAGACCAAATTCGTGCATGGTTAAGAGCAAACAGACCAAATTAGTGTATGGTTAAGAGCAAACAGACTAAATTTGCGCATGGTTAAGAGCAAACAGACCAAATTTGTGCATAGTTAAGAGCCAACGGACCAAATTCGTGTATGGTTAAGAGCAAACAGACCAGATTCGTGCTGGGTTAAGAGCAAACAGACCAAATTCGTGCATGGTTAAGAGCAAACAGACCAAATTCGTGTATGGCTAAGTGCAAACAGACCAAATTCGTGCATGGTTAAGAGCAAACAGACCAAATTCGTGTATGGTTAAGATCAAACAGACCAAATTCGTGCATGGTTAAAAGCAAAAAGACCAAATTCGTGCACGGTTAAGAGCAAACAGACTAAATTCGTGAATGGTCAAGAGCAAACAGACCAAATTCGTGTATGGTTGAGGGCAAACAGACCAAATTCGTGCACGGTTAGGAGCAAACAGACCAAATTAGTGTATGGTTAAGAGCAAACAGACCAAATTCGTGCATGGTTAAGAGCAAACAGACTAAATTCGTGCATGGTTAAGAGCAAACAGGCCAAATTCATGTATGTTTAAGAGCAAACAGACCAAATTCGTGCATGGTTAAGAGCAAACAGACCAAATTCGTGTATGGTTAAGAGCAAACAGACCAAATTCGTGCATGGTTAGGAGCAAACAGACCAATTTGTGTATGGTTAAGAGCAAACAGACCAAATTGGTGTATGGTTAAGAGCAAACAGACCAAATTCGTGCATGATTAAGAGCAAACAGAATAAATTTGTGCATTGTTAAGGGCGAAAAGACCAAATTCGTGCATGGTTAAGAGCAAACAGACCAAATTCGTGTATGGTTAAGAGCAAACAGACCAAATTCGTGCATGGTCAAGAGCAAACAGACCAAATTCGTGCATGGTTAAGAGCAAACAGTTCAAATTCGTGTATTGTTAAGAGCAAACAGACCATTTTCGTGTATGGTTAAGAGGAAACAGACCAAATTTGTGCATGGTTGAGAGCAAACAGACCAAATTCGTGTATGGTTAAGAGCAAACAGACCAAATTTGTGCATGGTTAAGAGCAAACATAACAAATTCGTGCATGGTTAAGAGCAAACAGACCAAATTCGTGCATGGTTAAGAGCAAACAGACCAAACTCGTGTATGGTTAAGAGCAAACAAACCAAATTTTTGCATGTTTAAGAGCAAACAGACCAAATTCGTGCATGGTTGAGAGCAAACAGGCCAAATTCGTGTATGATTAAGAGCAAACAGTTTAAATTCTTGCATGGTTAAGAGCAAACAGACCAAATTCGTGCATGGTTAAAAGCAAGCAGACCAAATTCGTGCATGGTTAAGAGCAAACATACCAAATTTGTGTATGGTTAAGAGCAAACAGACCAAATTCGTGCATGGTTAGGAGCAAACAGACCAACTTCGTGTATGGTTAAGAGCAAACAGACCAAATTCGTGCATGGTTAAGAGCAAACAGACCAAATTCGTGCATGGTTAAGAGCAAACATACTAATTTTGTGCACGGTTAAGATTAAACAGACCAAATTCGTGTTTGGTTAAGAGCAAACAGACCAAATTCGTGTATGGTTAAGAGCAAACAGACCAAATTCGTGCATGGTTAGGAGCAAACAGACCAACTTCGTGTATGGTTAAGAGCAAACAGTCCAAATTAGTCTATGGTTAAGAGCAAACAGACCAAATTCGGTCATGGTTAAGAGCAAACAGACTAAATTTGCGCATGGTTAAGATCAAACATACCAAATTTGTGCATAGTTAAGAGCCAACAGACCAAATTCCTGTATGGTTAAGAGCAAACAGACCAATTTCGTGCATGGTTAAGAGCAAACAGACCAAATTCGTGTATAGGTAAGAGCAAACAGACCAAATTCGTGTATGGTTAAGAGCAAGCAGACCAAATTCGTGTATGGTTAAGAGCAAACAGACCAAATTCGTGCATGGTTAAAAGCAAAAAGACCAAATTCGTGCACGGTTAAGAGCAAACAGACCAAATTCGTGAATGGTCAAGAGCAAACATACCAAATTCGTGTATGGTTGAGGGCAAACAGACCAAATTCGTGCATGGTTAAGAGCAAACAGACCAAATTAGTGTATGGTTAAGAGCAAACAGACTAAATTTGCGCATGGTTATGAGCAAACAGACCAAATTTGTGCATAGTTAAGAGTCAGCGGACCAAATTCGTGTATGGTTAAGAGCAAACAGACCAAATTCGTGCAGGGTTAAGAGCAAACAGACCAAATTCGTGCATGGTTAAGAGCAAACAGACCAAATTCGTGTATGGGTAAGAGCAAACAGACCAAATTCGTGCATGGTTAAGAGCAAACAGACCAAATTCGTGTATGGTTAAGAGCAAACAGACCAAATTCGTGCATGGTTAAAAGCAAAAAGACCAAATTCGTGCACGGTTAGGAGCAAACAGAATAAATTCGTGAATGGTCAAGAGCAAACAGACCAAATTTGTGTATGGTTGAGGTCAAACAGACCAATTTCGTGCACGGTTAGGAGCAAACAGACCAAATTAGTGTATGGTTAAGAGCAAACAGATCAAATTTGTGCATGGTTAAGAGCAAACAGACTAAATTCGTGCATGGTTAAGAGCAAACAGGCCAAATTCATGTATGTTTGAGAGCAAACAGACCAAATTCGTGCATGGTTAAGAGCAAACAGACCAAATTCGTGTATGGTTAAGAGCAAACAGACCAAATTCGTGCATGGTTAGGAGCAAACAGACCAATTTGTGTATGGTTAAGAGCAAACAGACCAAATTAGTGTATGGTTAAGAGCAAACAGACCAAATTCGTGCATGATTAAGAGCAAACAGACTAAATTTGTGCATTGTTAAGGGCGAAAAGACCAAATTCGTGCATGGTTAAGAGCAAACAGACCAAATTCGTGTATGGTTAAGAGCAAACAGACCAAATTCGTGCATGGTCAAGAGCAAACAGACCAAATTCGTGCATGGTTAAGAGCAAACAGTTCAAATTCGTGTATTGTTAAGAGCAAACAGACCATTTTCGTGTATGGTTAAGAGGAAACAGACCAAATTTGTGCATGGTTGAGAGCAAACAGACCAAATTCGTGTATGGTTAAGAGCAAACAGACCAAATTTGTGCATGGTTAAGAGCAAACATAACAAATTCGTGCATGGTTAAGAGCAAACAGACCAAATTCGTGCATGGTTAAGAGCAAACAGATCAAACTCGTGTATGGTTAGGAGCAAACAAACCAAATTTTTGCATGTTTAAGAGCAAACAGACCAAATTCGTGCATGGTTGAGAGCAAACAGGCCAAATTCGTGTATGATTAAGAGCAAACAGTTTAAATTCTTGCATGGTTAAGAGCAAACAGGCCAAATTCGTGCATGGTTAAAAGCAAGCAGACCAAATTCGTGCATGGTTAAGAGCAAACATACCAAATTTGTGTATGGTTAAGAGCAAACAGACCAAATTCGTGCATGGTTACGAGCAAGCAGACCTAATTCGTGTATGGTTAAGAGCAAACAGACCAAATTCGTGCATGGTTAAGAGCAAACAGACCAAATTCGTGCATGGTTAAGAGCAAACATACTAATTTTGTGCACGTTTAAGATTAAACAGACCAAATTCGTGTTTGGTTAAGAGCAAACAGACCAAATTCGTGTATGGTTAAGAGCAAACAAACTAAAGTCGTGCATGGTTAAGGGCAAACAGACCAAACTCGTGCATGGTTAAGAGCAAACAGACCAAATTCGTGTATGGTTAAGAGCAAACAGACCAAATTCGTGCATGGTTAAGAGGAAACAGACCAAATTTGTGCATGGTTGAGAGCAAACAGACCAAATTCGTGTATGGTTAAGAGCAAACAGACCAAATTCGTGTATGGTTAAGAGCAAACAGACCAAATTCAAGCATGGTCAAGAGCAAACAGAACAATTTCGTGCATGGTTAAGAGCAAACAGTTCAAATTCGTGTATGGTTAAGAGCAAACAGACCATTTTCGTGTATGGTTAAGAGGAAACAGACCAAATTTGTGCATGGTTGAGAGCAAACAGACCAAATTCGTGTATGGTTAAGAGCAAACAGACCAAATTCGTGCATGGCTAAGAGCAAACATAACAAATTCGTGCATGGTTAAGAGCAAACAGACCAAACTCGTGTATGGTTAAGAGCAAACAAACCAAATTTTGCATGTTTAAGAGCAAACAGACCAAATTCGTGCATGGTTGAGAGCAAACAAGCCAAATTCGTGTATGATTAAGAGCAAACAGTTTAAATTCTTGCATGGTTAAGAGCAAACGGACCAAATTCGTGCATGGTTAAAAGCAAGCAGACCAAATTCGTGCATGGTTAAGAGCAAAGAGACCAAATTTGTGCATGGTTAAGAGCAAAGAGACCAAATTCGTGCATGGTTTAGAGCAAGCAGACCTAATTCGTGTATGGTTAAGAGGAAACAGACCAAATTCGTGCATGGTTAAGAGCAAACAGACCAAATTCGTGTATGGTTAAGAGCAAACAGAACAAATTTGTGTATGGTTACGAGCAAACAGACCAAATTTGTGCATGGTTAAGAGCAAACAGACCGAATTCGTGCATGGTTAAGAGCAAAGAGACCAAATTCGTGCATGGTTTAGAGCAAACAGACCAAATTCGTGTATGGTTAAGAGGAAACAGACCAAAATCGTGCTTGGTTATGAGCAAACAGACTAATTTCGTGTATGGTTAAGAGCAAACAGACCAAATTCGTGCATGGTTAAGAGCAAACAGACCAAATTCGTGTATGGTTAAGAGCAAACAGACCAAATTCGTGTATGGTTAAGAGCAAACAGACCAAATTTGTGCATGGTTATGAGCAATCAGACCAAATTCGTGTATGGTTAAGAGCAACCAGACCAAAATCGTGCTTGGTTATGAGCAAACAGACTAATTTCGTGTATGGTTAAGAGCAAACAGACCAAATTCGTGCATGGTTAGGAGCAAACAGACAAACTTCGTGTATGGTTAAGAGCAAACAGACCAAATTAGTCTATGGTTAAGAGCAAACAGACCAAATTAGTGCATGGTTAAGATTAAACAGACCAAATTCGTGCATAGTTAAGAGCCAACAGACCAAATTCGTGTATGGTTAAGAGCAAACAGACCAAATTCGTGCAGGGTTAAGAGCAAACAGACCAAATTCGTGTATGGTTAAGAGCAACCAGACCAAAATCGTGCTTGGTTATGAGCAAACAGACTAATTTCGTGTATGGTTAAGAGCAAACAGACCAAATTCGTGCATGGTTAAGAGCAAACAGACCAAATTCGTGTATGGTTAAGAGCAAACAGACCAAATTCGTGTATGGTTAAGAGCAAACAGACCAAATTTGTGCATGGTTATGAGCAATCAGACTAAATTCGTGTATGATTAACAGCAACCAGACCAAAATCGTGCTTGGTTATGAGCAAACAGACTAATTTCGTGTATGGTTAAGAGCAAACAGACCAAATTCGTGCATGGTTAGGAGCAAACAGACAAACTTCGTGTATGGTTAAGAGCAAACAGACCAAATTAGTCTATGGTTAAGAGCAAACAGACCAAATTAGTGCATGGTTAAGAGCAAACAGACTAAATTTGCGCATGGTTAAGAGCAAACAGACAAATTCGTGCATAGTTAAGAGCCAACAGACCAAATTCGTGTATGGTTAAGAGCAAACAGACCAAATTCGTGCAGGGTTAAGAGCAAACAGACCAAATTCGTGCATGGTTAAGAGCAAACAGGCCAAATTCGTGTATGGGTAAGAGCAAACAGACCAAATTCGAGTATGGTTAAGAGCAAGCAGTCCAAATTTGTACATGGTTAAGAGCAAACAGACCAAATTAGTGTATGGTTAAGAGCAAACAGACCAAATTCGTGCATGGTGAAGAGCAAACAGACTAAATTCGTGCATGGTTAAGAGCAAACAGGCCAAATTCGTACATGGTTAAGAGCAAACAGACCAAATTCGTGTATGGTTATGAGCAAACAGACTAATTTCGTGTATGGTTAAGAGCAAACAGACCAAATTCGTGCATGGTTAGGAGCAAACAGACAAACTTCGTGTATGGTTAAGAGCAAACAGACCAAATTAGTCTATGGTTAAGAGCAAACAGACCAAATTAGTGCATGGTTAAGAGCAAACAGACTAAATTTGCGCATGGTTAAGAGCAAACAGACCAAATTTGTGCATAGTTAAGAGCCAACAGACCAAATTCGTGTATGGTTAAGAGCAAACAGACCAAATTCGTGCAGGGTTAAGAGCAAACAGACCAAATTCGTGTATGGTTAAGAGCAACCAGACCAAAATCGTGCTTGGTTATGAGCAAACAGACTAATTTCGTGTATGGTTAAGAGCAAACAGACCAAATTCGTGCATGGTTAAGAGCAAACAGACCAAATTCGTGTATGGTTAAGAGCAAACAGACCAAATTCGTGTATGGTTAAGAGCAAACAGACCAAATTTGTGCATGGTTATGAGCAATCAGACCAAATTCGTGTATGGTTAAGAGCAACCAGACCAAAATCGTGCTTGGTTATGAGCAAACAGACTAATTTCGTGTATGGTTAAGAGCAAACAGACCAAATTCGTGCATGGTTAGGAGCAAACAGACAAACTTCGTGTATGGTTAAGAGCAAACAGACCAAATTAGTCTATGGTTAAGAGCAAACAGACCAAATTAGTGCATGGTTAAGAGCAAACAGACTAAATTTGCGCATGGTTAAGAGCAAACAGACAAATTCGTGCATAGTTAAGAGCCAACAGACCAAATTCGTGTATGGTTAAGAGCAAACAGACCAAATTCGTGCAGGGTTAAGAGCAAACAGACCAAATTCGTGCATGGTTAAGAGCAAACAGGCCAAATTCGTGTATGGGTAAGAGCAAACAGACCAAATTCGAGTATGGTTAAGAGCAAACAGACCAAATTCGTGCTTGGTGAAGAGCAAACAGACTAAATTCGTGCATGGTTAAGAGCAAACAGGCCAAATTCATGTATGGTTAAGAGCAAACAGACCAAATTCGTACATGGTTAAGAGCAAACAGACCAAATTCGTGTATGGTTAAGAGCAAACAGACCAAATTCGTGCATGGTTAGGAGCAAACAGACCAATTTGTGTATGGTTAAGAGCAAACAGACCAAATTAGTGTATGGTTAAGAGCAAACAGACCAAATTCGTGCATGATTAAGAGCAAACAGACTAAATTTGTGCATTGTTAAGAGCAAAAAGACCAAATTCGTGCATGGTTAAGAGCAAAAAGACCAAATTCGTGTATGGTTAAGATCAAACAGACCAAATTCGTGCATGGTCAAGAGCAAACAGACTAAATTCGTGCATGGTTAAGAGCAAACAGTTCAAATTCGTGTATGGTTAAGAGCAAACAGACCATTTTCGTGTATGGTTAAGAGGAAGCAGACCAAATTTGTGCATGGTTGAGAGCAAACAGACCAAATTCGTGTATGGTTAAGAGCAAACAGACCAAATTCGTGCATGGTTAAGAGCAAACAGAACAAATTCGTGTGTGGATAAGAGCAAACAGACCAAATTCGTGTATGGTTAAGAGCAAACAGACCATATTCGTGCTTGGTTAAGAGCAAACAGACCAAATTCGTGCATGGTTAAGAGCAAACAGACCAAACTCGTGTATGGTTAAGAGCAAACAAACCAAATTTTTGCATGGTTAAGAGCAAACAGACCAAATTCATGCATGGTTGAGAGCAAACAGGCCAAATTCGTGTATGATTTAGAGCAAAAAGACCAAATTCGTGCATGGTTAAGAGCAAGCAGACCTAATTCGTGTATGGTTAAGAGCAAACAGACCAAATTCGTGCATGGTTAAGAGCAAACAGAACAAATTCGTGCATGGTTAAGAGCAAACATAATAATTTTGTGCACGGTTAAGATTAAACAGACCAAATTCGTGTATGGTTAAGAGCAAACAGACCAAATTCGTGTATGGTTAAGAGCAAACAGACTAAATTCGTGCATGGTTAAGAGCAAACAGACCAAACTCGTGTATGGTTAAGAGCAAACAGACCAAATTCGTGTATTGTTAAGAGCAAGCAGACCAAATTCGTGCATGGTTAAGAGTAAACAGACCAAATTTGTGTATGATTAAGAGCAAACAGACCAAATTCTTGCATGGTTAAGAGCAAACAGACCAAATTTGTGTATGGTTAAGAGCAAACAGACCAAATTCGTGCATGGTTAAGAGCAAGCAGACCAAATTCGTGCATGGTTAAGAGCAGACAGACCAAATTTGTGTATGGTTAAGAGCAAACAGAGCAAATTCGTGCATGGTTAAGAGCAAGCAGACGTAATTCGTGTATGTTTAAGAGCAAACAGACCAAATTCGTGCATGGTTAAGAGCAAACAGACCAAATTCGTGTATGGTTAAGAGCAAACATACTAAATTCGTGCATGGTTAAGAGCAAACAGACCAAATTCGTGTATGGTTAAGAGGAAACAGACCAAATTTGTGCATGGTTGAGAGCAAACAGACCAAATTCGTGTATGGTTAAGAGCAAACAGACCAAATTCGTGCATGGTTAAGAGCAAACAGACCAAATTCGTGCTTGGTTAAGAGCAAACAGACCAAATTCGTGTATGGTTAAGAGCAAACAGACCAAATTCGTGCATGGTTAAGAGCAAACAGACCAAATTCGTGTATGTTTAAGAGCAAACAGACCAAATTCGTGTATGGTTAAGAGGAAACAGACCAAATTTGTGCATGGTTGAGAGCAAACAGACCAAATTCGTGTATGGTTAAGAGCAAACAGACCAAATTTGTGCTTGGTTAAGAGCAAACAGAACAAATTCGTGCATGGTTAAGAGCAAACAGACCAAATTCGTGCAAGGTTAAGAGCAAACAGACCAAATTCGTGTATGGTCAAGAGCAAACAGACCAAATTCGTGCATGGTTAAGAGCAAACAGACCAAATTCGTGCATAGTTAAGAGCAAACAGACCAAATTCGTGTATGGTTAAGAGCAAACAGACCAAATTCGTGCATGGTCAAGAGCAAACAGACCAAATTTGTGCATGGTTAAGAGCAAACAGACCAATTTCGTGCATGGTTAAGAGCAAACAGACCAAATTTGTGTATGGTTAAGAGCAAACAGACCAAATTCGTGCATGGTTAAGAGCAAGCAGACCTAATTCGTGTATGGTTAAGAGCAAACAGACCAAATTCGTGCATGGTTAAGAGCAAACAGACCAAATTCGTGCACGGTTAAGAGCAAACAGACCAATTTCGTGTATGGTTAGGAGGAAACAGAACAAATTCATGCATGGTTAAGGGCAAACAGACCAAATACGTGCATGATTAAGAGCAAACAGACCAAATTCGTGTATGATTAAGAGCAAGCAGACCAAATTCGTGCATGGTTAAGAGCAAACAGACCAAATTCGTGTATGGTTAAGAGCAGACAGACCAAATTCGTGTATGGTTAAGAGCAAACAGACCAAATTCGTGCATGGTTAAGAGCAAACAGACCAAATTCGTGTATGGTTAAGAGCAAACAAACCAAATTTGTGCATGGTTAAGAGCAAACAGAACAAATTCGTGCATGGTTGAGAGCAAACAGACCAAATTCGTGTAAGGTTAAGAGCAGACAGACCAAATTCGAGCATGGTTAAGAGCAAACAGACCAAATTCGTGCATGGTTAAGAGCAAACAGACCAAATTCGTGTATGGTTAAGAGCAAACAGACCAAATTCGTGCTTGGTTAAGAGCAAACTGAACAAATTCGTGCAAGGTTAAGAGCAAACAGACCAAATTCGTGTATGGTCAAGAGCAAACAGACCAAATTCGTGCATGGTTAAGAGCAAACAGACCAAATTCGTGCATAGTTAAGAGAAAACAGACCAAATTCGTGTATGGTTAAGAGCAAACAGACCAAATTCGTGCATGGTCAAGAGCAAACAGACCAAATTTGTGCATGGTTAAGAGCAAACAGACCAATTTCGTGCATGGTTAAGAGCAAACAGACCAAATTCGTGCATGGTTAAGAGCAAACAGACCAAATTTGTGCATGGTTAAGAGCAAACAGACCAATTTCGTGCATGGTTAAGAGCAAACAGACCAAATTTGTGTATGGTTAAGAGCAAACAGACCAAATTCGTGCATGGTTAAGAGCAAGCAGACCTAATTCGTGTATGGTTAAGAGCAAACAGACCAAATTCGTGCATGGTTAAGAGCAAACAGACCAAATTCGTGCACGGTTAAGAGCAAACAGACCAATTTCGTGTATGGTTAGGAGGAAACAGAACAATTTCATGCATGGTTAAGGGCAAACAGACCAAATGCGTGCATGATTAAGAGCAAACAGACCAAATTCGTGTATGATTAAGAGCAAGCAGACCAAATTCGTGCATGGTTAAGAGCAAACAGACCAAATTCGTGTATGGTTAAGAGCAGACAGACCAAATTCGTGTATGGTTAAGAGCAAACAGACCAAATTCGTGCATGGTTAAGAGCAAACAGACCAAATTCGTGTATGGTTAAGAGCAAACAAACCAAATTTGTGCATGGTTAAGAGCAAACAGAACAAATTCGTGCATGGTTGAGAGCAAACAGACCAAATTCGTGTATGGTTAAGAGCAAACAGACCAAATTCGAGCATGCTTAAGAGCAAACAGACCAAATTCGTGCATGGTTAAAAGCAAACAGACCAAATTCGTGTATGGTTAAGAGCAAACAATCCAAATTTGTGCATGGTTAAGAGCAAACAGACCAAATTCGTGCATGGTTGAGAGCAAACAGACCAAATTCGTGTATGATTAAGATTAAACAGATTAAATTCGTGCTTGGTTAAGAGCAAACAGACCAAATTCGTGCATGGTTAAGAGCAAGCAGACCAAATTCGTGCTTGGTTAAGAGCAAACAGACCAAATTTGTGTATAGTTAAGAGCAAAGAGACCAAATTCGTGCATGGTTAAGAGCAAGCAGACCCAATTCGTGTATGGTAAAGAGCAAACAGACCAAATTCGTGCATGGTTAAGAGCAAACAGACCAAATTCGTGCATGGTTAAGAGCAAACAGACCAATTTCGTGTATGGTTAGGAGCAAACAGAACAAATTCATGCATGGTTAAGGGCAAACAGACCAAATACGTGCATGGTTAAGAGCAAAAAGACCAAATACGTGTATGGTTAAGAGCAAGCAGACCAAATTCGTGCATGGTTAAAAGCAAACAGACCAAATTCGTGTATGGTTAAGAGCAAACAGACCAAATTCGTGCATGGTTAAGAGCAAACAGACCAAATTCGTGCATGGTTAAGAGCAAAAAGACCAATTTCGTGTATGGTTAGGAGCAAACAGAACAAATTTATGCCTGGTTAAGGGCAAACAGACCAAATTCGTGCATGGTTAAGAGCAAACAGACCAAATTCGTGTATGGTTAAGAGCAAGCAGACCAAAATCGTGCATGGTTAGGAGCAAACAGACCAAATTCGTGTATGGTTAAGAGCAAACAGACCAAATTCGAGTATGGTTAAGAGCAAACAGACCAAATTCGTGCATGGTTAAGAGCAAACAGACCAAAATCATGCATGGTTAAGAGCAAACAGACCAAATTCGTGCATGGTTAAGAGCAAAAAGACCAAATTCGTGCATGGTTAAGAGCAAACAGACCAAATTCGTGCATGGTTAAGAGCAAAAAGACCAATTTCGTGTATGGTTAGGAGCAAACAGAACAAATTTATGCCTGGTTAAGGGCAAACAGACCAAATTCGTGTATGGTTAAGAGCAAACAGTACAAATTTGTGTATGGTTACGAGCAAACAGACCAAATTTGTGCATGGTTAAGAGCAAACAGACCGAATTCGTGCATGGTTAAGAGCAAAGAGACCAAATTCGTGCATGGTTTAGAGCAAACAGACCAAATTCGTGTATGGTTAAGAGCAAACAGACCAAAATCGTGCATGGTTAAGAGCAAACAGACCAAATTCGTGCATGGTTAAGAACAAACGGACCAAATTCGTGATTGGTTAAGAGCAAACAGACCAAATTCGTGCATGGTTAAGAGCAAACAGACCAAATTCGTGTATGGTTAAGAGCAAACAGACCAATTTCGTTCATGCTTAAGAGCAAACAGACCAAATTCGTGCATGGTTAAGAGCAAACAGACCAAATTCGTGCATGGTTAAGAGCAAACAGACCAATTTCGTACATGGTTAAGAGCAAACAGACCAAATTCGTGCATGGTTAAGAGCAAACAGACCAAATTCGTGTATGCTTAAGACCAAACCGACCAAATTCGTGCATGGTTAAGAGCAAAAAGACCAAATTCGTGCATGGTTAAGATCAAGCAGGCCAAATTCCTGTATGGTTAAGTGCAAGCAGATCAAATTCGTGCATGGTTAAGAGCAAACAGACAAAATTCGTGTATGGTTAAGAGCAAACAGATCAATTTCGTACATGGTTAAGAGCAAACAGACCAAATTCGTGCATGGTTAAGATCAAACAGACCAAATTCGTGTATGGTTAAGACCAAACCGACCAAAATTGTGCATGGTTAAGAGCAAACAGACCAAATTCGTGCTTGGTTAAGATCAAACAGGCCAAATTCTTGTATGGTTAAGAGCAAGCAGACCAAATTCGTGCATGGTTAAGAGCAAACAGACAAAATTCGTGTATGTTTAAGAGCAAACAGACCAAATTCGTGTATGGTTAAGAGCAAACAGACCAAATTCGTGTATGATAAAAAGCAAAAAGACCAAATTCGTGTATGGTTAAGAGCAAGCAGACCAAATTCGTGCATGGTTAAAAGCAAACAGACCAAATTCGTGTATGGTTAAGAGCAAACAGACCAAATTCGTGCATGGTTAAGAGCAAACAGACCAAATTCGTGCATGGTTAAGAGCAAAAAGACCAATTTCGTGTATGGTTAGGAGCAAACAGAACAAATTTATGCCTGGTTAAGGGCAAACAGACCAAATTCGTGCATGGTTAAGAGCAAACAGACCAAATTCGTGTATGGTTAAGAGCAAGCAGACCAAAATCGTGCATGGTTAGGAGCAAACAGACCAAATTCGTGTATGGTTAAGAGCAAACAGACCAAATTCGAGTATGGTTAAGAGCAAACAGACCAAATTCGTGCATGGTTAAGAGCAAACAGACCAAAATCATGCATGGTTAAGAGCAAACAGACCAAATTCGTGTATGGTTAAGAGCAAACAGTACAAATTTGTGTATGGTTACGAGCAAACAGACCAAATTTGTGCATGGTTAAGAGCAAACAGACCGAATTCGTGCATGGTTAAGAGCAAAGAGACCAAATTCGTGCATGGTTTAGAGCAAACAGACCAAATTCGTGTATGGTTAAGAGCAAACAGACCAAAATCGTGCATGGTTAAGAGCAAACAGACCAAATTCGTGCATGGTTAAGAACAAACGGACCAAATTCGTGATTGGTTAAGAGCAAACAGACCAAATTCGTGCATGGTTAAGAGCAAACAGACCAAATTCGTGTATGGTTAAGAGCAAACAGACCAATTTCGTTCATGCTTAAGAGCAAACAGACCAAATTCGTGCATGGTTAAGAGCAAACAGACCAAATTCGTGTATGGTTAAGAGCAAACAGACCAATTTCGTACATGGTTAAGAGCAAACAGACCAAATTCGTGCATGGTTAAGAGCAAACAGACCAAATTCGTGTATGCTTAAGACCAAACCGACCAAATTCGTGCATGGTTAAGAGCAAAAAGACCAAATTCGTGCATGGTTAAGATCAAGCAGGCCAAATTCCTGTATGGTTAAGTGCAAGCAGATCAAATTCGTGCATGGTTAAGAGCAAACAGACAAAATTCGTGTATGGTTAAGAGCAAACAGATCAATTTCGTACATGGTTAAGAGCAAACAGACCAAATTCGTGCATGGTTAAGATCAAACAGACCAAATTCGTGTATGGTTAAGACCAAACCGACCAAAATTGTGCATGGTTAAGAGCAAACAGACCAAATTCGTGCTTGGTTAAGATCAAACAGGCCAAATTCTTGTATGGTTAAGAGCAAGCAGACCAAATTCGTGCATGGTTAAGAGCAAACAGACAAAATTCGTGTATGTTTAAGAGCAAACAGACCAAATTCGTGTATGGTTAAGAGCAAACAGACCAAATTCGTGTATGATAAAAAGCAAACAGACCAAACTCGTGTATGGTTAAGAGCAAACAGACCAAATTCGTGTATGGTTAAGAGCAAACAGACCAAATTCGTGCATGGTTAAGAGGAAACAGACCAAATTCGTGTATGTTTATGAGCAAAAAGACCAAATTCGTGTATGGTTAAGAGCAAACAGACCAAATTCGTGCATGGTTAAGAGCAAAAGACCAAATTTGTGCATGTTTAAGAGCAAACAGACAAAATTCGTGATTCGTTAAGAGCAAACAGACCAAATTCGTGCATGGTTAAGAGCAAACAGACAAAATGCGTAAATGGTTAAGAGCAAACAAACCAAATTAGTGTATGGTTAACAGCAAACAGACCAAATTCGTGCATGGTTAGGAGCAAACAGACCAAATTCTTGTACAGTTAAGAGCAAACAGACCAAATTCGTGTATGGTTAAGAGTAAACAGACCAAATTCGTGTATGATTAAAAGCAAACAGACCAAACTCGTGTATGGTTAAGAGAGAACAGACCAAATTCGTGTTTGGTTAAGAGCAAACAGACCAAATTCGTGCATGGTTAAGAGCAAACAGACCAAATTCGTGCATGGTTAAGAGCAAACAACCCAAATTCGTGCATGATTAAGAGCAAACAGACAAAATTCGTGATTCGTTAAGAGCAAACAGACCAAATTCGTGCATGGTTAAGAGCAAACAGACAAAATGCGTAAATGGTTAAGAGCAAACAAACCAAATTAGTGTATGGTTAACAGCAAACAGACCAAATCGTGCATGGTTAGGAGCAAACAGACCAAATTCTTGTACAGCTAAGAGCAAACAGACCAAATTCGTGTATGGTTGAGAGCAAACAGACCAAATTCGTGTATGATTAAAAGCAAACAGACCAAACTCGTGTATGGTTAAGAGCAAACAGACCAAATTCGTGTATTGTTAAGAGCAAACAGACCAAATTCGTGCATGGTTAAGAGGAAACAGACCAAATTCGTGCATGTTTAAGAGCAAAAAGACCAAATTCGTGTATGGTTAAGAGCAAACAAACCAAATTCGTGCATGGTTAAGAGCAAACAGACCAAAATCGTGCATGTTTAAGAGCAAACAAACAAAATTCGTGATTCGTTAAGAGCAAACAGACCAAACTCGTGCATGGTTAAGAGCAAACAGACCAAATTCGTGTATGGTTAAGAGCAAACAGACCAAATTTGTGTATGATTAAGAGCAAACAGACCAATTCGTGTATGTTTGAGAGCAAACAGACAAAATTCGTGATTCGTTAAGAGCAAACAGACCAAATTCGTGCATGGTTAAGAGCAAACAGACAAAATGCGTGTATGGGTAAGAGCAAACAAACCAAATTAGTGTATGGTTAAGAGAAAACAGACCAAACTCGTGCAAGGTTAAGAGCAAACAGACCAAATTCGTGTATGGTTAAGAGCAAATAGACCAAATTTGTGCATGGTTAAGAGCAAACAGACCAAATTCGTGCATGTTTAAGAGCAAACAGACAAAATTCGTGATTAGTTAAGAGCAAACAGACCAAACTCGTGCATGGTTAAGAGCAAACAGACCAAATTCGTGTATGGTTAAGAGCAAACAGACCAAGTTTGTGCATGGTTAAGAGCAAACAGACCAAATTCGTGCATGTTTAAGAGCAAACAGACAAAATTCTTGATTCTTTAAGAGCAAACAGACCAAATTCGTGCATGGTTAAGAGCAAACAGACAAAATGCGTGTATGGTTAAAGCAAACAAACTAAATTAGTGTATGGTTAAGAGCAAACAGACCAATTTCGTGTATGATTAAGAGCAAACAGACCAAATTCGTGTATGGTTAAGAGCAAACAGACCAAATTTGTGCATGGTTAAGAGCAAACAGACCAAAGTCGTGCATGTTTAAGAGCAAACAGACAAAATTCGTGATTCGTTAAGAGCAAACAGACCAAACTCGTGCATGGTTAAGAGCAAACAAACCAAATTCGTGTATGGTTAAGAGCAAACAGACCAAGTTTGTGCATGGATAAGAGCAAACAGACCAAAGTCGTGCATGTTTAAGAGCAAACAGACAAAATTCGTGATTCGTTAAGAGCAAACAGACCAAACTCGTGCATGGTTAAGAGCAAACAAACCAAATTCGTGTATGGTTAAGAGCAAACAGACCAAATTCGTGTATGATTAAGAGCAAACAGACCAAATTCGTGTATGTTTGAGAGCAAACAGACAAAATTCGTGATTCGTTAAGAGCAAACAGACCAAATTCGTGCATGGTTAAGAGCAAACAGACCAAATTTGTGCATGGTTAAGAGCAAACAGACCAAATTTGTGCATGTTTAAGAGCAAACAGACAAAATTCGTGATTAGATAAGAGCAAACAGACCAATTTCGTGCATGGTTAAGAGCAAACAGACCAAATTCGTGTATGGTTAAGAGCAAACAGACCAAGTTTGTGCATGGTTAAGAGCAAACAGACCAAATTCGTGCATGTTTAAGAGCAAACAGACAAAATTTTTGATTCTTTAAGAGCAAACAGACCAAATTCGTGCATGGTTAAGAGCAAACAGACCAAATTCGTGTATGATTAAGAGCAAACAGACCAAATTCGTGTATGTTTGAGAGCAAACAGACAAAATTCGTGATTCGTTAAGAGCAAACAGACCAAATTCGTGCATGGTTAAGAGCAAACAGACCAAATTTGTGCATGGTTAAGAGCAAACAGACCAAATTTGTGCATGTTTAAGAGCAAACAGACAAAATTCGTGATTAGATAAGAGCAAACAGACCAATTTCGTGCATGGTTAAGAGCAAACAGACCAAATTCGTGTATGGTTAAGAGCAAACAGACCAAGTTTGTGCATGGTTAAGAGCAAACAGACAAAATGCGTGTATGGTTAAGAGCAAACAAACCAAATTAGTGTATGGTTAAGAGCAAACAGACCAAATTTGTCTATGATTAAGAGCAAACAGACCAAATTCGTGTATGGTTAAGAGCAAACAGACCAAATTCGTGTATGATTAAGAGCAAACAGACCAAATTCGTGCATGTTTAAGAGCAAACAGACAAAATTCGTGATTAGTTAAGAGCAAACAGACCAAATTCGTGCATGGTTAAGAGCAAACAGACCAAATTCGTGTATGGTTAAGAGCAAACAGACCAAGTTTGTGCATGGTTAAGAGCAAACAGACCAAAGTCGTGCATGTTTAAGAGCCAACAGACAAAATTCGTGATTCGTTAAGAGCAAACAGACCAAACTCGTGCATGGTTAAGAGCAAACAGACCAAATTCGTGTATGGTTAAGAGCAAACAGACCAAATTCGTGTATGGTTAAGAGCAAACAGACCAAATTCGTGTATGGTTAAGAGCAAACAGACCAAATTCGTGTATGATTAAGAGCCAACAGACAAAATTCGTGATTCGTTAAGAGCAAACAGACCAAACTCGTGCATGGTTAAGAGCAAACAGACCAAATTCGTGCATGGTTAAGAGCAAACAGACCAAATTCGTGTATGGTTAAGAGCAAACAGACCAAGTTTGTGCATGGTTAAGAGCAAACAGACCAAAGTCGTGCATGTTTAAGAGCCAACAGACAAAATTCGTGATTCGTTAAGAGCAAACAGACCAAACTCGTGCATGGTTAAGAGCAAACAGACAAAATTCGTGATTAGTTAAGAGCAAACAGACCAAATTCGTGCATGGTTAAGAGCAAACAGACCAAATTCGTGTATGGTTAAGAGCAAACAGACCAAGTTTGTGCATGGATAAGAGCAAACAGACCTAAGTCGTGCATGTTTAAGAGCAAACAGACAAAATTCGGGATTCGTTAAGAGCAAACAGACCAAACTCGTGCATGGTTAAGAGCAAACAAACCAAATTCGTGTATGGTTAAGAGCAAACAGACCAAATTCGTGTATGATTAAGAGCAAACAGACCAAATTCGTGTATGTTTGAGAGCAAACAGACAAAATTCGTGATTCGTTAAGAGCAAACAGACCAAATTCGTGCATGGTTAAGAGCAAACAGACCAAATTTGTGCATGGTTAAGAGCAAACAGACCAATTTTGTGCATGTTTAAGAGCAAACAGACAAAATTCGTGATTAGATAAGAGCAAACAGACCAATTTCGTGCATTGTTAAGAGCAAACAGACCAAATTCGTGTATGGTTAAGAGCAAACAGACCAAGTTTGTGCATGGTTAAGAGCAAACAGACCAAATTCGTGCATGTTTAAGAGCAAACAGACAAAATTTTTGATTCTTTAAGAGCAAACAGACCAAATTCGTGCATGGTTAAGAGCAAACAGACAAAATGCGTGTATGGTTAAGAGCAAACAAACCAAATTAGTGTATGGTTAAGAGCAAACAGACCAAATTTGTGTATGATTAAGAGCAAACAGACCAAATTCGTGTATGGTTAAGAGCAAACAGACCAAATTCGTGTATGATTAAGAGCAAACAGACCAAATTCGTGCATGTTTAAGAGCAAACAGACAAAATTCGTGATTAGTTAAGAGCAAACAGACCAAATTCGTGCATGGTTAAGAGCAAACAGACCAAATTCGTGTATGGTTAAGAGCAAACAGACCAAGTTTGTGCATGGTTAAGAGCAAACAGACCAAAGTCGTGCATGTTTAAGAGCCAACAGACAAAATTCGTGATTCGTTAAGAGCAAACAGACCAAACTCGTGCATGGTTAAGAGCAAACAGACCAAACTCGTGCATGGTTAAGAGCAAACAGACAAAATTCGTGATTAGTTAAGAGCAAACAGACCAAATTCGTGCATGGTTAAGAGCAAACAGACCAAATTCGTGTATGGTTAAGAGCAAACAGACCAAGTTTGTGCATGGATAAGAGCAAACAGACCAAAGTCGTGCATGTTTAAGAGCAAACAGACAAAATTCGTGATTCGTTAAGAGCAAACAGACCAAACTCGTGCATGGTTAAGAGCAAACAAACCAAATTCGTGTATGGTTAAGAGCAAACAGACCAAATTCGTGTATGATTAAGAGCAAACAGACCAAATTCGTGTATGTTTGAGAGCAAACAGACAAAATTCGTGATTCGTTAAGAGCAAACAGACCAAATTCGTGCATGGTTAAGAGCAAACAGACCAAATTTGTGCATGGTTAAGAGCAAACAGACCAAATTTGTGCATGTTTAAGAGCAAACAGACAAAATTCGTGATTAGATAAGAGCAAACAGACCAATTTCGTGCATGGTTAAGAGCAAACAGACCAAATTCGTGTATGGTTAAGAGCAAACAGACCAAGTTTGTGCATGGTTAAGAGCAAACAGACCAAATTCGTGCATGTTTAAGAGCAAACAGACAAAATTTTTGATTCTTTAAGAGCAAACAGACCAAATTCGTGCATGGTTAAGAGCAAACAGACAAAATGCGTGTATGGTTAAGAGCAAACAAACCAAATTAGTGTATGGTTAAGAGCAAACAGACCAAATTTGTGTATGATTAAGAGCAAACAGACCAAATTCGTGTATGGTTAAGAGCAAACAGACCAAATTCGTGTATGATTAAGAGCAAACAGACCAAATTCGTGCATGTTTAAGAGCAAACAGACAAAATTCGTGATTAGTTAAGAGCAAACAGACCAAATTCGTGCATGGTTAAGAGCAAACAGACCAAATTCGTGTATGGTTAAGAGCAAACAGACCAAGTTTGTGCATGGTTAAGAGCAAACAGACCAAAGTCGTGCATGTTTAAGAGCCAACAGACAAAATTCGTGATTCGTTAAGAGCAAACAGACCAAACTCGTGCATGGTTAAGAGCAAACAGACCAAATTCGTGTATGGTTAAGAGCAAACAGACCAAATTCGTGTATGATTAAGAGCAAACAGACCAAATTCGTGTATGTTTGAGAGCAAACCGACAAAATTCGTGATTCGTTACGAGCAAACAGACCAAATTCGTGCATGGTTAAGAGCAAACAGACAAAATGCGTGTATGGTTAAGAGCAAACAAACCAAATTAGTGTATGGTTAAGAGAAAACAGACCAAACTCGTGCAAGGCTAAGAGCAAACAGACCAAATTCGTGTATGGTTAAGAGCAAACAGACCAAATTTGTGCATGGTTAAGAGCAAACAGACCAAATTCGTGCATGTTTAAGAGCAAACAGACAAAATTCGTGATTAGTTAAGAGCAAACAGACCAAATTCGTGCATGGTTAAGAGCAAACAGACCAAATTCGTGTATGGTTAAGAGCAAACAGACCAAGTTTGTGCATGGTTAAGAGCAAACAGACCAAATTCGTGCATGATTAAGAGCAAACAGACAAAATTCTTGATTCTTTAAGAGCAAACAGACCAAATTCGTGCATGGTTAAGAGCAAACAGACAAAATGCGTGTATGTTTAAGAGCAAACAAACCAAATTAGTGTATGGTTAACAGCAAACAGACCAAATTCGTGCATGGTTAGGAGCAAACAGACCAAATTCGTGTACAGTTAAGATTGAACATACCAAATTCGTGCATGGTTAAGAGCAAACAGACCAAATTCGTGTAGGGTTAAGAGCAAACAGACCAAATTCATGAATTATTAAGAGCAAACAGACCAAAATCGTGTATGGTTAAGAGCAAACAGACCAAATTCGTGCACGGTTAAGAGCAAACAGACCAAACTCGTGCATGTTTAAGAGCAAACAGACAAAATTCGTGATTCGTTAAGAGCAAACAGACCAAATTCGTGCATGGTTAAGAGCAAACAGACAAAATGCGTGTATGGTTAAGAGCAAACAAACCAAATTAGTGTATGGTTAACAGCAAACAGAACAAATTCGTTCATGGTTAGGAGCAAACAGACCAAATTCGTGTACAGTTAAGATTAAACAGACCAAATTCGTGCACGGTTAAGAGCAAACAGACCAAATTCGTGAATGATTAAGAGCAAACAGACCAAAATCGTGTATGATTAAGAGCAAACAGACCAAATTCGTGCATGGTTAAGAGCAAACAGACAAAATTCGTGTATGGTTAAGAGCAAAAAGACCAAATTCGTGTATGGTTAAGAGCAAACAGACCATATTCGTGCATGGTTATGAGCAAACAGACCAAATTCGAGCATCGCTAAGAGCAAACAGACCAAATTCGTGATTCGTTAAGAGCAAACAGACCAAATTCGTGCATGGTTAAGAGCAAACAGACAAAATGCGTGTATGGTTAAGAGCAAACAGACCAAATTAGTGTATGGTTAAGAGCAAACAGACCAAATTCGTGCATGGTTAAGAGCAAACAGACCAAATTCGTATACGGTTAAGAGCAAACAGACCAAATTCGTGCATGGTTAAGAGCAAACAGACCAAATTCGTGTATGGTTAAGAGCAAACAGACCAAATTCGTGTATGGTTAAGAGCAAACAGACCAAATTCGTGTATGGTTAAGAGCAAAAAGACCAAATTTGTGTATGGTATAGAGCAAACAGCCAAATTCGTGCGTGGTTACGAGCAAACAGACCAAATTCGTGCATGGTTAAGAGCAAACAGACCAAATTCGTGATTGGTTAAGAGCAAACAGACCAAATTCGTGCATGGTTAAGAGCGAACAGACAAAATGCGTGTATGGTTAAGAGCAAACAGACCAAATTAGTGTACAGTTAAGAGCAAACAGACCAAATTCGTGCATGGTTAAGAGCAAACAGACAGAATTCGTGTATGGTTAAGAGCAAACAGACCAAATTCGTTCATGCTTAAGAGCAAACAGACCAACTTCGTGCATGGTTAAGAGCAAACAGACCAAATTCGTGTATGGTTAAGAACAAACAGACCAAATTCGTGTATGTTTAAGAGCAAACAGACAAAATTCGTGCATGGTTAAGAGCAAACAGACCAATTTCGTGCATGGTTAAGAGCAAACAGAACAAATTCGTGTATGGTTAAGAGCAAACAGACCAAAATTTTGTGTGGTTAAGAGCAAACAGACCAAATTCGTGCATGGTTAAGAGCAAACAGACTAAATTCGTGTATGGTTAAGAGCAAAAAGACCAAATTTGTGTATGGTATAGAGCAAACAGCCAAATTCGTGCGTGGTTACGAGCAAACAGACCAAATTCGTTCATGGTTAAGAGCAAACAGACCAAATTCGTGAATGGTTAAGAGCAAACAGACCAAATTCGTGCATGGTTAAGAGCGAACAGACCAAATTCGTGTATGGTTAAGAACAAACAGACCAAATTCGTGTATGTTTAAGAGCAAACAGACAAAATTCGTGCATGGTTAAGAGCAAACAGACCAAATTAGTGTACAGTTAAGAGCAAACAGACCAAATTCGTGCATGGTTAAGAGCAAACAGACCAAGTTCGTGCATGGTTAAGAACAAACAGAACAAATTAGTGTATGGTGAAGAGCAAACAGACCAAATTCGTGCATGGTTAAGAGCAAACAGACCAATTTCGTGCATGGTTAAGAGCAAACAGACCAAATTCGTGCATGGTTAAGAGCAAACAGACCAAATTCGTGATTGGTTAAGAGCAAACAGACCAAATTCGTGCATGGTTAAGAGCGAACAGACAAAATGCGTGTATGGTTAAGAGCAAACAGACCAAATTAGTGTACAGTTAAGAGCAAACAGACCAAATTCGTGCATGGTTAAGAGCAAACAGACAGAATTCGTGTATGGTTAAGAGCAAACAGACCAAATTCGTTCATGCTTAAGAGCAAACAGACCAACTTCGTGCATGGTTAAGAGCAAACAGACCAAATTCGTGTATGGTTAAGAACAAACAGACCAAATTCGTGTATGTTTAAGAGCAAACAGACAAAATTCGTGCATGGTTAAGAGCAAACAGACCAATTTCGTGCATGGTTAAGAGCAAACAGAACAAATTCGTGTATGGTTAAGAGCAAACAGACCAAAATTTTGTGTGGTTAAGAGCAAACAGACCAAATTCGTGCATGGTTGAGAGCAAACAGACTAAATTCGTGTATGGTTAAGAGCAAAAAGACCAAATTTGTGTATGGTATAGAGCAAACAGCCAAATTCGTGCGTGGTTACGAGCAAACAGACCAAATTCGTTCATGGTTAAGAGCAAACAGACCAAATTCGTGAATGGTTAAGAGCAAACAGACCAAATTCGTGCATGGTTAAGAGCGAACAGACCAAATTCGTGTATGGTTAAGAACAAACAGACCAAATTCGTGTATGTTTAAGAGCAAACAGACAAAATTCGTGCATGGTTAAGAGCAAACAGACCAAATTAGTGTACAGTTAAGAGCAAACAGACCAAATTCGTGCATGGTTAAGAGCAAACAGACCAAATTCGTTTATGGTTAAGAGCAAACAGACCAAATTCGTTCATGCTTAAGAGCAAACAGACCAAATTCGTGCATGGTTAAGAGCAAACAGACCAAATTCGTGTATGGTTAAGAACAAACAGACCAAATTCGTGTATGTTTAAGAGCAAACAGACAAAATTCGTGCATGGTTAAGAGCAAACAGACCAATTTCGTGCATGGTTAGGAGCAAACAGAACAAATTCGTGTATGGTTAAGAGCAAACAGACCAAAATTTTGTGTGGTTAAGAGCAAACAGACCGAAATCGTGTATGGTTAAGAGCAAACAGACCAAATTTGTGCATTGTTAAGAGCAAACAGACAAAATTTGTGCATGGTTAAGAGCAAACAGACCAAATGCGTGCATGGTTAAGGGCAAACAGACCAAATTCGTGTATGGTTAAGAGCAAACAGACCAAATTCGCGCATCTTTAAGAGCAAACAGACCAAATTCGTGAATGGTTAAGAGCAAAAAGACCAAATTCGTGCATGGTTAAGAGAAAACAGACCAAATTCGTGTATGGTTAAGAGCAAGCAGACCAAATTCGTGCATGGTTAAGAGCAAACTGACCAAATTCGTGTATGTTTAAGAGCAAACAGACCAAATTCGTGTATGGCTAAGAGCAAACAGACCAAATTTGTGCATTGTTAAGAGCAAACAGACCAAATTCGTGTATGGTTAAGAGCAAACAGACCAAATTCGTGCATGGTTAAGAGCAAATAGACCAAATTCGTGTATGGTTAAGAGCAAAAAGACCAAATTCGTGTATGGTTAAGAGCAAACAGACCAAATTTGTGCATGGTTAAGAGCAAACAGACCAAATTCGTGATTGGTTAAGAGCAAACAGAACAAATTCGTGCATGGTTAAGAGCGAATAGACAAAATGCGTCTTTGGTTAAGAGCCAACAGACCAAACTAATGTATGGATAGGAGCAAACAGACAAAATTCGTGCATGGTTAAGAGCAAACAGATCCAATTCGTGCATGGTTAAGAGCAAACAGACCAAATTCGTGTATGGTTAAGAGCAAACAGACCAAATTCGTGCATGGTTAAGAGCAAACAGACCAAATTCGTGATTGGTTAAGAGCAAACAGACCAAATTTGTGCTTGGTTAAGAGCGAACGGACAAAATGCGTGTATGGTTAAAGGCAAACAGACCAAATTAGTGTATGGTTAGGAGCAAACAGACAAAATTTGTGCATGGTTAAGAGCAAACAGATCAAATTCGAGCATGATTAAGAGCAAACAGACCAAATTCGTGTATGGTTAAGAGCAAAAAGACAAAATTCGTGTATGGTTAAGAGCAAACAGACCAAATTTGTGCATAGTTAAGAGCAAACAGACAAAATTTGTGTATGGTTAAGAGCAAACAGACCAAATTCGTGTATGGTTAAGAGCATACAGACCAAACTCGTGCATGGTTAAGAGCAAAGAGACCAAATTCGTGTATGGTTATGAGCAAAAAGACCAAATTCGTGTATGGTTAAGAGCAAACAGACCAAATTCGTGCATGGTTAAGAGCAAACAGACCAAATACGTGATTGGTTAAGAGCAAACAGACCAAATTTGTGCATGGTTAAGAGCGAACAGACAAAATGCGTGTATGGTTAAGAGCAGACAGACCAAATTAGTGTATGGTTAGGAGCAAACAGACAAAATTCGTGCATGGTTGAGAGCAAACAGATCAAATTTGTGCATGGTTAAGAGCAAACAAACCAAATTCGTGTATGGTTAAGAGCAAAAAGACAAAATTCGTGTATGGTTAAGAGCAAACAGACCAATTTCGTGCATGGTTAAGAGCAAACAGACCAAATTCGTGTATGGTTAAGAGCAAAAAGACAAAATTCGTGTATGGTTAAGAGAAAACAGACCAAATTCGTGCATTGTTAAGAGCAAAGAGACCAAATTCGTGATTGGTTAAGAGCAAACAGACCAAATTTGTGCATGGTTAAGAACGAACAGACTAAATGCGTGTATGGTTAAGAGCAAACAGACCAAAATAGTGTATGGTTAAGAGCAAACAGACAACATTCGTGCATGTTTAAGAGCAAACAGACTAAATTCGTGTATGGTTAATAGCAAACAGACCAAATTCGTACATGGTTAAGAACAATCAGAACAAATTCGTGCATGGTTAAGAGCAAACAGGCCAAATTTGTGTATGGTTAAGATCAAACAGACCAAATTCGTGTTTGGTTAAGAGCAAACAGACCAAATTCGTTCATGGTTAAGAGCAAATAGAACAAATTCGTGTATGGTTAAGAGCAAACAGACCAATTTTGTGTATGGTTAAGAGCAAAAAGACCAAATTCGTGTATGGTCAAGAGCAAACAGATAAAATTCGTGCATGGTTAGGAGCAGACAGACCAAATTCGTTCATGGTTAAGAGCAAACAGACCAAATTCGTGTATGGCTAAGAGCAAACAGACCAAATTCATGCATGGTTAAGAGGAAACAGACCAAATCCGTGCATGGTTAAGATCACACAGACCAAATTCGTGTATGGTTAAGAGCAAACAGACCAAATTCGTGTATGGTTAAGAGCAAGCAGACCAAATTCGTGCATGGTTAAGAGCAAACAGACCAAATTCGTGTATGTTTAAGAGCAAACAGACCAAATTCATGTATGGTTAAGAGCAAACAGACCAGATTTGTGCATTGTTAAGAGCAAACAGACCAAATTCGTGCATGGTTAAGAGCAAACAGAACAAATTCGTGCAGAGTTAAGAGCAAACAGACCAAATTCGTGCATGGTTAAGAGCAAACAGACCCAATTCGTGCATTGTTAAGAGCAAACAGACCAAATTCGTGTATGGTTAAGAGCAAAAAGACCAAATTTGTGTGTGGTTAAGAACAAACAGACCAAATTCGTGCATGGTTAAGAGCAAACAGACCAAATTCTTGATTGGTTAATAGCAAACAGGCCAAATTCGTGCATGGTGAAGAGCAAACATACAAAGTGCGCGTATGGTTAAGAGTAAACAAAACAGACCAAATTCGTGTTTGGTTAAGAGCAAACAGACCAAATTCGTTCATGGTTAAGAGCAAATAGAACAAATTCGTGTATGGTTAAGAGCAAACAGACCAATTTTGTGTATGGTTAAGAGCAAAAAGACCAAATTCGTGTATGGTCAAGAGCAAACAGATAAAATTCGTGCATGGTTAGGAGCAGACAGACCAAATTCGTTCATGGTTAAGAGCAAACAGACCAAATTCGTGTATGGCTAAGAGCAAACAGACCAAATTCATGCATGGTTAAGAGGAAACAGACCAAATCCGTGCATGGTTAAGATCACACAGACCAAATTCGTGTATGGTTAAGAGCAAACAGACCAAATTCGTGTATGGTTAAGAGCAAGCAGACCAAATTCGTGCATGGTTAAGAGCAAACAGACCAAATTCGTGTATGTTTAAGAGCAAACAGACCAAATTCATGTATGGTTAAGAGCAAACAGACCAGATTTGTGCATTGTTAAGAGCAAACAGACCAAATTCGTGCATGGTTAAGAGCAAACAGAACAAATTCGTGCAGAGTTAAGAGCAAACAGACCAAATTCGTGCATGGTTAAGAGCAAACAGACCCAATTCGTGCATTGTTAAGAGCAAACAGACCAAATTCGTGTATGGTTAAGAGCAAAAAGACCAAATTTGTGTGTGGTTAAGAACAAACAGACCAAATTCGTGCATGGTTAAGAGCAAACAGACCCATTTCGTGTGTGGTTAAGATTACACAGACCAAATTCGTGCATGGTTAAGAGCAAACAGACCAAATTCGTGATTGGTTAAGAGCAAGCAGGCCAAATTTATGCATGGTGAGGAGCAAACAGACAAAGTGCGTGTATGGTTAAGAGCAAACAGACCAAATTAGTGTATGGTTAAGAGCAAACAGACAAAATTCGTGCATGGTAAAGAGCAAACAGACCAAATTCGTGTATGGTTAAGAGCAAACAGACCCAATTCGTGCATTGTTAAGAGCAAACAGACCAAATTCGTGTATGGTTAAGAGCAAAAAGACCAAATTTGTGTGTGGTTAAGAACAAACAGACCAAATTCGTGCATGGTTAAGAGCAAACAGACCAAATTCTTGATTGGTTAATAGCAAACAGGCCAAATTCGTGCATGGTGAAGAGCAAACATACAAAGTGCGCGTATGGTTAAGAGTAAACAAAACAGACCAAATTAGTGTATGGTTAAGAGCAAACAGACAAAATTTGTGCATGGTTAAGAGCAAACAGACCAAATTCGTGTATGGTTAAGAGCAAACAGACTAAATTTGTGAACGGTTAAGATCAAACAGGAAAATTTCGTGTATGGTTAAGAGTAAACAGACCAAATTTGTGTATGGTTAAGAGCAAACAGACAAAATTCGTGCATGTTTAAGAGCAAACAGACCAAATTAGTGTATGGCTAAGATCAAACAGACAAAATTTGTGCATGTTTAAGAGGAAACAGACTAAATTCGTGTATGGATAAGAGCAAACAGACCAAACTCGTACATTATTAAGAACAAACAGACCAAATTCGTGTATGGTTAAGAGCAAGCAGACCAAATTCGTGCATGGTTAAGAGCAAACAGACCAAATTCGTGTATGTTTAAGAGCAAACAGACCAAATTCAAATATGGTTAAGAGCAAACAGACCAAATTTGTGCATTGTTAAGAGCAAACAGACCAAATTCGTGCATGGTTAAGAGCAAACAGACCAAATTCGTGCAGGGTTAAGAGCGAACAGACCAAATTCGTGCATGATTAAGAGCAAACAGACCCATTTCGTGTGTGGTTAAGATTACACAGACCAAATTCGTGCATGGTTAAGAGCAAACAGACCAAATTCGTGATTGGTTAAGAGCAAGCAGGCCAAATTTATGCATGGTGAGGAGCAAACAGACAAAGTGCGTGTATGGTTAAGAGCAAACAGACCAAATTAGTGTATGGTTAAGAGCAAACAGACAAAATTCGTGCATGGTAAAGAGCAAACAGACCAAATTCGTGTATGGTTAAGAGCAAACAGACCCAATTCGTGCATTGTTAAGAGCAAACAGACCAAATTCGTGTATGGTTAAGAGCAAAAAGACCAAATTTGTGTGTGGTTAAGAACAAACAGACCAAATTCGTGCATGGTTAAGAGCAAACAGACCAAATTCTTGATTGGTTAATAGCAAACAGGCCAAATTCGTGCATGGTGAAGAGCAAACATACAAAGTGCGCGTATGGTTAAGAGTAAACAAAACAGACCAAATTAGTGTATGGTTAAGAGCAAACAGACAAAATTTGTGCATGGTTAAGAGCAAACAGACCAAATTCGTGTATGGTTAAGAGCAAACAGACTAAATTTGTGAACGGTTAAGATCAAACAGGAAAATTTCGTGTATGGTTAAGAGTAAACAGACCAAATTTGTGTATGGTTAAGAGCAAACAGACAAAATTCGTGCATGTTTAAGAGCAAACAGACCAAATTAGTGTATGGCTAAGATCAAACAGACAAAATTTGTGCATGTTTAAGAGGAAACAGACTAAATTCGTGTATGGATAAGAGCAAACAGACCAAACTCGTACATTATTAAGAACAAACAGACCAAATTCGTGTATGGTTAAGAGCAAGCAGACCAAATTCGTGCATGGTTAAGAGCAAACAGACCAAATTCGTGTATGTTTAAGAGCAAACAGACCAAATTCAAATATGGTTAAGAGCAAACAGACCAAATTTGTGCATTGTTAAGAGCAAACAGACCAAATTCGTGCATGGTTAAGAGCAAACAGACCAAATTCGTGCAGGGTTAAGAGCGAACAGACCAAATTCGTGCATGATTAAGAGCAAACAGATCCATTTCGTGTGTGGTTAAGATTACACAGACCAAATTCGTGCATGGTTAAGAGCAAACAGACCAAATTCGTGATTGGTTAAGAGCAAGCAGGCCAAATTTATGCATGGTGAGGAGCAAACAGACAAAGTGCGTGTATGGTTAAGAGCAAACAGACCAAATTAGTGTATGGTTAAGAGCAAACAGACAAAATTCGTGCATGGTAAAGAGCAAACAGACCAAATTCGTGTATGGTTAATAGCAAACACACCAAATTCGTGCATGGTTAAGAGCAAACAGACTAAATTTGTGCACGGTTAAGAGCAAACAGGAAAAATTCGTGTATGGTTAAGAGTAAAACAGACCAAATTTGTTTATGGTTAAGAGCAAACAAACCAATTTCGTGCATGGTTAAGAGCAAACAGACCAAATTAGTGTATGGTTAAGAGCAAACAGACAAAATTCGTGCATGTTTAAGAGCAAACAGACTAAAGTCGTGTATGGTTAAGAGCAAACAGACCAAATTCGTACATGGTTAAGAACAAACAGACCAAATTCGTTTATGGTTAAGAACAAACAGGCCAAATTTCTGTATGGTTAAGAGCAAACAGACCAAATTCGTGTTTGGTTAAGAGCAAACAGACCAAATTCGTGCATGGTTAAGAGCAAATAGAACAAATTCGTGTATGGTTAAGAGCAAACAGACCAAATTCGTGCATGGTTAAGAGGAAACAGACCAAATCCGTGCATGGTTAAGATCACACAGACCAAATTTGTGTATGGTTAAGAGCAAACAGACCAAATTCGTGTATCGTTAAGAGCAAGCAGACCAAATTCGTGCATGGTTAAGAGCAAACAGACCAAATTCGTGTATATTTTAGAGCAAGCAGACCAAATTCGTGTATGGTTAAGAGGAAACAGACCAAATTTGTGCATTGTTAAGAGCAAACAGACCAAATTCGTGCATGGTTAAGAGCAAACAGACCAAATGAGTGCTGGGTTAAGAGCAAACAGACCAAATTCGTGCCTGGTTAAGAGCAAACAGACCCAATTCGTGCATGGTTAAGAGCAAACAGACCAAATTCGTGTATGGTTAAGAGCAAAAAGACCAAATTCGTGTGTGGTTAAGAACAAACAGACCAAATTCGTGCATGGTTAAGAGCAAACAGACCAAATTCGTGATTGGTTAAGAGCAAACAGGCCAAATTCGTGTATGGTTAAGAGCAAAAAGACCAAATTCGTGTGTGGTTAAGAACAAACAGACCAAATTCGTGCATGGTTAAGAGCAAACAGACCAAATTCGTGATTGGTTAAGAGCAAACAGGCCAAATTCGTGTATGGTTAAGAGCAAAAAGACCAAATTCGTGTGTGGTTAAGAACAAACAGACCAAATTCGTGCATGGTGAAGAGCGAACAGACAAAGTGCGTGTATGGTTAAGAGCAAACAGACCAAATTAGTGTATGATTAAGAGCAAACAGACAAAAATCGTGCATGGTTAAGAGCAAACAGACCAAATTCGTGTATTGTTAAGAGCAAACAGACCAAATTCGTGCATGGTTGAGATCACACAGACCAAATTCGTGTATGGTTAAGAGCAAACAGACCAAATTCGTGTATCGTTAAGAGCAAGCAGACCAAATTCGTGCATGGTTAAGAGCAAACAGACCAAATTCGTGTATATTTTAGAGCAAGCAGACCAAATTCGTGTATGGTTAAGAGGAAACAGACCAAATTTGTGCATTGTTAAGAGCAAACAGACCAAATTCGTGCATGGTTAAGAGCAAACAGACCAAATGCGTGCAGGGTTAAGAGCAAACAGACCAAATTCGTGCCTGGTTAAGAGCAAACAGACCCAATTCGTGCATGGTTAAGAGCAAAAAGACCAAATTCGTGTGTGGTTAAGAACAAACAGACCAAATTCGTGCATGGTGAAGAGCGAACAGACAAAGTGCGTGTATGGTTAAGAGCAAACAGACCAAATTAGTGTATGATTAAGAGCAAACAGACAAAAATCGTGCATGTTTAAGAGCAAACAGACCAAATTCGTGTATTGTTAAGAGCAAACAGACCAAATTCGTGCATGGTTGAGAGCAAACAGACTAAATGTGTGCACGGTTAAAAGCAAAGAGGAAAAATTCGTGTATGGTTAAGAGTAAACAGACCAAATTCGTGCATGGTTAAGAGCAAACAGACCAAATTTGAGCATGGTTAAGAGCAAACAGAACTAATTCGTGTATGGTTAAGAGCAAAAAGACCAAATTCGTGTGTGGTTAAGAACAAACAGACCAAATTCGTGCAAGGTTAAGAGCAACAAGACCAATATCGTGATTGGTTAAGAGCAAACAGGCCAAATTCGTGCATGGTGAAGAGCGACCAGACAAAGTGCGTGTATGGTTAAGAGAAAACAGACCAAAATAGTGTATGGTTAAGAGCAAACAGACAAAATTCGTGCATGGTTAAGAGCCAATAGAACAAATTCGTGTATGGTTAAGAGCAAACAGACCAAATTCGTGTATGGTTAAGAGCAAACAGACCAAATTCGTGCAGGGTTAGGAGCAAACAGACCAAATTCGTGCATGGTTAAGATCACACAGACCAAATTCGTGTATGGTTAAGAGCAAACAGACCAAATTCGTGTATGGTTAAGAGCAAGCAGACCAAATTCGAGCATGGTTAAGAGCAAACAGACCAAATTCGTGTATGTTCAAGAGCAAACAGACCAAATTCGTGTATGGTTAAGAGCAAACAGACCAAATTTGTGCATTGTTAAGAGCAAACAGACCAAATTCGTGCATGGTTAAGAGCAAACAGGCCAAATTCGTGCATGGTGAAGAGCGACCAGACAAAGTGCGTGTATGGTTAAGAGAAAACAGACCAAAATAGTGTATGGTTAAGAGCAAACAGACAAAATTCGTGCATGGTTAAGAGCCAATAGAACAAATTCGTGTATGGTTAAGAGCAAACAGACCAAATTCGTGTATGGTTAAGAGCAAACAGACCAAATTCGTGCAGGGTTAGGAGCAAACAGACCAAATTCGTGCATGGTTAAGATCACACAGACCAAATTCGTGTTTGGTTAAGAGCAAACAGACCAAATTCGTGTATGGTTAAGAGCAAGCAGACCAAATTCGAGCATGGTTAAGAGCAAACAGACCAAATTCGTGTATGTTCAAGAGCAAACAGACCAAATTCGTGTATGGTTAAGAGCAAACAGACCAAATTTGTGCATTGTTAAGAGCAAACAGACCAAATTCGTGCATGGTTAAGAGCAAACAGACCAAATTCGTGCAGGGTTAAGAGAAAACAGACCAGATTCGTGAATGGTTAAGAGCAAACAGACCCAATTTGTGCATGGTTAAGTGCAAACAGACCAAATTCGTTTTATGGTTAAGAGCAAAAAGACCAATTTCGAGTGTGGTTAAGAACAAACAGACCAAATTCGTGCATGGTTAAGAGCAAACAGACCAAATTCGTGATTGGTTAAGAACAAACAGGCCAAATTCGTGCATGGTGAACAGCGAACAGACAAAGTGCGTGTATGGTTAAGAGCAAACAGACCAAATTAGTGTATGGTTAAGAGCAAACAGACCAAATTCGTGTATGGTTAAGAGCAAACAGACCAAATTCGTGCATGGTTAAGAGCAAACAGACTAAATTGGTGCACGGTTAAGAGCAAACAGGAAAAATTCGTGCATGGTTAAGAGTAAACAGACGAAATTTGTGTATGGTTAAGAGCAAACAAACCAAATTCGTGCATGGTTAAGAGCAAACAGACCAAATTAGTGTATGGTTAAGAGCAAACAGACAAAATTTGTGCATGTTTAGGAGCAAACAGACTAAATTCGTGTTTGGTTAAGAGCAAACAGACCAAATTCGTACATGGTTAAGAACAAACAGACCAAATTCGTGCATGGTTAAGAGCAAACAGGCCAAATTTGTGTATGGTTAAGAGCAAACAGACCGAATTCGTGTTTGGTTAAGAGCAAACAGACCAAATTCGTGCATGGTTACGAGCAAACAGACCAAATTCGTGTATGGTCAAGAGCAAACAGACCAAATTCGTGTGTGGTTAAGAACAAACAGACCAAATTCGTGCAAGGTTAAGAGCAAACAGACCAAATTCGTGATTGGTTAAGAGCAAACAGGCCGAATTGGTGCACGGTTAAGACCAAACAGACCAAATTCGTGAATGGTCAAGAGCAAACAGACCAAAATAGTGTATGGTTAAGAACAAACAGACCAAATTTGTGCAAGGTTAAGAGCAAACAGACCAAATTCGTGATTGGTTAAGAGCAAACAGGCCAAATTCGTGCACGGTTAAGAGCAAACAGACCAAATTCGTGAATTCTCAAGAGCAAACAGACCAAAATAGTGTATAGTTAAGAACAAACAGACCAAATTCGTGCCAGGTTAAGAGCAAACAGACCAAATTCGTGTATGGTCAAGAGCAAACAGACCAAATTCGTGTGTGGTTAAGAACAAACAGACCAAATTCGTGCAAGGTTAAGAGCAAACAGACCAAATTCGTGATTGGTTAAGAGCAAACAGGCCAAATTCGTGCACGGTTAAGAGCAAACAGACCAAATTCGTGAATGGTCAAGAGCAAACAGACCAAATTCGTTTATGGTTAAGAGCAAACAGACCAAATTCGTGCATGGTTAAGAGCAAACAGACTAAATTTGTGCACGGTTAAGAGCAAACAGGAAAAATTCGTGTATGGTTAAGAGTAAACAGACGAAATTTGTGTATGGTTAAGAGCAAACAAACCAAATTCGTGCATGGTTAAGAGCAAACAGACCAAATTAGTGTATGGTTAAGAGCAAACAGACAAAATTCGTGCATGTTTAGGAGCAAACAGACTAAATTCGTGTATGGTTAAGAGCAAACAGACCAAATTTGTACATGGTTAAGAACAAACAGACCAAATTCGTGCATGTTTAAGAGCAAACAGGCCAAATTTGTGTATGGTTAAGAGCAAACAGACCGAATTCGTGTTTGGTTAAGAGCAAACAGACCAAATTCGTGCATGGTTAAGAGCAAATAGAACAAATTCGTGTATGGTTAAGAGCAAACAGACCAAATTCGTGTATGGTTACGAGCAAACAGACCAAATTCGTGTATGGTAAAGAGCAAACAGACCAAATTCGTGTGTGGTTAAGAACAAACAGACCAAATTTGTGCAAGGTTAAGAGCAAACAGACCAAATTCGTGATTGGTTAAGAGCAAACAGGCCAAATTCGTGCACGGTTAAGAGCAAACAGACCAAATTCGTGAATGGTCAAGAGCAAACAGACCAAATTCGTGTGTGGTTAAGAACAAACAGACCAAATTCGTGCAAGGTTAAGAGCAAACAGACCAAATTCGTGATTGGTTAAGAGCAAACAAGCCAAATTCGTGCATGGTGAAGAGCGACCAGTCAAAGTGCGTGTATGGTTAAGAGCAAACAGACCAAAATAGTGTATGGTTAAGAGCAAACAGACAAAATTCGTGCATGGTTAAGAGCCAATAGAACAAATTCGTGTATGGTTAAGAGCAAACAGACCAAATTCGTTATGGTTAAGAGCAAATAGACCAAATTCGTGCAGGGTTAGGAGCAAACAGACCAAATTCGTGCATGGTTAAGAGCATACAGACCAAAATCGTGTATGGTTAAGAGCAAACAGACCAAATTCGTGCATGGTTAAGAGGAAACAGACCAAATCCGTGCATGGTTAAGATCACACAGACCAAATTCGTGTATGGTTAAGAGCAAACAGACCAAATTCGTGTATGGTTAAGAGCGAGCAGACCAAATTCGAGCATGGTTAAGAGCAAACAGACCAAATTCGTGTATGTTTAAGAGCAAACAGACCAAATTCGTGTATGGTTAAGAGCAAACAGACCAAATTTGTGCATTGTTAAGAGCAAACAGACCAAATTCGTGCATGGTTAAGAGCAAACAGACCAAATTCGTGCAGGGTTAAGAGAAAACAGACCAGATTCGTGAATGGTTAAGAGCAAACAGACCCAATTAGTGTATGGTTAAGAGCAAACAGACCAAATTCGTGTATGGTTAAGAGCAAACAGACCAAATTCGTGCATGGTTAAGAGCAAACAGACTAAATTTGTGCACGGTTAAGAGCAAACAGGAAAAATTCGTGTATGGTTAAGAGTAAACAGACGAAATTTGTGTATGGTTAAGAGCAAACAATCCAAATTCGTGCATGGTTAAGAGCAAACAGACCAAATTAGTGTATGGTTAAGAGCAAACAGACAAAATTCGTGCATATTTAGGAGCAAACAGACTAAATTCGTGTATGGTTAAGAGCAAACAGAACAAATTCGTACATGGTTAAGAACAAACAGACCAAATTCGTGCATGGTTAAGAGCAAACAGGCCAAAATTGTGTATGGTTAAGAGCAAACAGACCGAATTCGTGTTTGGTTAAGAGCAAACAGACCAAATTCATGCATGGTTAAGAGCAAATAGAACAAATTCGTGTATGGTTAAGAGCAAACAGACCAAATTCGTGTATGGTTACGAGCAAACAGACCAAATTCGTGCCAATTTAGGAGCAAACAGACTAAATTCGTGTATGGTTAAGAGCAAACAGAACAAATTCGTACATGGTTAAGAGCATACAGACCAAAATCGTGTATGGTTAAGAGCAAACAGACCAAATTCGTGCATGGTTAAGAGGAAACAGACCAAATCCGTGCATGGTTAAGATCACACAGACCAAATTCGTGTATGGTTAAGAGCAAACAGACCAAATTCGTGTATGGTTAAGAGCAAGCAGACCAAATTCGAGCATGGTTAAGAGCAAACAGACCAAATTAGTGTATGGTTAAGAGCAAACAGACAAAATTCGTGCATATTTAGGAGCAAACAGACTAAATTCGTGTATGGTTAAGAGCAAACAGAACAAATTCGTACATGGTTAAGAGCATACAGACCAAATTCGTGTATGGTTAAGAGCAAACAGACCAAATTCGTGTATGGTTAAGAGCAAGCAGACCAAATTCGAGCATGGTTAAGAGCAAACAGACCAAATTCGTGTATGTTTAAGAGCAAACAGACCAAATTCGTGTATGGTTAAGAGCAAACAGACCAAATTTGTGCATTGTTAAGAGCAAACAGACCAAATTCGTGCATGGTTAAGAGCAAACAGACCAAATTCGTGCAGGGTTAAGAGAAAACAGACCAGATTCGTGAATGGTTAAGAGCAAACAGACCCAATTTGTGCATGGTTAAGAGCAAACAGACCAAATTCGTGTATGGTTAAGAGCAAAAAGACCAATTTCGTGTGTGGTTAAGAACAAACAGACCAAATTCGTGCATGGTTAAGAGCAAACAGACCAAATTCGTGATTGGTTCAGAGCAAACAGGCCAAATTCGTGCATGGTGAACAGCGAACAGACAAAGTGCGTGTATGGTTAAGAGCAAACAGACCAAATTAGTGTATGGTTAAGAGCAAACAGACCAAATTCGTGCATGGTTAAGAGCAAACAGACTAAATTTGTGCACGGTTAAGAGCAAACAGGAAAAATTCGTGTATGGTTAAGAGTAAACAGACGAAATTTGTGTATGGTTAAGAGCAAACAAACCAAATTCGTGCATGGTTAAGAGCAAACAGACCAAATTAGTGTATGGTTAAGAGCAAACAGACAAAATTCGTGCATATTTAGGAGCAAACAGACTAAATTCGTGTATGGTTAAGAGCAAACAGAAGAAATTCGTACATGGTTAAGAACAAACAGACCAAATTCGTGCATGGTTAAGAGCAAACAGGCCAAAATTGTGTATAGTTAAGAGCAAACAGACCGAATTCGTGTTTGGTTAAGAGCAAACAGACCAAATTCGTGCATGGTTAAGAGCAAATAGAACAAAATCGTGTATGGTTAAGAGCAAACAGACCAAATTCGTGTATGGTTACGAGCAAACAGACCAAATTCGTGTATGGTTAAGAGCAAACAGACCAAAATCGTGCATGGTTAGGAGCAAACAGGCCAAATTCGTGCATGGTTAAGAGCAAACAGACCAAACTCGTGCATGGTTAAGAGGAAACAGACCAAATCCGTGCATGGTTAAGATCACACAGACCAAATTCGTGTATGGTTAAGAGCACACAGACCAAATTCGTGTATGGTTAAGAGCAAGCAGACCAAATCCGTGCATGGTTAAGATCACACAGACCAAATTCGTGTATGGTTAAGAGCACACAGACCAAATTCGTGTATGGTTAAGAGCAAACAGATCAAATTCGTACATGGTTAAGAACAAACAGAACAAATTCGTGCTTGGTTAAGAGCAAACAGGCCAAATTTGTGTATGGTAAAGAGAAAACAGACAAAATTCGTGTTTGGTTCAGAGCAAACAGACCAAATTCGTGCATGGTTAAGAGCAAATAGAACAAATTCGTGTCTGGTTACGAGCAAACAGACCAAATTCGGGTATGGTTAAGAGCAAACAGACCAAATTCGTGCATGGTTAGGAGCAAACAGGCCAAATTCGTGCATGGTTAAGAGGAAACAGACCAAATCCATGCATGGTTAAGATCACACAGACCAAATTCGTGTATGGTTAAGAGCACACAGACCAAATTTGTGTATGGTTAAGAGCAAGCAGACCAAATTCGTGCATGGTTAAGAGCAAACAGACCAAATTCGTGTATGTTTAAGAGCAAACAGACCAAATTCGTGTATGTTTAAGAGCAAACAGACCAAATTTGTGCAGTGTTAAGAGCAAACAGACCAAATTCGTGCATGGTTAAGAGCAAACAGACCAAATTCGTGCAGGGTTAAGAGCAAACAGACCAAATTCGTGCATGGTTAAGAGCAAACAGACCCAATTCGTGAATGGTTAAGAGCAAACAGACCAAATTCGTGTAAGGTTAAGAGCAAAAAGACCAAATTCGTGTGTGGTTAAGAACAAACAGACCAAATTCATGCATGGTTAAGAGCAAACAGACCAAATTCGTGATTGGTTAAGAGCAAACAGGCCAAATTCGTGCATGGTGAAGAGCGAACAGACAAAGTGCGTGTATGGTTTAGAGCAAACAGACCAAATTAGTGTATGGTTAAGAGCAAACAGACAAAATTCGTGCTTGGTTAAGAGCAAACAGACCAAATTCGTGTATGGTTAAGAGCAAACAGACCAAATTCGTGCATAGTTAAGAGCAAACAGACTAAATTTGTGCACGGTTAAGAGCAAATAGGAAAAATTCGTGTACGGTTAAGAGTAAACAGACCAAATTTGTGTATGGTTAAGAGCAAACAAACCAAATTCGTGCATGGTTAAGAGCAAACAGACCAAATTTGAGCATGGTTAAGAGCAAACAGAACTAATTCGTTTATGGTTAAGAGCAAAAAGACCAAATTCGTGTGTGGTTAAGAACAAACAGACCAAATTCGTGCAAGGTTAAAAGCAAACAGACCAAATTCGTGATTGGTTAAGAGCAAACAGGCCAAATTCGTGCATGGTGAAGAGCGAACAGACAAAGTGCGTGTATGGTTAAGAGCAAACAGACCAAAATTGTGTATGGTTAAGAGCAAACAGACAAAATTCGTGCATGGTTAAGAGCAAACAGACTAAATTTGTGCACGGTTAAGAGCAAACAGGCCAAATTCGTGTATGGTTAAGAGTAAACAGACCAAATTTAAATATGTTTAAGAGCAAACAGACCAAATTCGTGCATGGTTAAGAGCAAACAAACCAAATTCGTGCATGGTTAAGAGCAAACAGAACAAATTCGTGTATGTTTAAGAGCAAACAGACCAAATTCGTGTATGGTTAAGAGCAAACGGACCAAATTCGTGTATGGTTAAGAGCAAACAGACCAAATTCGTGCATGGTTAAGAGCAAAGAGACCAAATTCGTGCATGGTTCAGATTAAACAGACCAAATTCGTGCATGGTTAAGAGCAAACAGACAAAATTTGTGCATGATTAAGAGCAAACAGACCCAATTTGTGCATGGTTAAGAGCAAACAGACCAAATTCATATAAGGTTAAGAGCAAACAGACCAAAGTCGTGCATGGTTAAGAGCAAACAGACCAAATTCGTGCATGGTTAAGAGCAAACAGACCAAATTCATACATGGTTAAGAGCAAACAGACCTAATTCGTGCATGGTTAATATTAAACAGACTAAATTCGTGCATGGTTAAGAGCAAACAGACCAAATTCATGTATGGTTAAGAGCAAACAGACCAAATTTGTGCATGGTTAAGAGCAAGCAGACCTAATTCGTGCATGGTTAAGAGCAAACAGACCAAATTTAAGTATGATTAAGAGCAAACAGACCAAATTCGTGCATGGTTAAGAGCAAACAGACCAAATTCGTGCATGGTTAAGAGCAAACAGAACAAATTCGTGTATGTTTAAGAGCAAACAGACCAAATTTGTGTATGGTTAAGAGCAAACGGACCAAATTCGTGTATGGTTAAGAGCAAACAGACCAAATTCGTGCATGGTTAAGAGCAAAGAGACCAAATTCGTGCATGGTTCAGAGCAAACAGACTAAATTTGTGCACGGTTAAGAGCAAATAGGAAAAATTCGTGTACGGTTAAGAGTAAACAGACCAAATTTGTGCATGGTTAAGAGCAAACAGACCAAATTTGAGCATGGTTAAGAGCAAACAGAACTAATTCGTTTATGGTTAAGAGCAAAAAGACCAAATTCGTGTGTGGTTAAGAACAAACAGACCAAATTCGTGCAAGGTTAAAAGCAAACAGACCAAATTCGTGATTGGTTAAGAGCAAACAGGCCAAATTCGTGCATGGTGAAGAGCGAACAGACAAAGTGCGTGTATGGTTAAGAGCAAACAGACCAAAATTGTGTATGGTTAAGAGCAAACAGACAAAATTCGTGCATGGTTAAGAGCAAACAGACTAAATTTGTGCACGGTTAAGAGCAAACAGGCCAAATTCGTGTATGGTTAAGAGTAAACAGACCAAATTTAAATATGTTTAAGAGCAAACAGACCAAATTCGTGCATGGTTAAGAGCAAACAGACCAAATTCGTGCATGGTTAAGAGCAAACAGAACAAATTCGTGTATGTTTAAGAGCAAACAGACCAAATTCGTGTATGGTTAAGAGCAAACGGACCAAATTCGTGTATGGTTAAGAGCAAACAGACCAAATTCGTGCATGGTTAAGAGCAAAGAGACCAAATTCGTGCATGGTTCAGATTAAACAGACCAAATTCGTGCATGGTTAAGAGCAAACAGACAAAATTTGTGCATGATTAAGAGCAAACAGACCCAATTTGTGCATGGTTAAGAGCAAACAGACCAAATTCATATAAGGTTAAGAGCAAACAGACCAAAGTCGTGCATGGTTAAGAGCAAACAGACCAAATTCGTGCATGGTTAAGAGCAAACAGACCAAATTCATGTATGGTTAAGAGCAAACAGACCAAATTTGTGCATGGTTAAGAGCAAGCAGACCTAATTCGTGCATGGTTAAGAGCAAACAAACCAAATTTAAGTATGATTAAGAGCAAACAGACCAAATTCGTGCATGGTTAAGAGCAAACAGACCAAATTCGTGCATGGTTAAGAGCAAACAGAACAAATTCGTGTATGTTTAAGAGCAAACAGACCAAATTTGTGTATGGTTAAGAGCAAACGGACCAAATTCGTGTATGGTTAAGAGCAAACAGACCAAAGTCGTGCATGGTTAAGAGCAAACAGACCAAATTCGTGCATGGTTAAGAGCAAACAGACCAAATTCATACATGGTTAAGAGCAAACAGACCTAATTCGTGCATGGTTAATATTAAACAGACTAAATTCGTGCATGGTTAAGAGCAAACAGACCAAATTCATGTATGGTTAAGAGCAAACAGACCAAATTTGTGCATGGTTAAGAGCAAGCAGACCTAATTCGTGCATGGTTAAGAGCAAACAGACCAAATTTAAGTATGATTAAGAGCAAACAGACCAAATTCGTGCATGGTTAAGAGCAAACAGACCAAATTCGTGCATGGTTAAGAGCAAACAGAACAAATTCGTGTATGTTTAAGAGCAAACAGACCAAATTTGTGTATGGTTAAGAGCAAACGGACCAAATTCGTGTATGGTTAAGAGCAAACAGACCAAATTCGTGCATGGTTAAGAGCAAAGAGACCAAATTCGTGCATGGTTCAGATTAAACAGACCAAATTCGTGCATGGTTAAGAGCAAACAGAAAAAAATTTGTGCATGATTAAGAGCAAACAGACCCAATTTGTGCATGGTTAAGTGCAAACAGACCAAATTCATTTAAGGTTAAGAGCAAACAGACCAAATTCGTGCATGGTTAAGAGCAAACAGACCAAATTCATACATGGTTAAGAGCAAACAGATCAAATTCGTGTATGGTTAAGAGCAAACAGACCAAATTCGTGCATGGTTAAGAGCAAAGAGACCTAATTCGTGCATGGTTAATATTAAACAGACCAAATTCGTGCATGTTTAAGAGCAAACAGACCAAATTCGTGTATGGTTAAGAGCAAACAGACCAAATTTGTGCATGGTTAAGAGCAAACAGACCCAATTCGTGCATGGTTAAGAGCAAACAGACCAAATTCATACATGGTTAAGAGCAAACAGATCAAATTCGTGTATGGTTAAGAGCAAACAGACCAAATTTGTGTCTGGTTAAGAGCAAACAGACCAAATTCGTGCATGGTTAAGAGCAAACAGACCAAATTCTTGTATGGTTAAGAGCAAAAAGACCAAATTTGTGTTTGGTTAAGAGCAATCAGACCAAATTCGTGCAGGGTTAAGAGCAAACAGATCAAATTCGTGTATGGTTAAGAGCAAACAGACCAAATTTGTGTCTGGTTAAGAGCAAACAGACCAAATTCGTGCATGGTTAAGAGCAAACAGACCAAATTCTTGTATGGTTAAGAGCAAAAAGACCAAATATTTGTTTGGTTAAGAGCAATCAGACCAATTTCGTGCAGGGTTAAGAGCAAACAGACCAAATTCGTGCATGGTTAAGAGCAAACAGACCAAATTCGTGCATGGTTAAGATTAAACAGACCAAATTCGTGCATGGTTAACAGCAAATAGACCGTATTCGTGCACGGTTAAGAGCAAACAGACCAAATTCGTGTATGGTTAAGAGCAAACAGACCAAAATCGTGCACGGTTAAGAGCAAACCGACCGAATTCGCGTATGGATAAGAGCAAACAGACTAAATTTGTGCATGGTTAAGAGCAAACAGACCAAATTCCTGCATGGTTAAGAGCAAACAGACCAAATTCGTGTATAGTTAAGAGTACACAGACCAAATTTGTGTATGGTTAAGAGCAAACAGACCAAATTCGTGCTTGGTTAAGAGCAAACAAAACAAATTCGTGTATGGTTAAGAGCAAACAGACCAAATTCTTGCATGGTTAAGAGCAAACAGACCAAATTTGTGCATGGTTAAGAGCAAAGAGACCTAATTCGTGCATGGTTAATATTAAACAGACCAAATTCGTGCATGGTTAAGAGCAAACAGACCAAATTCGTGTATGGTTAAGAGCAAACAGACCAAATTTGTGCATGGTTAAGAGCAAACAGACCTAATTCGTGCGTGGTAAAGAGCAAACAGACCAAATTCTTGTATGGTTAAGAGCAAACAGACCAAATTTGTGCATGGTTAAGAGCAAACAGACCCAATTCGTGCATGGTTAAGAGCAAACAGACCAAATTCGTGCATGGTTAAGAGCAAAGAGACCTAATTCGTGCATGGTTAATATTAAACAGACCAAATTCGTGCATGGTTAAGAGCAAACAGATAAAATTCGTGTATGGTTAAGAGCAAACAGCCCAAATTTGTGTCTGGTTGAGAGCAAACAGACCAAATTCGTGCATGGTTAAGAGCAAACAGACCAAATTCTTGTATGGTTAAGAGCAAAAAGACCAAATTTGTGTTTGGTTAAGAGCAATCAGACCAATTTCGTGCAGGGTTAAGAGCAAACAGATTAAATTCGTGCATGGTTAAGAGCAAACAGACCAAATTCGTGCATGGTTAAGATTAAACAGACCAAATTCGTGCATGGTTAACAGCAAACAGACCAAATTCGTGGACGGTTAAGAGCAAACAGAACAAATTCGTGTATGGTTAAGAGCAAACATACCAAATTCGTGCACGGTTAAGAGCAAACCGAACAAATTCGTGTATGGATAAGAGCAAACAGACTAAATTTGTGCATGGTTAAGAGCAAACAGACCAAATTCGTGCATGGTTAAGAGCAAACAGACCAAATTCCTGTATGGTTAAGAGTAAACAGACCAAATTTGTGTATGGTTAAGAGCAAACAGACCAAATTCGTGCTTGGTTAAGAGCATACAAAACAAATTCGTGCGTGGTTAAGAGCAAACAGACCAAATTCTTGCATGGTTAAGAGCAAACAGACCGAATTTGTGCATGGTTAAGAGCAAACAGACCAAACTCGTGTATGGTTCAGAGCAAACAGACCAAATTCGTGCATGGATAAGAGCAAACAGACCAAATTCGTGCATGGTTAAGAGCAAATAGACCAAATTCGTGTATGGTTGAGACCAAACAGACCCAATTTGCGTATGGTTATGAGCAAACAGAACAAATTCGTGCATGGTTAAGAGCAAACAGACCAATTTCGTGTATGGTTAAGAGCAAACAGACCAAATTCGATCATGGTTAAGAGCAAACAGACCAAATTCGTGTATGGTTAAGAGCAAACAGACCAAATTCGTGTATGGTTAAGAGGAAACAGACCAAATTCGTGCATGGTTAAGAGCAAACAGACCAAATGCGTGTATGGTTAGGAGGAAACAGACCAAATTCGTGCGTGGTTAAGAGCAAACAGACCAAATTCTTGCACGGTTAAGATTAAACAGACCAAATTCTTGTATGGTTATGAGCAAGCAGACCAATTTAGTGCATGGTTAAGAGCAAACAGAGCAAATTTGTGCATGGTTAAGAGCAAACAGACCAAATTTGATCATGGTTAAGAGCAAACAGACCAAATTTGTGTATGGTTAAGAGCAAACAGACCAAATTCGTGTATGGTTAAGAGGAAACAGACCAAATTCGTGTATGGTTAAGAGCAAACAGACCAAAATTCGCGCATGGTTAAGAGCAAACAGACCAAATTCGTGCATAGTTAAGAGCAAACAGACCAAATTTGATCATGGTTAAGAGCAAACAGACCAAATTTGTGTATGGTTAGGAGCAAACAGACCAAATTCGTGTATGGTTCAGAGGAAACAGACCAAATTTGGGCATGGTTAAGAGCAAACAGGCCAAATTCGTGCACGGTCAAGATTAAACAGACCAAATTCGTGTATGGTTAAGAGCAAACAGACCAAATTCGTGTATGGTTAAGAGCAAACAGACCAAATTTGTGTATGGTTAAGAGCAAACAGACCAAATTCGTGCATGGTTAAGAGCAAACAGACCAAATTCGTGTATGGTTAAGAGCAAACAGACCAAATTCGTGCATGGTTAACAGCAAACAGACTAAATTCGTGCATGGTTAAGAGCAAACAGACCAAATTCGTGCATGGTTAAGAGCAAACAGACCAAATTCGTGCATGGTTAAGAGCAAACAGACCAAATTCGTGTATGGTTAAGAGCAAACAGACCAAATTCGTGCATGGTTAAGAGCAAACAGACCAAATTCGTGCATGGTTAAGAGCAAAAAGACCAAATTCGTGTATGGTTAAGAGCAAACAGACCAAATTCGTGCATGGTTAAGAGCAAACAGACCAAATTCGTGTATGGTTAAGAGCAAACAGACCAAATTCGTGCATGGTTAAGAGCAAACAGACTAAATTCGTGCATGGTTAAGAGCAAACAGACCAAATTCGTGTATGGTTAAGAGCAAACAGACCAAATTCGTGCATGGTTAAGAGCAAACAGACCAAATTCGTGTATGGTTAAGAGCAAATGGACCAAATTCGTGCATGGTTAAGAGCAAACAGACCAAATTCGTGCATGATTAAGAGCAAAAAGACAAAATTCGTGTCTGGTTAAGAGCAAACAGACCAAATTCGTGTATGGTTAAGAGCAAACAGACTAAGTTCGTGCATGGTTAAGAGCAAACAGACCATATTTGTGCATGATTAGGAGCAAACAGACCAAATTTGTGTATGGTTAAGAGCTAGCAGACCAAAGTCGTGTATGGTTAAGAGCAAACAGAACGAATTCGTGTGTGGTTAAGAGCAAACAGACCAAATTTGTGTATGGTTAAGAGCAAACAGACCAAATTCGTGCATGGTTAAGAGCAAACAGACTAAATTCGTGCATGGTTAAGAGCAAACAGACCAAATTCGTGCATGGTTATGAGCAAACAGACCAAGTTCGTGCATGGTTAAGAGCAAACAGACCAAATTCGTGTATGGTTAAGAGCAAACAGACCAAATTCGTGTATGGTTAAGAGCAAACAGACTAAGTTCGTGCATGGTTAAGAGCAAACAGACCAAATTTGTGTATGGTTAAGAGCAAACAGACCAAATTCGTGTATGGTTAAGAGGAAACAGACCAAATTCGTGTATGGTTAAGAGCAAACAGACCAAAATTCGTGCATGGTTAAGAGCAAACAGACCAAATTCGTGCATGGTTAAGAGCAAACAGACCAAATTTGATCATGGTTAAGAGCAAACAGACCAAATTTGTGTATGGTTAGGAGCAAACAGACCAAATTCGTGTATGGTTCAGAGGAAACGGACCAAATTTGGGCATGGTTAAGAGCAAACAGACCAAATTCGTGTATGGTTAAGAGCAAACAGACCAAATTCGTGTATGGTTAAGAGCAAACAGACTAAGTTCGTGCATGGTTAAGAGCAAACAGACCAAATTTGTGTATGGTTAAGAGCAAACAGACCAAATTCGTGTATGGTTAAGAGGAAACAGACCAAATTCGTGTATGGTTAAGAGCAAACAGACCAGAATTCGTGCATGGTTAAGAGCAAACAGACCAAATTCGTGCATGGTTAAGAGCAAACAGACCAAATTTGATCATGGTTAAGAGCAAACAGACCAAATTTGTGTATGGTTAGGATCAAACAGACCAAATTCGTGTATGGTTCAGAGGAAACGGACCAAATTTGGGCATGGTTAAGAGCAAACAGGCCAAATTCGTGCACGGTCAAGATTAAAAAGACCAAATTCGTGTATGGTTAAGAGCAAACAGACCAAATTCGTGTATGGTTAAGAGCAAACAGAACAAATTCGTGTATGGTTAAGAGCAAACAGACCAAATTCGTGCATGGTTAATAGCAAACAGACCAAATTCGTGTATGGTTAAGAGCAAACAGACCAAATTCGTGCATGGTTAAGAGCAAACAGACTAAATTCGTGCATGGTTAAGAGCAAACAGACCAAATTCGTGCATGGTTAAGAGCAAACAGACCAAATTCGTGCATGGTTAAGAGCAAACAGACCAAATTCGTGTATGGTTAAGAGCAAACAGACCAAATTCGTGCATGGTTAAGAGCAAACAGACCAAATTCGTGCATGGTTAAGAGCAAACAGACCAAATTCGTGTATGGTTAAGAGCAAACAGACCAAATTCGTGCATGGTTAAGAGCAAACAAACCAAATTCGTGTATGGTTAAGAGCAAACAGACCAAATTTGTGCATGGTTAAGAGCAAACAGACTAAATTCGTGCATGGTTAAGAGCAAACAGACCAAATTCTTGCATGGTTAAGAGCAAACAGACCAAATTCGTGCATGGTTAAGAGCAAACAGACCAAATTCGTGTATGGTTAAGAGCAAATGGACCAAATTCGTGCATGGTTAAGAGCAAACATACCAAATTCGTGCATGATTAAGAGCAAAAAGACAAAATTCGTGTCTGGTTAAGAGCAAACAGACCAAATTCGTGTATGGTTAAGAGCAAACAGACTAAGTTCGTGCATGGTTAAGAGCAAACAAACCATATTTGTGCATGATTAGGAGCAAACAGACCGAATTCGTGTATGGTTAAGAGCTAGCAGACCAAACTCGTGTATGGTTAAGAGCAAACAGAACGAATTCGTGTGTGGTTAAGAGCAAACAGACCAAATTCGTGTATGGTTAAGAGCAAACAGACCAAATTCGTGCATGGTTAAGAGCAAACAGACTAAATTCGTGCATGGTTAAGAGCAAACAGACCAAATTCGTGCATGGTTAAGAGCAAACAGACCAAATTCGTGCATGGTTAAGAGCAAACAGACCAAATTCGTGTATGGTTAAGAGCAAACAGACCAAATTCGTGCTTGGTTAAGAGCAAACAGACCAAATTCGTGCTTGGTTAAGATCAAAAAGACCGAATTCGTGTATGGTTAAGAGCAAACAGACCAAATTCGTGCATGGTTAAGAGCAAACAGACCAAATTCGTGTATGGTTAAGAGCAAACAGACCAAATTCATGCATGGTTAAGAGCAAACAGACTAAAGTCGTGCATGGTTAAGAGCAAACAGACCAAATTCGTGCATGGTTAAGAGCAAACAGACCAAATTCGTGCATGGTTAAGAGCAAACAGACCAAATTCGTGTATGGTTAAGAGCAAATAGACCAAATTCGTGCATGGTTAAGAGCAAACAGACCAAATTCGTGCATGATTAATAGCAAAAAGACAAAATTCGTGTCTGGTTAAGAGCAAACAGACCAAAATCGTGTATGGTTAAGAGCAAACAGACTAAGTTCGTGCATGGTTAAGAGCAAACAGACCATATTTGTGCATGATTAGGAGCAAACAGACCAAATTCGTGTATGGTTAAGAGCTAGCAGACCAAACTCGTGTATGGTTAAGAGCAAACAGAACGAATTCGTGTGTGGTTAAGAGCAAACAGACCAAATTCGTGCATGATTCAGAGCAAACAGACCAAATTCGTGTATGGTTAAGAGCAAACAGACCAAATTCGTGCATGGTTAAGAGCAAACAGACCAAATTCGTGCACGGTTAAGAGCAAACAGACCAATTTCGTGCATGGTTAAGAGCAAACAGACCAAATTTGAGTATGGTTAAGAGCAAACAGACCAAATTCGTGCATGTTTAAGAGCAAACAGACCAAATTCGTGCGTGGTTAAGAGCAAACAGACCAAATTCGTGCACGGTTAAGATTAAACAGACCAAATCCTTGTATGGTTAAGAGCAAACAGACCAAATTCGTGTATGGTTAAGAGCAAACAGACTAAATTCGTGCATGGTTAAGAGCAAACAGACCAAATTCGTGCATGGTTGAGAGCAAACAGACCAAATTCGTGTATGTTTAAGAGCAAACAGACCAAATTTGATCATGGTTAAGAGCAAACAGACCAATTTCGTGTATGGTTAAGAGCAAACAGACCAAATTCGTGTATGGTTAAGAGGAAACAGACCAAATTTGTGCATGGTTAAGAGCAAACAGGCGAAATTCGTGCACGGTCAAGATTAAACAGACCAAATTCGTGTATGGTTAAGAGCAAACAGACCAAATTCGTGTATGGTTAAGAGCATACAGACTAAATTCGTGCATGTTTGAGAGCAAACAGACCAAATTTGTGCATGGTTAAGAGCAAACAGACCAAATCCGTGTATGGTTAAGAGCAAACAGACCAAATGCGTGCATGATTAAGAGCAAACAGACTAAATTCATGCATGGTTAAGAGCAAACAGACCAAATTCGTGCATGGTTAAGAGCAAACAGACCAAATTCGTGCATGGTTAAGAGCAAACAGATCAAATTCATGTATAGTTAAGAGCAAACAGACCAAACTTGTGTATGGTTAAGAGCAAATAGACCAAATTCGTGAATGGTTAAGAGCAAACAGACCAAATTCGTGCATGATTAAGAGCAAACAGACCAAATTCGTGTATGGTTAAGAGCAAACAGACTAAGTTCGTGCGTGGTTAAGAGCAAACAGACCAAATTCGTGCATGGTTGAGAGCAAACAGACCAAATTCGTGTATGGTTAAGAGCAAAGAGACCAAATTCGTGTATGGTTAAGAGTAAACAGACCAAATTTGTGCATGGTTAAGAGCAAAAAGACCAAAATCGTGCATGGTTAAGAGCAAACAAACCAAATTCGTGCATGGTTAAGAGCAAAAAGACCAAATTCGTGCACGGTTAAGAGCAAACAGACCAAATTTGTGCATGGTTAAGAGCAAACAGACCAAATCCGTGTATGGTTAAGAGCAAACAGACCAAATTCGTGCATGATTAAGAGCAAACAGACTAAATTCATGCATGGTTAAGAGCAAACAGACCAAATTCGTGCATGGTTAAGAGCAAACAGACCAAATTCGTGCATGGTTAAGAGCAAACAGATCAAATTCATGTATAGTTAAGAGCAAACAGACCAAACTTGTGTATGGTTAAGAGCAAATAGACCAAATTCGTGAATGGTTAAGAGCAAACAGACCAAATTCGTGCATGATTAAGAGCAAACAGACCAAATTTGTGTATGGTTAAGAGCAAACAGACTAAGTTCGTGCGTGGTTAAGAGCAAACAGACCAAATTCGTGCATGGTTGAGAGCAAACAGACCAAATTCGTGTATGGTTAAGAGCAAAGAGACCAAATTCGTGTATGGTTAAGAGTAAACAGACCAAATTTGTGCATGGTTAAGAGCAAACAGACCAAAATCGTGCATGGTTAAGAGCAAACAAACCAAATTCATGTATGGTTAAGAGCAAACAGACCTAATTCGTGCATGGTTAAGAGCAAAAAGACCAAATTCGTGCACGGTTAAGAGCAAACAGACCAAATTTGTGCATGGTTAAGAGCAAACAGACCAAATTCGTGCATGGATAAGAGCAAACAGACCAAATTCGTGTATAGTTAAGAGCAAACAGACCAAATTCGTGTATGGTTAAGAGCAAATAGACCAAATTCGTGCATGGTTAAGAGCAAACAGAGCAAATTCGTGCATGGTTAAGAGCAAACAGACCAAATTCGTGTCTGGTTAAGAGCAAACAGACCAAATTCGTGTATGGTTAAGAGCAAACAGACTAAGTTCGTGCATGGTTAAGAGCAAACAGACCAAATTTGTGCATGATTAAGAGCAAACAGACGAAATTCGTGTATGGTTAAGAGCTAGCAGACCAAATTTGTGTATGGTTAAGAGCAAACAGAACGAATTCGTGTGTAGTTAAGAGCAAACAGAACGAATTCGTGTATGGTTAAGAGCAAAGAGAACAAATTCGTGTATGGTTAAGAGTAAACAGACCAAATTTGTGCATGGTTAAGAGCAAACAGACCAAAATCGTGCATGGTTAAGAGCAAACAAACCAAATTCATGTATGGTTAAGAGCAAACAAACCAAATTCATGTATGGTTAAGAGCAAACAGACCTAATTCGTGCATGGTTAAGAGCAAAAAGACCAAATTCGTGCACGGTTAAGAGCAAACAGACCAAATTTGTGCATGGTTAAGAGCAAACAGACCAAATTCGTGCATGGATAAGAGCAAACAGACCAAATTTGTGTATAGTTAAGAGCAAACAGACCAAATTCGTGTATGGTTAAGAGCAAATAGACCAAATTCGTGCATGGTTAAGAGCAAACAGACCAAATTCGTGCATGGTTAAGAGCAAACAGACCAAATTCGTGTCTGGTTAAGAGCAAACAGACCAAATTCGTGTATGGTTAAGAGCAAACAGACTAAGTTCGTGCATGGTTAAGAGCAAACAGACCAAATTTGTGCATGATTAAGAGCAAACAGACGAAATTCGTGTATGGTTAAGAGCTAGCAGACCAAATTCGTGTATGGTTAAGAGCAAACAGAACGAATTCGTGTGTAGTTAAGAGCAAACAGAACAAATTCGAGAGTGGTTAAGAGCAAACAGACCAAATTCGTGCATGATTAAGATCAAACAGACCAAATTCGTGCATGGTTCAGTGCAAACAGACCAAATTCGTGCATGATTGAGAGCAAACAGACCAAATTACCAAATTCGTGCATGGTTAAGAGCAAACAGACAAATTCGTGCATGGTTAGGAGCAAACAGACCAAATTCGTGTATGGTTAAGTGCAAACAGACTAAGTTCGTGCATGGTTAAGAGCAAACAGACCAAATTCGTGCATGGTTGAGAGCAAACAGACCAAATTCGTGTTTGGTTAAGTGCAAGGAGACCAAATTCGTGTATGGTTAAGAGTAAACAGACCAAATTTGTGCATGGTTAAGAGCAAACAGACCAAATTTGTGCATGGTTAAGAGCAAACAGACCAAATTCGTGTATGGTTAAGAGCAAACAGACCAAATTTTTGCATGGTTAAGAGCAAAAAGACCAAATTCGTGCAGGGTTAAGAGCAAACAGACCAAATTCGTGCATGTTTAAGAGCAAACAGACCAAATTCGTGCATGGATAAGAGCAAACAGACCAAATTCGTGTATAGTTAAGAGCAAACAGACCAAATTCGTGTATGGTTAATAGCAAATAGACCAAATTCGTGCATGGTTAAGAGCAAACAGACCTAATTCGTGTCTGGTTAAGAGCAAACAGACCAATTTCGTGTATGGTTAAGAGCAAACAGACTAAGTTCGTGCATGGTTAAGAGCAAACAGACCAAATTTGTGCATGGTTAAGGGCAAACAGACCAATTCGTGTATGGTTAAGAGCTAGCAGACCAAATTCGTGTATGGTTAAGAGCAAACAGAACGAATTCGTGTGTGGTTAAGAGCAAACAGACCAAATTCGTGCATGATTAAGAGCAAACAGACCAAATTCGTGCATGGTTCAGAGCAAACAGAACAAATTCGTGTATGGTGAAGAGCAAACAGACCAAATTCGTGCATGGTTAAGAGCAAATAGACCAAATTCGTGACCGGTTAAGAGCAAACAGACCAATTTCGTGCATGGTTAAGAGCAAACAGACCAAATTTGTATGGTTAAGAGCAAACAGACCAAATTCGTGCATGGTTAAGAGCAAACAGACCAAATTTGTGCATGGTTAGGAGCCAACAGACCAAATTCGTGTATGGTTAAGAGCAAACAGACCAAATTCGTGTATGGTTAAGAGCAAACAGACTAAATTCGTGCATGGTTAAGAGCAAACAGACCAAATTCGTGCACGATTGAGAGCAAACAGACCAAATTCGTGTATGGTTAAGAGCAAGGAGACCAAATTATTGTATGGTTAAGAGTAAACAGACCAAATTCGTGTATGGTTAAGAGCAAACAGACCAAATTCGTGCATGGTTAAGAGCAAACAGACCAAATTCGTGTATGGTTAAGAGCAAACAGACCAAATTCGTGCATGGTTAAAAGCAAAAAGACCAAATACGTGCACGGTTAAGAGCAAACAGACCAAATTCGTTAATGGTCAAGAGCAAACAGACCAAATTCGTGTATGGTTGAGGGCAAACAGACCAAAATCGTGATTGGTCAAGTGCAAACAGACCAAATTCGTGTATGGTTGAGGGCAAACAGACCAAATTTGTGCATGGTTAAAAGCAAACAGACCAATTCGTGTATGGTTAAGAGCTAGCAGACCAAATTCGTGTATGGTTAAGAGCAAACAGAACGAATTCGTGTGTGGTTAAGAGCAAACAGACCAAATTCGTGCATGATTAAGAGCAAACAGACCAAATTCGTGCATGGTTCAGAGCAAACAGAACAAATTCGTGTATGGTGAAGAGCAAACAGACCAAATTCGTGCATGGTTAAGAGCAAACAGACCAAATTCGTGACAGGTTAAGAGCAAACAGACCAATTTCGTGCATGGTTAAGAGCAAACAGACCAAATTTGTATGGTTAAGAGCAAACAGACCAAATTCGTGCATGGTTAAGAGCAAACAGACCAAATTTGTGCATGGTTAGGAGCCAACAGACCAAATTTGTGTATGGTTAAGAGCAAACAGACCAAATTCGTGTATGGTTAAGAGCAAACAGACTAAATTCGTGCATGGTTAAGAGCAAACAGACCAAATTCGTGCACGATTGAGAGCAAACAGACCAAATTCGTGTATGGTTAAGAGCAAACAGACCAAATTCGTGCATGGTTAAAAGCAAAAAGACCAAATTCGTGCACGGTTAAGAGCAAACAGACCAAATTCGTTAATGGTCAAGAGCAAACAGACCAAATTCGTGTATGGTTGAGGGCAAACAGACCAAAATCGTGATTGGTCAAGTGCAAACAGACCAAATTCGTGTATGGTTGAGGGCAAACAGACCAAATTTGTGCATGGTTAAAAGCAAACAGACCAATTCGTGTATGGTTAAGAGCTAGCAGACCAAATTCGTGTATGGTTAAGAGCAAACAGAACGAATTCGTGTGTGGTTAAGAGCAAACAGACCAAATTCGTGCATGATTAAGAGCAAACAGACCAAATTCGTGCATGGTTCAGAGCAAACAGAACAAATTCGTGTATGGTGAAGAGCAAACAGACCAAATTCGTGCATGGTTAAGAGCAAACAGACCAAATTCGTGACAGGTTAAGAGCAAACAGACCAATTTCGTGCATGGTTAAGAGCAAACAGACCAAATTTGTATGGTTAAGAGCAAACAGACCAAATTCGTGCATGGTTAAGAGCAAACAGACCAAATTTGTGCATGGTTAGGAGCCAACAGACCAAATTTGTGTATGGTTAAGAGCAAACAGACCAAATTCGTGTATGGTTAAGAGCAAACAGACTAAATTCGTGCATGGTTAAGAGCAAACAGACCAAATTCGTGCACGATTGAGAGCAAACAGACCAAATTCGTGTATGGTTAAGAGCAAGGAGACCAAATTATTGTATGGTTAAGAGTAAACAGACCAAATTCGTGTATGGTTAAGAGCAAACAGACCAAATTCGTGCATGGTTAAGAGCAAACAGACCAAATTCGTGTATGGTTAAGAGCAAACAGACCAAATTCGTGCATGGTTAAAAGCAAAAAACCAAATTCGTGCACGGTTAAGAGCAAACAGACCAAATTCGTGAATGATCAAGAGCAAACAGACCAAATTCGTGTATGGTTGAGGGCAAACAGACCAAATTCGTGTATGGTTAAGAGCAAACAGACCAAATTCGTGTATGGTTAAGAGCAAACAGGCCAAATTCGTGTATGGTTAACAGCAAACAGACCAAATTCGTGCAGGGTTAAGAGCAAACAGACCAAATTTGTGCATGGCTTAAGGGCAAGCAGACCAAATCATTGTCTGGTTAAGAGCAAGCAGACCAAATTCGTGCATGGTTAAGAGCAAACAGACGAAATTCGTGTATGGTAAAGAGCAAACAGACCAAATTCGTGTATGATTAAGAGCAAACAGACCAAATTCGTGCATGTTTAAGAGCAAACAGACCAAATTCGTGAATGATTAAGAGTAAACAGACCAAATTCTTGTATGATTAATAGCAAACAGACCAAATTCGTGTATGGTTAAGAGCAAACAGACCAAATTCCTGTATGGTTAAGAGCAAACAGATCAAATTCGTGTATGATTAAGAGCAAACAGACCAAATTCGTGTGTGGTTAAGAGCAAACAGACCAAATTCGTGTATGGTTAAGAGCAAACAGACCAAATTCGTGCATGTTTAAGAGCAAACAGACCAAATTCGTGAATGATTAAGAGTAAACAGACCAAATTCTTGTATGATTAAGAGCAAACAGACCAAATTCGTGTATGGTTAAGAGCAAACAGACCAAATTCGTGTATGGTTAAGAGCAAAAAGACCAAATTCGTGCACGGTTAAGAGCAAACAGACCAAATTCGTGAATGGTCAAGAGCAAACAGACCAAATTCGTGTATGGTTGAGGGCAAACAGACCAAATTCGTGTATGGTTAAGAGCAAACAGACCAAATTCGTGTATGGTTAAGAGCAAACAGGCCAAATTCGTGTATGGTTAACAGCAAACAGACCAAATTCGTGCAGGGTTAAGAGCAAACAGACCAAATTTTTGCATGGCTTAAGAGCAAACAGACCAAATCATTGTATGGTTAAGAGCAAGCAGACCAAATTCGTGCATGGTTAAGAGCAAACAGACGAAATTCGTGTATGGTTAAGAGCAAACAAACCGAATTCGTGTATGGTTAAGAGCAAACAGACCAAATTCGTGAATGGTCAAGAGCAAACAGACCAAATTCGTGTATGGTTGAGGGCAAACAGACCAAATTCGTGTATGGTTAAGAGCAAACAGACCAAATTCGTGTATGGTTAAAAGCAAACAGGCCAAATTCGTGTATGGTTAACAGCAAACAGACCAAATTCGTGCAGGGTTAAGAGCAAACAGACCAAATTTTTGCATGGCTTAAGAGCAAACAGACCAAATCATTGTGTGGTTAAGAGCAAGCAGACCAAATTCGTGCATGGTTAAGAGCAAACAGACGAAATTCGTGTATGGTTAAGAGCAAACAAACCGAATTCGTGTATGGTTAAGAGCAAACAGACCAAATTCGGGCATGGTTAAGAGCAAACAGACCAAATTCGTGCATTGTTAAGAGCAAACAGACCAAATTCGTGTATGGTTAAGAGCAAGCAGACCAAATTTGTGCATGGCTTAAGAGCAAACAGACCAAATCATTGTATGGTTAAGAGCAAGCAGACCAAAATCGTGCATGGTTAAGAGCAAACAGACGAAATTCGTGTATGGTTAAGAGCAAACAGACCAAATTCCTGTATGGTTAAGAGCAAACAGACCAAATTCGTGTATGATTAAGAGCAAACAGACCGAATTCGTGTGTGGTTAAGAGCAAACAGACCAAATTCGTGTATGGTTAAGAGCAAACAGACCAAATTCGTGCATGTTTAAGAGCAAACAGACCAAATTCGTGAATGATTAAGAGTAAACAGACCAAATTCGTGTATGGTTGAGAGCAAACAGACCAAATTCGTGCATGGTTAAGAGCAAACAGACCAAATTCGTGTATGGTTAAGAGCAAACAGATCAAATTCGTGTATAATTAAGAGCAAACAGCCCAAATTCGTGTATGGTTAAGAGCAAAAAGACCAAATTCCTGTATGGTTAAGAGCAAACAGACCAAATTCGTGTACAGTTAAGAGCAAACAGACGCAATTCGTGTATGGTTAAGAGCAAACAGACCAAATTCGTGTATGGTTAAGAGCAAACAGACCAAACTCGTGTATGATTAAGAGCAAACAGACCGAATTCTTGCATGGTTAAGAGCAAACAGATCAAATTCGTGTATGGTTAAGAGCAAACAGACCAAATTCGTGTATGGTTAAGAGCCAAAAGACCAAATTTGTGCATGGTTAAGAGCAAACAGACCAAATTGGTGTATGGTTAAGAGCAAACAGATCAAATTCGTGTATGATTAAGAGCAAACAGCCCAAATTCGAGTATGGTTAAGAGCAAACAGACCAAATTCCTGTATGGTTAAGAGCAAACAGACCAAATTCGTGTATAGTTAAGAGCAAACAGACCCAATTCGTGTATGGTTAAAAGCAAACAGACCAAATTCGTGTATGGTTAAGAGCAAACAGACCAAACTCGTGTATGATTAAGAGCAAACAGAATGAATTCTTGCATGGTTAAGAGCAAACAGACCAAATTTGTTTATGGTTAAGAGCTAACAGACCAAATTCGTGTATGGTTAAGAGCAAACAGACCAAATTCGTGTATGGTTAAGAGCCAACAGACCAAATTTGTGCATGGTTAAGAGCAAACAGACCAAATTCGTGCATGGTTAAGAGCAAACAGACCAAATTCGTGTATGGTTAAGAGCAAACAGACCGAATTCGTGTATGGTTAAGAGCCAACAGACCAAATTTGTGCATGGTTAAGAGCAAACAGACCAAATTCGTGCATGATTAAGAGCAAAAAAAGCAAATTCGTGCACGGTTAAGAGCAACCTGACCAAATTCCTGCATGGTTAAGAGCAAAACGACAAAATTCGTGTATCTTTAAGAGCAAACAGACCAAAATTCGTGAATGGTTAAGAGCAAACAGACCAAATTCGTGTATGGTTAAGAGCAAACAGACCAAATTCGTGTATGGTTAACAGCAAACAGACCAAAATCGTGTATGGTTAAGACCAAGAGACCAAATTCGTGTATGGTTAAGAGCAAACAAGCCAAATTTGTGCATGGTTAAGAGCAAACAGACCAAATTATTGTATGGTTAAGAGCAAACAGACCAAATTCGTGCATGGTTAAGAGCAAAAAGACCAAAATCGTGTATGGTTAAGAGCAAACAGACCAAATTCGTGTATGGTTAAGAGCAAACAGACCAAATTCGTGCATGGTTAAAAGCAAAAAGACCAAATTCGTGCACGGTTAAGAGCAAACAGACCAAATTCGTGAATGGTCAAGAGCAAACAGACCAAATTCGTGTATGGTTGAGGGCAAACAGACCAAATTCGTGTATTGTTAAGAGCAAACAGACCAAATTTGTGTATGGTTAAGAGCAAACAGGCCAAATTCGTGTATGGTTAACAGCAAACAGACCAAATTCGTGCATGGTTAAGAGCAAACAGACCAAATTTGTGCATGGCTTAAGAGCAAACAGACCAAATCATTGTAAGGTTAAGAGCAAGCAGACCAAATTCGTGCATGGTTAAGAGCAAACAGACCAAATTCGTGTATGGTTAAGAGCAAACAGACCAAATTCCTGTATGGTTAAGAGCAAACAGACCAAATTCGTGTATGATTAAGAGCAAACAGACCGAATTCGGGTATGGTTAAGAGCAAACAGACCAAATTCGTGTATGGTTAAGAGCAAACAGACCAAATTCGTGCATGGTTAAGAGCAAACAGACCAAATTCGTGAATGATTAAGAGTAAACAGACCAAATTCGTGTATGGTTGAGAGCAAACAGACCAAATTCGTGCATGGTTAAGAGCAAACAGACCAAATTCGTGCATGGTTAAGAGCAAACCGACAAAATTCGTGTATCTTTAAGAGCAAACAGACCAAAATTCGTGTATGGGTAAGAGCAAACAGACCAAATTCGTGCATGGTTAAAAGCAAAAAGACCAAATTCGTGCACGGTTAAGAGCAAACAGACCAAATTCGTGAATGGTCAAGAGCAAACAGACCAAATTCGTGTATGGTTGAGGGCAAACAGACCAAATTCGTGTATTGTTAAGAGCAAACAGACCAAATTTGTGTATGGTTAAGAGCAAACAGGCCAAATTCGTGTATGGTTAACAGCAAACAGACCAAATTCGTGCATGGTTAAGAGCAAACAGACCAAATTTGTGCATGGCTTAAGAGCAAACAGACCAAATCATTGTAAGGTTAAGAGCAAGCAGACCAAATTCGTGCATGGTTAAGAGCAAACAGACCAAATTCGTGTATGGTTAAGAGCAAACAGACCAAATTCCTGTATGGTTAAGAGCAAACAGACCAAATTCGTGTATGATTAAGAGCAAACAGACCGAATTCGGGTATGGTTAAGAGCAAACAGACCAAATTCGTGTATGGTTAAGAGCAAACAGACCAAATTCGTGCATGGTTAAGAGCAAACAGACCAAATTCGTGAATGATTAAGAGTAAACAGACCAAATTCGTGTATGGTTGAGAGCAAACAGACCAAATTCGTGCATGGTTAAGAGCAAACAGACCAAATTCGTGCATGGTTAAGAGCAAACCGACAAAATTCGTGTATCTTTAAGAGCAAACAGACCAAAATTCGTGAATGGTTAACAGCAAACAGACCAAATTCGTGTATGGTTAAGAGCAAACAGACCAAATTCGTGTATGGTTAACAGCAAACAGACCAAAATCGTGTATGGTTAACACCAAGAGACCAAATTTGTGTATGGTTAAGAGCAAACAGACCAAATTCGTGCATGGTTAAGAGCAAACAAGCCAAATTTGTGCATGGTTAAGAGCAAACAGACCAAATTATTGTATGGTTAAGAGCAAACAGACCAAATTCGTGCATGGTTAAGAGCAAAAAGACCAAAATCGTGTATGGTTAAGAGCAAACAGACCAAATTCGTGTATGGTTAAGAGCAAACAGACCAAATTCGTGCATGGTTAAAAGCAAAACGACCAAATTCGTGCACGGTTAAGAGCAAACAGACCAAATTCGTGAATGGTCAAGAGCAAACAGACCAAATTCGTGTATGGTTGAGGGTAAACAGACCAAATTCGTGTATTGTTAAGAGCAAACAGACCAAATTTGTGAATGGCTTAAGAGCAAACAGACCAAATCATTGTAAGGTTAAGAGCAAGCAGACCAAATTCGTGCATGGTTAAGAGCAAACAGACCAAATTCGTGTATGGATAAGAGCAAACAGACCAAATTCCTGTATGGTTAAGAGCAAACAGACCAAATTCGTGTATGATTAAGAGCAAACAGACCGAATTCGGGTATGGTTAAGAGCAAACAGACCAAATTCGTGTATGGTTAAGAGCAAACAGACCAAATTCGTGCATGGTTAAGAGCAAACAGACCAAATTCGTGAATGATTAAGAGTAAACCGACCAAATTCGTGTATGGTTGAGAGCAAACAGACCAAATTCGTGCATCGTTAAGAGCAAACAGACCAAATTTGTGTATGGTTAAGAGCAAACAGATCAAATTCGTGTATGATTAAGAGCAAACAGCCCAAATTCGTGTATGGCTAAGAGCAAACAGACCAAATTCCTGTATGGTTAAGAGCAAACAGACCAAATTCGTGTATAGTTAAGAGCAAACAGACCCAATTCGTGTATGGTTAAGAGCAAACAGACCAAATTCGTGTATGGTTAAGAGCAAACAGACCAAACTCGTGTATGATTAAGAGCAAACAGACCGAATTCTTGCATGGTTAAGAGCAAACAGATCAAATTCGTGTATGGTTAAGAGCAAACAGACCAAATTCGTGTATGGTTAAGAGCAAACAGACCAAACTCGTGTATGGTTAAGAGCAAACAGACCAAACTCGTGCATGATTAAGAGCAAACAGAACGAATTCTTGCATGGTTAAGAGCAAACAGACCCAATTCGTGTATGGTTAAGAGCAAACAGACCAAATTCGTGTATGGTTAAGAGCAAACAGACCAATGTCCTGTATGGTTAAGAGCAAACAGACCAAATTCGTGTATAGTTAAGAGCAAACAGACCCAATTCGTGTATGGTTAAGAGCAAACAGACCAAATTCGTGTATGGTTAAGAGCAAACAGACCAAACTCGTGTATGATTAAGAGCAAACAGACCGAATTCTTGCATGGTTAAGAGCAAACAGATCAAATTCGTGTATGGTTAAGAGCAAACAGACCAAATTCGTGTATGGTTAAGAGCAAACAGACCAAACTCGTGTATGGTTAAGAGCAAACAGACCAAACTCGTGCATGATTAAGAGCAAACAGAACGAATTCTTGCATGGTTAAGAGCAAACAGACCAAATTCGTGTATGGTTAAGAGCAAACAGACCAAATTCGTGTATGGTTAAGAGCAAACAGACCAATGTCCTGTATGGTTAAGAGCAAACAGACCAAATTCGTGTATAGTTAAGAGCAAACAGACCCAATTCGTGTATGGTTAAGAGCAAACAGACCAAATTCGTGTATGGTTAAGAGCAAACAGACCAAACTCGTGTATGATTAAGAGCAAACAGAACGAATTCTTGCATGGTTAAGAGCAAACAGACCAAATTCGTGTATGGTTAAGAGCAAACAGACCAAATTCGTGTATGGTTAAGAGCAAACAGACCAAATTCGTGTATGGTTAAGAGCCAACAGGCCAAATTTGTGCAGGGTTAAGAGCAAACAGACCAAATTCGTGCATGGTTAAGAGCAAACAGACCAAATTCGTGTATGGTTAAGAGCAAACAGACCAAATTCGCGTATGGTTAAGAGCCAACAGACCAAATTTGTGCATGGTTAAGAGCAAGCAGACCAAATTCGTGTATGGTTAAGAGCAAACAGACCAAATTCGTGTATGGTTAAGAGCAAACAGACCAATGTCCTGTATGGTTAAGAGCAAACAGACCAAATTCGTGTATAGTTAAGAGCAAACAGACCCAATTCGTGTATGGTTAAGAGCAAACAGACCAAATTCGTGTATGGTTAAGAGCAAACAGACCAAACTCGTGTATGATTAAGAGCAAACAGAACGAACTCTTGCATGGTTAAGAGCAAACAGACCAAATTCGTGTATGGTTAAGAGCAAACAGACCAAATTCGTGTATGGTTAAGAGCAAACAGACCAAATTCGTGTATGGTTAAGAGCCAACAGGCCAAATTTGTGCATGGTTAAGAGCAAACAGACCAAATTCGTGCATGGTTAAGAGCAAACAGACCAAATTCGTGTATGGTTAAGAGCAAACAGACCAAATTCGCGTATGGTTAAGAGCCAACAGACCAAATTTGTGCATGGTTAAGAGCAAGCAGACCAAATTCGTGCTAGATTAAGAGCAAACAGAGCAAATTCGTGCACGGTTAAGAGCAACCAGACCAAATTTTTGCATGGTTAAGAGCAAACAGACCAAATTCGTGTTTGATTAAGAGCAGACAGCCCAAATTCGTGTATGGTTAAGAGCTAACAAACCAAATTCCTGTATGGTTAAGAGCAAACAGACCAAATTCGTGTATAGTTAAGAGCAAACAGACCCAATTCGTTTATGGTTAAGAGCAAACAGACCAAATTTGTGCATGGTTAAGAGCAAACAGACCAAATTCGTGCATGATTAAGAGCAAACAGAGCAAATTCGTGCACGGTTAAGAGCAACCAGACCAAATTTGTGCATGGTTAAGAGCAAACAGACCAAATTCGTGTATGGTTAAGAGCAAACAGATCAAATTCGTGTATGATTAAGAGCAAACAGCCCAAATTCGTGTATGGTTAAGAGCAAACAGAACAAATTCCTGTATGTTTAAGAGCAAACAGACCAAATTCGTGTATAGTTAAGAGCAAACAGACCCAATTCGTGTATGGTTAAGAGCAAACAGACCAATTTCGTGTATGGTTAAGAGCAAACAGACCAAATTCGTGTATGGTTAAGAGCCAACAGACCAAATTTGTGCATGGTTAAGAGCAAACAGACCAAATTCGTGCATGGTTAAGAGCAAACAGACCAAATTCGTGTATGGTTAAGAGCAAACAGACCAAATTCGTGTATGGTTAAGAGCCAACAGACCAAATTTGTGCATGGTTAAGAGCAAACAGACCAAATTCGTGCATGATTAACAGCAAACAGAGCAAATTCGTGCACGGTTAAGAGGAACCAGACCAAATTCGTGCATGTTAAGAGCAAGCCGACAAAATTCGTGTATGTTTAAGAGCAAACAGACCAAAATTCGTGAATGGTTAAGAGCAAACAGACCAAATTCGTGCATGGTTAAGAGCAAACAGAACAAATTCGTGTATGGTTAACAGCAAACAGACCAAAATCGTGTATGGTTAAGACCAAGAGACCAAATTCGTGTATGGTTAAGAGCAAACAGACCAAATTCGTGCATGGTTAAGAGCAAACAAGCCAAAATTCTGCATGGTTAAGAGCAAACAGACCAAATTATTGTATGGTTAAGAGCAAACAAACCAAATTCGTGCATGGTTAGGAGCAAACAGACCAAAATCGTGTATGGTTAAGAGCAAACAGACCAAATTCGTGTATGGTTAAGAGCAAACAGACCAAACTCGTGTATGGTTAGGAGCAAACAGACCAAATTCGTGTATGGTTAAGAGCAAACAGACCAAATTCGTGTATGGTTAAGAGCAAACAGACCAAATTCGTGCATGGTTAAGAGCAAACAGACCAAATTCGTGAATGGATAAGAGTAAACAGACCAAATTTTTGCATGGTTAAGAGCAAACAGATAAAATTCTTGTATGGTTAAGAGTAAACAGACCAAATTCGTGCATGGTTAAGAGCAAACAGCCCAAATTCGTGTATGGTTAAGAGCAAACAGACCAAATTCGTGTATGGTTAAGAGCAAACAGACCAAATTTGTGTATGGTTAAGAGTAAACAGACCAAATTCGTGCATGGTTAAGAGCAAACAGCCCAAATTCGTGTATGGTTAAGAGCAAACAGACCAAATTCGTGTATGGTTAAGAGCAAACAGATCAAATTCCTGTATGGTTAAGAGTAAACAGACCAAATTCGTGCATGGTTAAGAGCAAACAGCCCAAATTCGTGTATGGTTGAGAGCAAACAGACCAAATTCGTGTATGGTTAAGAGAAAACAGACCAAATTCGTGTATGATTAAGAGCAAACAGAACAAACTCGTGTATGGTTAAGAGCAAACAGACCAAATTCGTGTATTGTTAAAAGCAAACAGACCAAATTCGTGTATGGTTAAGAGCAAACAGACCAAATTCGTGTATGGTTAAGAGCAAACAGACCAAATTCGTGTATGGTTAAGAGCAAACAGACCAAATTCGTGCATGGTTAAGAGCAAACAGACCAAATTCGTGAATGGATAAGAGTAAACAGACCAAATTTTTGCATGGTTAAGAGCAAACAGATAAAATTCTTGTATGGTTAATAGTAAACAGACCAAATTCGTGCATGGTTAAGAGCAAACAGGCCAAATTCGTGTATGGTTAAGAGCAAACAGACCAAATTCGTGTATGGTTAAGAGCAAACAGACCAAATTCGTGTATGGTTAAGAGTAAACAGACCAAATTCGTGCATGGTTAAGAGCAAACAGCCCAAATTCGTGTATGGTTAAGAGCAAACAGACCAAATTCGTGTATGGTTAAGAGCAAACAGATCAAATTCCTGTATGGTTAAGAGTAAACAGACCAAATTCGTGCATGGTTAAGAGCAAACAGCCCAAATTCGTCTATGGTTAAGAGCAAACAGACCAAATTCGTGTATGGTTAAGAGAAAACAGACCAAATTCGTGTATGATTAAGAGCAAACAGAACAAACTCGTGTATGGTTAAGAGCAAACAGACCAAATTCGTGTATGGTTAAAATCAAACAGACCAAATTCGTGTATGGTTAAGAGCAAACAGGCCAAATTATTGTATGGTTAAGAGCAAACAGGCCAAAATCGTGTATGGTTAAGAGCAAACAGACCAAATTCGTGCATGGTTAAGAGCAAACAGGCCAAAATCGTGTATGGTTAAGAGCAAACAGACCAAATTCGTGTATGGTTAAGAGCAAACAGACCAAATTCGTGTATGGTTAAGAGCAAACAGACCAAAATCGTGTATGGTTAAGACCAAGAGACCAAATTCGTGTATGGTTAAGAGCAAACAGACCAAATTCGTGCATGGTTAAGAGCAAACAAGCCAAATTTGTGCATGGTTAAGAGCAAACAGACCAAATTATTGTATGGTTAAGAGCAAACAGACCAAATTCGTGCATGGTTAAGAGCAAACAGACCAAAATCGTGTATGGTTAAGAGCAAACAGACCAAATTCGTGTATGGTTAAGAGCAAACAGACCAAATTCGTGTATGGTTAAGAGCAAACAGACCAAATTCGTGTATGGTTAAGAGCAAACAGACCAAATTCGTGTATGGTTAAGAGCAAACAGACCAAATTCGTGCATGGTTAAGAACAAACAGACCAAATTCGTGAATGGATAAGAGTAAACAGACCAAATTCTTGCATGGTTAAGAGCAAACAGATCAAATTCCTGTATGGTTAAGAGTAAACAGACCAAATTCGTGCATGGTTAAGAGCAAACAGCCCAAATTCGTGTATGTTTAAGAGCAAACAGACCAAATTCGTGTATGGTTAAGAGCAAACAGACCAAATTCGTGTATGATTAAGAGCAAACAGACCAAATTCGTGTATGGTTAAGAGCAAACAGACCAAATTCGTGTATGGTTAAGAGCAAACAGACCAAACTCGTGTATGTTTAAGAGCAAACAGACCAAATTCGTGTATTGTTAAGAGCAAACAGACCAAATTCGTGTATGGTTCAGAGCAAATAGACCAAATTCGTGCATGATTAACAGCAAACAGGACAAATTCGTGTATGATTAAGAGCAAACAGACCAAATTCGTGTATGGTTAAGAGCAAACAATCCAATTTTGTGCAAAGTTAAGAGCAAACAGACCAAATTCGTGTATGGTTAGATCAAACAGACCAATTTCGTGTATGGTTATGAGCAAACAGAACAAAATTGTGTATAGTTAAAAGCAAACAGACCAAAATCGTGTATGGTTAAGAGCAAACAGACCAAATTCGAGCATGGTTTAGAGCAAAGAGACCAAATTTGTGTTTGGTTAAGTGCAAACAGGCCAAATTCGTGCATGGTTAAGAGCAAACAGACCAAATTCGTGTATGGTTAAGAGCAAACAGACTAATTTCGTGCATGGTTAAGAGCAAACAGACCAAATTCGTGCATGGTTAAGAGCAAACAGACCAAAATCGTGTATGGTTAAGAGCAAACAGACCAAATTCGTGTATGGTTAAGAGCAAACAGACCAAATTCGTGTATGGTTAAGAGCAAACAGACCAAATTCGTGTATGGTTAAGAGCAAACAGACCAAATTCGTGTATGGTTAAGAGCAAACAGACCAAATTGGCGCATGGTTAAGAGCAAACAGACCAAATTCGTGAATGGATAAGAGTAAACAGACCAAATTCTTGCATGGTTAAGAGCAAACAGATCAAATTCCTGTATGGTTAAGAATAAACAGACCAAATTCGTGCATGGTTAAGAGCAAACAGCCCAAATTCGTGTATGGTTAAGAGCAAACAGACCAAATTCGTGTATGGTTAAGAGCAAACAGACCAAATTCGTGTATGATTAAGAGCAAACAGACCAAATTCGTGCATGGTTAAGAGCAAACAGACCAAATTCGTGTATGGTTAAGAGCAAACAGACCAAACACGTGTATGGTTAAGAGCAAACACACCAAATTCGTGTATGGTTAAGAGCAAACAGACCAAATTCGTGTATGGTTCAGAGCAAATAGACCAAATTCGTGCATGGTTAAGAGCAAACAGGTCAAATTCGTGTATGGTTAAGAGCAAACAGACCAAATTCGTGTATGGTTGAGAGCAAACAGACCAATTTCGTGCAAAGTTAAGAGCAAACAGACTAAATTCGTGTATGGTTAGATCAAACAGACCAATTTCGTGTATGGTTAAGAGCAAACAGAACAAAATCGTGTATGGTTAAAAGCAAACAGACCAAATTTTTGTATGGTTAAGAGCAAATAGACCAAATTCGTGCATGGTTAAGAGCAAACAGTCCAAATTCGTGTATGTTTAAGAGCAAACAGACCAATTTCGTGTATGGTTAAGAGCAAACAGAACAAATTCGTGCAAGGTTAAGAGCAAACAGACCAAATTCGTGCATGGTTAAGAGCAAACAGACCAGATTCGTGTATGGTTCAGAGCAAACAGACCAAATTTGTGTATGGTTAAGAGCAAACAGACCAAATTCGTGTATGGTTAAGAGCAAACAGACCAAATTCGTGCATGGTTAAGAGCAAACAGACCAAATTCGTTCACGGTTAAGAGCTGGCAGACCAAATTCGTGCACAGTTAAGAGCAAACAGACAAAATTCGTGCATGGTTAAGAGCAAACAGACCAAATTCGTGAATGGTTAAGAGCAAACAGACCAAATTCGTGTATGGTTTAGAGCAAACAGACCAAATTTTTGCATGGTTAAGAGCAAACAGACCAAATTCGTGAATTGTTCAGAGCAAACAGACCAAATTCGTGTATGGTTAAGAGCAAACAGGCCAAATTCGTGCATGATTCAGAGCAAATAGACCAAATTCGTGCATGGTTAAGAGCAAACAGGCCAAATTCGTGTATGGTTAAGAGCAAACAGACCAAATTCGTGTATGGTTAAGAGCAAACAGACTAATTTCGTGCATGGTTAAGAGCAAACAGACCAAATTCGTGTATGGTTAAGATCAAACAGACCAATTTCGTGCATGGTTAAGAGCAAACAGACCAAAATCGTGTATGGTTAAGAGCAAACAGACCAAATTCGTGTATGGTTAGGAGCAAATAGACCAAATTCGTGCATGGTTAAGAGCAAACAGTCCAAATTCGTGTATGGTTAAGAGCAAACAGACCAAATTCGTGTATGGTTAAGAGCAAACAGACCAAACTCGTGCATGATTAGGAGCAAACAGACCAAATTCGTGCATGGTTAAGAGCAAACAGATTCAATTCGTGTATGGTTCAGAGCAAACAGACCAAATTTGTGTTTGGTTAAGAGCAAGCAGACCAAATTCGTGTATGGTTAAGAGCAAACAGACCAAATTCGTGCATGGTGAAGAGCAAACAGATCAAATTCGTTCATGGTTAAGAGCTAGCAGACCAAATTCGTGCACTGTTAAGAGCAAACAGACAAAATTTGTGCATGGCTAAGAGCAAACAGACCAAAGTCGTGAATGGTTAAGAGCATACAGACCAAATTCGTGTAAGGTTAAGAGCAAACAGACCAAATTCTTGCATGGTTAAGAGCAAACAGACCAAATTCGTGTATGGTTAAGAGCAAACAGACCAATATTGTGCATGGTTAAGAGCAAACAGACCAAATTCGTGTATGGTTAAGAGCAAATAGACCAAATTCGTGTATGGTTAAGAGCAAACAGACCAAATTCGTGCATGGTTAAGAGCAAACAGACCAAATTCGTGCATGGTTAAGAGCAAACAGACCAAATTCGTGTATGGTTAAGAGCAAATAGACCATATTTGTGCGTCTGTTTGCTCTTAACCATACACGAATTTGGTCTGTTTGCTCTTAACCATAAACGAAATTGGTCTGTTGGCTCCTAACCATGCACAAATTTGGTCTGTTTGCTCTTAACCATACACGAATTTGGTATGTTTGCTCATAACTGAACACGAAATTGGTCTGTTCGCTCTTAACCATGCCTGAATTTGGTCTGTTTGCTCTTAACCATAC